>NW_024349802.1:4683822-4849261 GCF_902729225.1 Pteropus medius
GGGGAGCGGAAGTTGGGGGGACAGGAGGAAGGAGGGTGGAGGAGACAGAGGGGGAGGGGAGTCCCCCAGGTTTCTGGCTGGGGGTGGGAGCTAGAGTCCTTGGGTGTCTGGGAAACCGAGGGAAGCCTCTGTCTCTGGGGTTTCTAGAGGAGGGGAGGGTGGCACGTTTATTTACCTCATTTTAGTTTTAGGTGTGGGACCCAGAACAGGAAGACGCCTCCAAGGCTCTCACACTTGAGAAGTTGTCCAGAGTCTCTTTCTTCCTCTTTTCTGCGGCATCGGACCCAGGGAGCCTGCCCGCGTGCGCGTGCGTGTGTGCGTGTCCGTGTGTGTGTGTGTGTGCGCGCGTGTGTGTGTGTGTGCGCGGGCCACCGGGTGGGCTATGGGCAAGGACCTATGGATAGGGCCTCCCAGGGCCCAAACATGTGGACTCAGGAACCACAGTGCCCTGGGCCCTGAAGACCTTACTGGGTGTCTTTCGTCACCACTCCAAGGCCTTATATGCACCAGATGTGTGTGGTATATTTTTAACAGGCATTCTATGGAAAGGATAAAAATGTGAATTTTTAAGAAAGGGAATGACAATTCTATATAGCATAGAAATATAAACAAGAATTAAAAAAAGCTGGGTGGAGAGTCTGGGACTGAATCTGTCCTCCTCCCTCGCCCCTGGCCCCCCGCCCTGGGCACCGTCTCCTCCGTTTGTTCCCCTCTGCCTGCTTGGCGAGCGGGCGCTCCCGAGTGTGTTTGATGAATGACTGAATGATTCAAATACAGGTCAGAGTAATAGAAGGCCCTGGGGGGCACGTGGAGGACACCCGAATTCCAGGAGAGGAGGGTACCCGAATTCCAGGAGAGGGGGCTTCCAGGGGCCCGAATTCCAGGAGAGGAGGGTACCCGAATTCCAGGAGAGGGGGCTTCCAGGGGCGGGGCCTCACAGGGGCTCCAGGCTGACTCCTAAAGGGAGGCTGGGCTGGACGGCAGGAAGGGACGGGAAAGGTCAGGCTGTGTCTGGGGAATAAGGGAGCGTCTCTGACCAGAGCACAGAGGGGAGCGATGGAGTGTGGGGAGCTGACTCCTTTCGAGTAGATGCACGGTGCGGCCCCCTCCGATGTTTTTAAGCACAAGAATGAAGTTTTCGATTCAGAGAAGGCCTTGTGTGCCCCCAGACGTGGGGTGGAAATATTGGTGGGGGTCCTGCCAGGGGACAGGCCTGAGCTGGCCCTCCTTCCCGAGAGTCACCAGGGCGTCACCGAGCCCCAGCTGAGCCCCTTCCTTCTCCCTCAGGTTCCCCCGCCCTTTCTTTCTGGCAGATAAGGAAGGCGGAGGGGCCCCGACTTGCCCAGTGGCGAGGGGAAGTGACCGGGCAGGCCCCCTCGACCTGCCCACGGCACCCTGCTCTCACTAGGAATCCGTCAGCTCCCCCTCCATGTGTGGTCCCAGGCTCCCCGGGGCTGTAAGAGCAGGGACAAGGGAAGCTCCCGAAGGCCCGTCGCAGGCCCCAGGCCCCTGTCGGAAGCCAGGGGCTGGGTCTCTGAGGATCCCCACAGTGCCTTTCACCAATATGAGCCCTTGTCCCCAGCGGAGCCATTCAATGTCCCCAGAAGGCGTCTGAGGGGTTCATGGGCTGCGATCCATCAACATCCCTAAAAAGGTTCCAGGGGCCACAACTCACCCGACAGATGTAGGACCGAGGCCAGGAACGGACTGACAGCAGCCGTGTACATCCGGGCAGGGGAGGCGGGGGCGGGGGGAGGCCGGATTCCTGGGTGAGCTGTGCACAGTGGGGAACAGCCGGGAGCTGGGAGGACCATCTTTTCCCAGCGTTTTCTGAACCGGGCGGGCAGGCTGGTGAGCACCATTGTGCATAGGTAATAACTCAGCCGGAAACAAGCATCATGACTCACGTGTCACTGCTAGCGCCTAGCTAATATCCCCCAGCGGGGATGCGCAATTACAAATTCCCAAATTATCTTCCCTGTCTGCACCTCAAACAAACAAGCAGTCATTTGTTTCCTTCGCTAACCTTCCCTGGGCTGAGATGACTAAAGGGTTGAGGGGGCAGGCCTCTGAGCCGGAGACCTCGCTCTGCCGCCTCCTGGCTGTGAGTCTTAGGTGAGTGCTCGGGGGGTCCTCATATAACAATTATTATCGTTTCTGTAATAATAGACTTGTCTCAGAGGGTAACTGTGAAGATTAAACATGATTGTTAGTTAAAAGTTCCTCGCCCATCGTAAGCACACAGTAAATGTTAGCTATTATTATTAACGGAAAATTAAACCAAAAATACTAGGCCACAAGCATTAATAGATGGAAGTCTACTTAGATTTCACAAATATGTTAAGTTTTCCCATCTTCCGTTTCAACCAGAGAGCCAAAGGGAATCAGCACTTACCCATCATGCCAACTCTCCTGGCCGAGTGAGAAAGCAGAAACGGAATGGCTTTGGGCTCGGCAAATTCACCGTACTCTTGAGCGACCGCTCGTGCGGGCTGAGGCCGTCAGCTAGGCTTTCGCTGTTCGCGTGGTTTCAGGGACGATCCGAACAGAACTGGACCGTGATATTCAGCCTCATACACGGGGCTTTAATTACCCTTTTTCATACACAGGGCTTTAATTACCCTTGCAAGGGTAATTAGATGCCTTTCAAGGGTACATGAAGAGATTTCCAGGTCTTTCCATGGGATGACAGTTAGAAACAGAATGATTGTGTGTAGCTTAAAGATGGGAGCACGTGTGTTGCCATCTTGGGCTCCGTAACTCAAAGGCCATCACCGTGAGACTGGTTGAGATTGGGACCCTGGGGTGTCCCTGGGTGGCCTGGGCAAGTGTCTTCACTGCTGTGGTCCTCGGTTTCCGCCAATGTAGAACATAGGGCTACACCTGAGTGCTTTCTTTTCTCTGGTTTTAAATAATTCACGTTGGAATAAAACTCGCCCACGGTAGCTGAGGTAAAGGGAGGTCTGCTCTAAGAGCGACAGAGGTGACTCAGGAGTCCAAGGTTCCAGGTAGAGAGGCTCTCATGGGAATGGTGGGACAGCCACGTGACCGGGCCCAGGGCATCTCTCTGTCTCTTTTTGCATCGGCCCAGATCTTGCTGTTCCCTGCCCCAGGTTCCCAGTCAGCCACGTGTGGCCCATCGCCACCTCCCCGGCCCCTCTACACAAACTCATGGTCAGTCCCCACAGCCGACTGTCACGATCTCTTCATTTCCCCATCCTTACGTCTTGGGGACAAGGAATTGGTTGTCTCAGCAAGAGGATGACACAGATCCTAAGATGTGGACTGGCCTGTAGACGGGCTCCCCGTAGAATGATTGCCCGCCTGAGGGCCAGTCCTCTGGGGCCCGGGGTGGGGGAGGTGCCTACCCTCAGCAAGCCTGGGATTGGGAAGTGTCCTTTAGGTGGGCTCACAGTGTGAAGCCCCCAAAAATAACCCAAGAGCGGTCCTCCTCCACTCCCGCCTCCTGCTCATGAGCAGGGAGGGTGTTGACATTTAGAAATAAATACCTCTGTCATTTTCTCTCTGCTTGAACCAGCTCCGTCAGAGCCTTCTCTATACAGGCTTTTCTGGTCTTTATTGTTTTTTTAGTTTGCCCTTGTCTGACTGAACGAGGGGCTCGGGCAGTGGGGTGAGAATTGGCTCATGCATCTGAGGAAGAAGGGGGCAGCTGAAGGTGGGAGTCGGGCTGTGGGGTCGCTACCAGGTAAGTCACAGGTCCAGGCTAGGTCCAGGCTCAGGCCGAGGGAACCAGACAGATGTGCTAGTTGGACCAGGCACAGGAGTGGGGACAGGCATGCGGATAGTGTTGTGCTGTCCTGTACGTCCCTCGCCGGCTGCTCAAAGCAGCACCCCCTACTCTGTGTACCCTGATACAGTGCCAGCTCTGAGTGGAGCCCATTTGTATTTGCTGCCTCATCAATTGGACCCAAGCCCAGTTTCCTGAACTGTACTGGGGACATCAGGGCTGGTTCGTATGGCAAATCCTGGAATGAGGGGCCGAAGCTTCGTACATTCTCGGCCAGCCTGAGTCCCAGGGTCCAGGGCAGGGCCAAGCTGGGACTGAGGGGTCTCTCAGTCACAGCTCTCGCAGAGGAGGGCGGTTGGGGAGCCAGGGAAAGCCCCCCAAGGGGTCCCGAGAGACTTCTCATATTTGCAAATGGGGAAACTGAGGCTCAGAGAGGGCTAGCCACTTGTGAAATTCCTACCTAGAGCTTTTATTCACTCTTTTGGAGTCCCTGAGCATCTGGAAATATTAGGCTACAAAACGGCATTTATATGAACTTAGGGGAAATGCATCGCAGGTTTTCTTGGCAAGTTTTTCGAAGCAGTGAAACGTCGTGCTGGGCAGCCGTCCTTCCCCGGGCGGACAGGAGGCTCCATTTGTCATCTGTCCATTTCCTCCCGCAGGTGTGGGGTTTGAGAACACGGGTAGCGAAAGCCTCATCTCGTAGAGAACTTCGTCTGGAAGGAAATGCAGGAAGACAAGACCAAAATGGAACATGAGTAGGAATGAGTATCAACAACGAGGATGCTGAGGAGAAACACGCGCACGCACGCGCGTGCACACACACACACACACACGCACATACACACGGAAGCCACCCTCCTGGGGCAGGTGTGGTGGCCAGTCACCCGTAGCAGGTGGCCCTAGTCCAGTCCTGAAGGCCGTGGACATGACTCGCCAGTTACGCACGGAGAGGAATTCTGGTCCTAACATCTGCAAGGACCACGGCGTGATCGTGGCCGTAAAGCATTAGCTGTCTCTGTTCGCTGGGTGATGGGTGTTTATTTTCTCTTTCCGTTTTCCAAATTTTCTTTAATGTGGGTTCTATTTTATAATGAGAGCTTTCTTCTTTCTATTTTTCAAGGAGCAAAATCCAAGATGAGTACACCTGCCAGCAGTCGGTGAGCGATTTTTCGGACAGCAAAGGGAGAGCATGTCAGAAGCAGGCAGGTGGTGGTCTGGAGGGAGCAGGCTCTGTGGGAAACTTCTCGTTTGTGGAAACATATGAACTTCACATGTAGCTTCACGTTTATTGTTAATGGGTTGATCAATAGGACAAAAGATATAATTTTGAATTGGGGGACCCAACAATGGAATGGAAATTTCAAGACTATTCAGCGTTAGTCACGCTTCTCTTACAAAAAAAAAGATGCAATTCAATTCAGGTGAAATAAGTTATTGTTAAAACGGCTCTGAGCCTGACCAATGGTAAAGCAGGGTTCGGCTCTTCTTTCTGAGTGGGTTTGATTTCCTATAATCAACCTGCCTGGTCTCTAAACACCTCCAAGTAAAATCAGTAAAATCTACCGATTAGTGAAGTATGGAGTTGAAATCACTTTTGAGAATGGCAGGCGCGCACTTTCTGCCTTCATTTTTCTCAGCACAAAAACCAGGCCACTTTAGCGATGGATGCTTCGCACCAGCCTCCGCTGGTTTGGGGGCCAGTGGTCTTGTCATAGGCAAGTGGCCTCATCATGGGCCCGAAGCACAGACTTTCCCAAGGACCCACTTCCTGTGGGTCAGAGTGGACGGGCTGATGAGCTGGGCAAACCCAGACGCCAGTGTATGTGGAGAGGTGAGCGTGGGCAAGCACCCTGGCCCGAAGCATCGCCCAGGTAACCAAGGGACCAATTCGGCCCGTGGTCCGGTGTCCTCCACTGTTGCTTGCACAGTGTCTGTGAGCTTACAGATGACGGACGCAGGCCCGCCTTGGACTCCGAACCTCAACCAGTGTTGACACTGACAGATTGTTATTGGCAGAAAGGTCTTCAAATGCGGGCTTCGGGACACGGCAAACAGCTCTGGGGAGCAGGAATGGGTGGGGCGGGGGTGGGGGCAGGAAATCTTGTGTCCTGCCTATGATAGACAAGAGACTGGAATCAAAATTGCAGGTGACATAAAGCCTGGGGAGGTAGCTGGCCTCTGGGGGAACCTCATCTAGTGAGACAATGGACTGACCTCACGTGGTGGAGGGCCAACCCACGTGTGAGGTCTAGACACCCACCACGCTGGATGGAGCGCAAAGCCGGGTGGCACAGGGCTTCGCAGCTCTGGGTGACGGTGAAGTCCACAGTGTGACGTGGTCTCGGGGCTGGCACCTCGTAGGGGCTACCATGTTTGGAGCACGTGCTGAGTGCAAGCACCACCCAGCAGCATTGCGTGGACCATCTCGTGTCATCCCATGATGGCTTTGGAAGTGGGGACTGTTCTTTACACATAAGGAAAGTAATAAGAGAAATCGTGTCACCGGTCCAAGTGTCCAAGCTGAGTCGTGAGTTAAGATTCCCGTCCAGGAACGCTGGAATCCGGGGTCCTGGGTTCCACTCAGCTGCACGTGGAACGGTGCTCTGTAGGGAACAGCTGTCCGGGTTGGTATCGCCCAGGGCCTGTTCCGCCCCCGTCCCCTGGCGGACACCAATCTGCACCTGTTCTGGGTGTTTCGCAGAAATGGAATCATGCCATATGCAGCCCCTGTGTCTGGCTTCTCGCACGTAGCATTGCGTTTTTGAGGTTCACCCATGTCATAGCATGTAGACACCCACATCTGTGCTGATTTCCCCAGACGCTCACGCACTCGTGGGCACTTCATGCCTCTGGGAATGTCACTCAGCTTTCGGCGTGCGTTCAGGTGTTCTAAACACTAGCAAGTGGCCCTCTTGCTGGCTCTTTCTCCTCTGCTTCCCCGGGGGACACCTACTCTCCACCTCATCAGCCACAGGACAGTCCCTCTCACATCGAGGCATCTGCCCAAGTCCCAGCTTCTGCTCCTGGATGTTTATCGAAGAATGGCCTCTGAAGAGCTGAGCACTCTCCCTGGAGGATGTTTTCTCCCCCTCCTCAGAGAGGACAGAAGGAGAGGGAGAGAGGGTTCATCTGCAGGAGCAGCCTCGACGGGTCGGGAGACATACAGTGCGACCCCACGTCCTGGTTTTCCTGGGACAGGCCCAACTTGTGATCCTCCCTTCATTCTTGAAAGCACCTGCTTTGAAGAATAAAGTATATGGTCGTCTGTGACTGGAGGGTTTTGTGTTCCCTGATTCGATTACAACCAATCTAAGGAAAGAAGGTCCTCCGAGCGGGGGACGCGGTCAGCCCTGGACATGACACGCAGGGGAGAGTGAGCAAACATGTCTGTCCACGGGAGGAGAGGTGGTCCTGACAAATTGGTGCCGTCCAAAAGCCAGGCTTTTGGGTGAGGAAATAATGCCAGGGATGGTCACTGGTGGACAGCAATATCGCCAGTCCAAAGGCAAGGGAATATGTATCTTCTGATGATGATTTGGCTTCTCATGTCATTTGACCACAGAAAGAGGACGTCCCACACATGTGGACACAACCATTTTCCTATAATATGTAAGTTAAATTCCTTGTTATAAATAATCCTATTCTCCCTAAGCCATCTGTTCATTTATTTTAGGTTTTTTTTTTTTTTTTTTTGTATTGTGGGAAAATAGATATAACACAGAAATGACCATTTTAACCATTTTAAGCGTATAAATCAGTGGCATTAAGTAGATCACGTTGTTGTGAAACCATCCCCCGCATCCATCTCCAGAACGTTTTCATCCTCCCAAAGAGAAACTCTGCACCCATCACACGCGAACCCCCACCTCCAGTCTACATCCGTCTCTGTAAATTTGCCTAGTCAAGGCTCCTCACATAAGTGGAATCATCAAAGTTGTCCTTTTGTGCATCTGTTCATTTTCTAAATTTTATTTTATGTTTTACCATCGAAGCATTTAATAGGAGCTAAAGTGGCATGACACTATACAGGACAATGTCTTACATTTGTGCCGTGCTTTGCACCTTCTAAGAATATTCTCATGTTTAGCCTGTTTGAGTCCCATAACAAATCTTTAAGGCAAGCACAGCAGGCCTTGTTACCTTAATGAGCCCGAGTCGTCTACGGTCACACAGCGAGTGGCCGAATCAGCACGGGAATCCTGGCTCTACAAACTGTTAACTTTTCTGGAGTCTGGCAAGTCCTTAGAAGTTGAGAGTGATTTCTTTCTTCTGGAATCTAAACATAAAGCTTAAGTAACTGCATTTCGTACAAGCAAAGAGAGAGATCACGTTGCATTTGTGAGCACGTAGTTCTAGCAGAGCCATCAAGCGGGGCCAGAACCCACGGGCGAGGGCCAGGTGTGGGCAGGGGCCTCGGCCCCGCTGCCTCTACCAGGGTTTTCTCCCATTGGGAGGCTGTAGATCGTGCGAGATATGCTCTTCCAAAAAAAGTCGGGCACTTCTCCAGGAGCCGGAAAAATCAACCAGCGCTCAAACAGGCTGGAAGACAATTTTGTTTTCCCCAAGCTTTGGGATAATGAAGATCGCACTAGGTACATGTTTGCAAACAAGAAGGAACAGTGCACACATTCGACACGTAGCGTTTTATTTGCAGCTCTATTGTGCAGGACGGTCATTTGTTAGGACTTGATTATAGCTGTCACTTTGTGAAAAAACTGGGGAGCCTGGGCCCTGGTCAGAAATGAGAGCTCGCTGACTCATGAGATGCAAAGGTCCATCTCTCCCGTGGGGCACCAACGATTCTCACAGAGACGGGGAGCTCGGTTTAATCAAAGAGAAGCTGACAAGAGCAGAGTAAACAAGACCATCACGAAGGCATCTGCTAATTGATCCTCCGAGTCTGACGGGGTTTTCGCTTCAACGTGGCAGCTTCATGTACATGTGTGGGTATTATAACTACGCTTTCAATGTTAAGACTAAGATTTGCTTTGATACAGGAATACTGGTGAACCAGAGCGTCACAGAAGTTTTGTCAGTGAGGTTTCAGAGTGAAGGCGGCCAGCCAGCCAGCCGGCCAGCCACCCATTGCCCCTTGCAGGGGAGATCTCTACAGAACCTGCGGCCCCCCCACCTCTGGGCCCTGCTGCCTCCCAGTTACCACTGGTGGAACTAAATGGCAAGATGGTTGAGAATTTGGGGACCGGGATCTCTGAGGAAAACCAACTACATACAAAGTTTCAAACTTCCACTTCCGCTACCCTAGAGTAAACACAGTAATAAAAATAATATGACTGGCATCAAACACTCGTGGAGTGCCTCCCATAGTCTGGGTACTATTTTAAACGTTTCGCCTTTAGTAACTCACTTTTTCGTTCTCACGCTTCCAAATGAGGCAGTTGCTATCGTCATCATCATTCGCATTTTGCAGGTGAAGACAGAAGACATGCACACGATGCGTACTTGCCAGATGGGTGGAGGAGAGCTCAGATTCCAGCCACCCCCACCCCCAGTCCACGCTCCTAATCACTGGGCTGTACCGGCTCTCGAGGCCAAGTCCAACTCGTCACCTCTGGGCCGTACGTCGGGGAAAGAAATGTATTCCATTAAAATGACTACTGTGAACAAAACTGCAAAGACACGTTGAAACTGTGCAAAAGAAGAACTTTTTGAGCGATTTTGTACCCCCCGACTGCTTAACATCTCTATATATTGAATTTCTACTTCTTGTCACAGTGTGTTCCCGAAAACCTCATTGTTCAAAAGCTGGGCATAATACGAACTGTATGTCTTCATCAGACACCATCGTTCTGAGAGTAGCCAGCATCGGTGCTTTTATTTCCAATGTATTTTCACAAATATCTTATTTGAGCATTCAGCAAGCACTTGCTGAGTAAGTACGTTATTGACGTGGACTTTGATCAGATGAGACTGGTTATCAAGAAAGGCCGTTAGCTTAATAATAATAATAATAATAATAATAATTAACAATAATAATAATATCTGCTACATTTTGACCACTTACTCTGTGACATTGTGCTAAGAGCTTTCATAAACATTAATTCATTAAATCTCACACAGTGCTGCCACTATAAGATAGTGTTATTATTAACCTGTTCCCCTTTCCTAACCCTTCTCTCTTTAGGAAAAAAAGGTGCAGCTCGCCGCCAGCGTTAATTTAACTTTACATAAACACTCTCTTTGAGGCTGACGCGAATCTGACTGGTTTTCAGTGTGAAACTAAAACATAAAAACTGTTCTCGAAGTTATTTCTAAACAGAACTTGTCTCTAATCCTAATGTAACGAGAATGGATATGATGGTCAGTATTTAATAATTTTTTTGTGTGTGGCAAATCTCAAAGCTGGAACAACGCAAGGCGGAACACCACGTTCTGCAAAACACATCGCGTTTCTCTCCGGACCTTCTTGCCGAGCTTGTCGTAGTGCTGTTCGGTTTCCCTGATGTTGGCGTGTGCTCTTGGGCAAACGTCGTTCAGACAGGCAAAGAGACGCGACGTTCTCAGAGCATCGAAGACGTTGCTGCCTTGGGTCGCAATGCTTTTCCAGCATTCTTTCAATCATCAGTCTGCAGTTTACGTGGCCGATCATGTGCTCAGGATGGTCCTTCTTGAACAGGACGTAGGAGTTCTGCACGGTAATGTTTAGAAGTTGGCGTAAGAAATTCATACGCAGAACGTGTGCCTTTTGTGCTCAGTTGGACAAGATCGAGCATCCCATCAGCCGAGTCCACTTCTCCCGTGTTCTCGTTGTAATCCATAAGGATAACATCGGCACCTCCTCCTTGTCACACCGTTTCAGGACCATAAGTTCACCACAGAATCTGGCTACAGTGGTCCCCTTTGCAATTTTTATTTTCCCCTAGATCATTTGGTATCTGTTTTCTGTTTAAACGAGCTGTCCCAACTGCATCCGTCCTGTTTAGATGTAATTCTCTGAAAACCGTAGGAGATGTATGTGAAACTAAATGTCTGTGAAACTTTGGGAGTGAGGTTAGGACTGTCATCCATGAGTTATCTCTCGGGGTAAATGCGGCAGCCACAAGCACCACCCACCCGCGAGCATTCTTGAGGCAAACGGGAAATGGGTTAAATGAGGCTCAGAGAGATTAAGGAATTTGCCTGAGGCTATAGGATGCTAATACGTGAATTCTCTGCTGATACTCTGCAGAGAGGTGATGGTAATTGTGACAAAAGAGACCTGAGAATTAACTATGTAGATTTGGAAAAGCAAAATGATGTTCAAAGATGAAGATTGCTCCTGAACGATCCACTAGATTGTGATACCAAGACCCTAAAAAGATATACCCAGAAGAAAACCATGTGATAACTTCTCATAGGACCATATCTGTACAGGGAATTCAGAAATCCTAATAAAATACCAGGCAATCGAGTCTCACATTATATTAAAAGCATAACACATCATTCCAGGAACGCAAGGATAGTTCGGGATTAGAAAATCTAATACTATAATTTATGCGACAAAACACAATTATATGATTATATTCTGAAAAGATATTGAATAAAATTTGACCAATATTGATTAGTTTAAAAACATTACTAATATTCTCAGTAAACTAGTAGAAAGACATTCCTTTAAAATGATAAAGAGTATCGATCTATCTGAAACTATTAACCAATATCATACTTGCTAGTGAAACACTGGTAACCTTCCTATAAAGTCAGGTAGAAGACAAGGATGGCCACTGTCACCCGTGTCATGTCGCTCGGGAAATCGTATGTCAGTGTGAAAATACACACAGAAAAAGATAGGAATATTACATTGGACTCGAGAAAGGTGGAGACGCAGTGATAATTATTTGCAGCTATTATAGCCGTGTATCTGAAAAACCCAAGAGGGTCAACTGACAGACTCTTAGAACTACAAAGAGAATTCTTTGTAAGCTTGCAGTTTATGAAAGAAATACACAACACACAATCTACTGGGAACAGGTGAAGAACATGAATGGGTAGTTCTCAGAAGAAATAGAAATGGCTCTTAGACAAATGGGAAGATGCTGAGCCTCACTCACAATAAGAGAAATCAAAAGAAAACCGCACTAAAACACGACTTTTCACCTATCAGACTGGCAAAGATCAGAAAATTCAATACCACCCACTCCGTCCGCCCCACAAATGAGACCAAGAGATTGACACTCTTGTACTTCCTGATGGCATGTAAATTGGTACAGTCTCTGTGGAGAGCAATCAAGCCCAGACTGTCAAAATTGCAAATGTCCGTACCCTTTGACCTGTATCAGTCGATGCCATATCTAGGAATATATCCTGCAGATACACTCACATGTGTGTGAAATGCGCTTACAAAGTTATTTACTGCTGCTTTTTTTTGAAATAGGAAAAGACTAGCAACAGGGGATGATTACTTTCTTCCGTTACTAATACGGGATAAATCTCCAAATTACATTGTAAAATGAACAAAAGCAAGGCACAGAAGAACTGTTACTACATAACACAGGAATGCACGTGTTCATGTACGCACGTGTTTGTGCGCATCTGTATAAAAGGTCTCTAAATGCCTAGATAAGAAGCATTACCTCCAGGGGCGGGGATCTTGGTGGGAGACTTGTTACTCTACGACTTTTTTAAACTTTAAAAATTTGAACGATGGGAATGTAATAACATTTCAAAATTAAATTAAAACGCGATTCAATAAAAATCTTTTTGATAAACCATCTTTTGCACTAAGCAGTTAGGGAATATATTGGAATAAGATCCTGTTTGCAACGGACAGAAAATCAAATACCCAGGTATGTAGTTAACAAGAAATGTGCAGGACCTGAAGTTACAAAATATAGAATAGTAACTATCTGGGTAGCAATATTTATCAAAATCCTTAAAACTGTGTACAACCTTTGACCCAACAATTTCTCTTCTAGGCATTTATGCCAAGGAAATAGTCAGTCATAGATAGGAACAAGGGTTAACTCATAAGAATGTTTATCCCAACACTGCTTAGAAAAGTAATAAACTGGAAACGAACTAAAGGCACAGGGGTGGGAGTGATTAAGTGAATCGTGCCATAGACACGTGTTTTGGACACAGACTCGTGTGCTTTCCCGGATTCCCTAGATGGCCTGCTTCTTTCTGTCTTTGCCCTTGGCATTCCACTTGCACACTGAATGTAGAAAAACAGCACAAGTCAGAGCTTCCTGAGCAAACACCCAGACACACTGGATGACACCGCGGGGCAGTGTGGGTGACCCTTGGCCTACTGGAAATGGGAAACAGGAGTGAATGGGGCAGATACATCCCGACTTCTTTCACCCCTCCAGGAACTCCTTCCTGGTGAGGTCTCTCCTTACAGCTCCTCTGGGAAGCTCCTGATGCCAAAAGAACATGTCTGTCGAGCGACCTGCTGTATCTATTTGCAGCTTGTCCCGAAGTCGGTGCCAGCACGGCGACAAATCACAGGGCATTGCTTGATGTTTTTCTTGCCTTTTCTTCTCACGACCTAGACCCTGGGCCACCTTCCAAATAAAGTGCCAGCGCTTTAATCCTTGCCTAAAGCTGAATTTTCTAGAGGATTCGTGTTTAAACAATATACTAAATCGTTTTTTAAAAATGTTGAAGGCTATTTTACATACATATTTTTCTGTATATTATGATGTTTTCACATCTTAAGAACCTTTCTGGCTGAGGAGAGACTGCCCCTCTGGCTGGGCAGCTCTGAGGGAGCTGAGAGCTCAGCTGGCAGGATGCCTTTGATATACAAACTAAGCAATCCAGGTCTGGCCACCTCTGTGTGGCCTGCAGCACCTGGAGGCAGGTTCAGCTGCCCTGCTCATCCCAGCGCCCAGGTACCAGACAACTAGTGGCTACCTGTGTAGCCCATACCTACCCAAATTATTCAAAGGAGGCAATCCTAAATGGTTTCCCTGCCCTGCCTTGCCTTTCCCAAGGAAACTGTGACGAAGGCTGTGGCCTAGGCTCTCCCGTCGCTCACCTTCTGACCCCAGCCTCTGCCCCCGCCGCCCCATGCTTTACCCCATGTAACTGCATGGCATGGCCTGACTCCTGGGTCTGGGACCTGTGAGTGTAATAAACTTCGTCCACCTCACACTGGGTGCATCAAAATGCACATTTATAAAACAATATTATTATATTTCCATTCTTGTAAAAAATAAACAAAAAGGAAACGTTTGGAAGAAAAAATACCAACATTAACAGTAGTTAACATTGGAGGTAAGATTGTGGGGGATGGTTTCCTTTTTCATACTTCTACTTCTCAATTTCCTACGTTTATTAAAAAACCCATTTGTACCAGTTACCTATTTCTTCATTAAAAATTATCCCAAAACTTAGTGGAGTCAAGCGACAGCCATTTCATTGGTTGACGATTCTGTGGGTCAGCCATTTGGAGACCTTCGTGTGCTTCCGGGGTTCTGGAGGCTGTTTCTCTGTAGCTGTTGTCAAAGTCGTCCACTGTGTCTGGCAGTTGGTGCCCACCCACTGCTGGGTCTCTCTCTCCAAGTGGTGTTCATCTTTTTCACAGGATGGCAGCAGCAATAGGCCCAGAAGCTGCAAGGCCTCTTAAGGCCTCTTAAGGCCTATACACTAAGCTCACACAATGTCCCTTTCCCCCGGAGCTGAGACGTGGTAAAGTCATGGTGCCAAGAGATGGCTACAGGGAGGAGAGAATGATCAGGTTCCCCTTGTAGACGTTTGCAAACAATGCCACTGAAGAACTTTTCAAGGTTTCCTCTGGTCTGTGTACCTATATCTAGACAATAAAAATGACGAACACTTTTATATCGATTATTTTGTGCCGGATTCGAGATTCTAATTTTTTGAAAGAAAAAAAAATAAGTATTAAGTCAGTGCCACGGTAGATATTTTTTTTATCAAGATAGATTGGCTCTTCTCCTCCTTTGGTTTGAATTAGTGAGGCTTCTATCCTCTATATCAGGGAAATAAAATTTTTTTAACTTAGTTCCTGGCTGCTGGACAGGTTGTCAGATTTGTACTAGTGACTTAGAAGAAGGACTTTCTCTCAATTCTGAGATTAAAACCCTACCCCGCTTTCCATTCCCATTTATGAGATAGGACAGAAATCATCTCCCAGTAGCTTAATATTATTAGATTAGCAAAAAGATGTCTAACATGACTCAGTGTTGTTCTCGAGAAATAATCAGCTACCTAGGTGGAATAGACCTCCACGGAATACAAGTATATCTCTTTTAGAACATTTAAATTTGGAGGCTTAATTATCCAGGAAAAAAATAGTCACTTTAGCACTTTAGTCCATTTGGCTATATATTGACATTACTAAAATGCTTTCCTGGTCTTTATGCAAATTGCTTTTTTTAAAAAATTTATCTCCTAGCAACCTAAAGTGACATAGCACTGAAAAATGACATCTCGGGAAGACGTTGGGCTCTTAATCCTAGATTCCTAGGGTTTATTTGTTAGTCGTCTCAATGAACAAATAGAGCATTTGTGCCTACAGGTGTGTATGCAGCTGAATCACTCTCTAAACTTTCAAGCAGCTAATTAAATAATCGAGTGCACAGAAGTAAACAGTAAAATCCAGTGCATTTGGTCACCATTTCCAGTCTGTAAGAATGCACTCGGCTGAAGGGGAGAACCAGTCATGACGTTGCTTATGTGCCCTGAGACTTGACCACGCTCTGGGGTCTGGAGAAGTTTTTTGTCTTTTTCGGGGTGCACCCTGGTCGTAGGGTGCTGCAGCCACCTCACCTCCCAGAGTCTTAGCTTCTTCCTCTGTGACATGTGCACAGATCCGTGTTCTAGGTTCAAGGTTGAAAAACGGCGAAGGTGCCTCAGAGCTGGACATCGCAGAGGCGAAAGCCACGGTCCTTCATACGGAAGGCGCAGCCTTAGGCTACAGGCCCAGCATGGACCAGAGGGTACCGCTCCATCTGCGCCCACCCCCCTCCCTGGTCATGCACTGGCAGGTCGGAGGGGACACTGTCCCTTTGCTTCTTGAGTCATCAGAGGGCACTCAGACTTCTCTCCCCTAGCCAGCTGCCCCAGGAGGAGAGCCACTCAAACCCTGAGCCTGCGGTCCGGGGAGACCCCTGCTTGCCCAGAGGAACACGTGTCACTGTGGCTTTGTGCTTGGGGCTCAGGCTCGACTTTCACTGCTGCCTCCTGGTGGGAGGATGGGCGATCTCCTCTCCACACAAGGCTGTGCCCAGCCAGAGCACCCCCAGGACTGCGGCTCCTCAGACTCACGTCCAGGGTAAGGGGCGCTTGAGCCCAGACGATGCTAGGAGTCCAGTTCCCCACAGCCCCCAAGCAAGCGACCGCTTCCCTCAGAACCCGGTCTCTGCAGCGACTTGGCACCTGTTCTTGTTCAGGATCCTTTATCTGAGAGTGACGGAAGTTCAATCCCGCAAGTTAAGGAAAAGGAAATTTTAGGTTCGGCGCCCCAGTCCCCAGAAGGGCATAAACAGAACTGGCTTTCAAGAGGACAAGAGCCAGGCCATTCCTGATTGGTTTGGGTTCCCCAAAAGCTAAGCCTGAGACAAAGACTTGGGTGCAGATTATTTATTCAGAAGGTATTTCCGGAAAGCCCAAGTAAGGACATGGGGGACAGTGGAACAGAGAAGTGAGAGTAACCACAGGGACGGCCTGAGTGGATTGTAGGCGACCAAGGCTTTCTGGCAGAGACCCTCTGAGAAGCCACCGGACCGGCCGCAGGAGCTTCCAGTGCGGGCAGGGGAGGCTGGGGTCTTTACCCACCAGCTCCCACCTCCTGCTTGTTGACAGGTGCTCCTGGGAGCCCAAGCTTGCAATATTTGTTGGAAGTAGCCAATATTTGTTGTTTTGTTCTTTCCGACAGCAAGGGGGATTTCTTCAGGGGCCTGGACCTGCAGCCCCTCCCGCTGACATCCACAGAGAACACGGAGACTCTTTCTCCCTGCTCCAGCCAGCAAAGTCTCAGGGAAGGACCCTGGTGGGCCTGACTGGATCACGTGACCCTGTTGGGGCCGATCATGGCAATCCAGGTGATGGAGGATTATGATCGGCCCAGGATGAGTCATTTGCCCACCTCTGGCCAGAGCGGTGGGGTCTGTGCCCTAAAGAGCCAGTGTGATGGGGGCAGAGGTGTGGTCGGGCGCTTTCCCCATCAGAGAGGGTGGCCAGGACCAGCCAGCCCACCTGGCGGGCTCTAGGCCGTTTGATCCTGGAGGAGGAAGGTCTGGGATTTTGATCCCTTCCCTCCAAGAAGGCTCCTGAACTCGACATTTAAACTGGCCCCCTTCACCCTCCCTAGCAGCTCGGGGGCTCTGTATATCAACGGTTCCTCTCCTCCCTCGCCACTTTGACTTCGAACTCGCCAGACACTGCAGGTTAGGAAGGCACTTGAAACTCATAAGCTCCATCTAGCTGAGCGTGTTTTATGGTATTCTGGGAAAACTCTCTTTTTCCATTTACCAGGCGTGAATATTATTTGGAGAAAAGGTTTTGACAACGGATCGTACCACAAAAGAGCAAATGGAGAATTTTAAAATATTGTTCACACCTTAGGGCCATTGACATTTTAGTGAGATTCATGCTTTTGCTTTCCCTTACTAGAAATAAGACTTTCCCTTGCCTGACCTTAATGAGCGTTAAGGGAACCCTCTCTCTTAGCTCAAAGACAAGCGCATGCGAAGGAAGTTAGTGGCAAAAACCAAGGGGATCTCAACTGATGCGAAACTAGACTATGAAATTTCATCCTCCGTATCTAATCGAAAACGTGTCTTTTCAGAATTGGATGTTCATTCCTTCTTTCATTCAACTGACATTTATCGAGTACCTCCTAGGCGAGATGAGAGTCACCGACTTCCTGCTTCCAGGGGGCTCACTTCTGGCTGGGGAGACGGAAGATAAGCATGCATAGATGAAAAACACAAGATCCCCTCCAAGAGTGAATGCGCTCGAAACGCAGTAGAACAGGACGGATTCGGGGAAGCCTCACGGAAGACCATCTCGACCTTGAGCCAAGAGCTGAACAGTCAGGAAGATGGCGAGTGGAGAAGCAGCAGCTCAGGCCGGGGCTCAAGCAGGTGCCAGGGCCCTGGGGCAGGAGGCAGTTTGGAGGGTTCAGGAACTAGGAAAGAGGCATGAGTGGCCGGGGTGCGGAGTGTGGGGGAGCGAGGCAGGGGTGGGTCGGAAAGAGCTGCCCTCGGCAGGGCGGTGGGCCATGGCGAAGAGTGGGCATTTCGATCTCGGCGTAACCGGCAGGCAGCGGAGGGCTGCGAGCAGGGGAAGGGTGCTTGCGGTTTCTTTCACCCTTGCTCTTGTGGAGCCAGCCCGCAGCAGTGCAGGTGAGACTGGTGCGTTCCAGCTGCCGGGGGAGCGGAGGAGAATCCAGAGGCAGAACTGGCAGCGCTGCTGATGGACGGCAGACGCGGGATGGGGAGTGGAAGGGGACGGAGGAGGAGGCGCCCACCTTCCTCGGGCTTTGCTGTTTTCCAAGGAAAGCTGAGCCCACTGGATGCCAAGTAAACCCACAGCCAAACTTGGCTCTGTGTGCAAACTGTGTTTTCTGAGTCACTGACAATACCTGGGTCCTGTCCATGTTATCTTGGGAGAAAAGGAAATCCAAGTCAGAGAATGACAGAAAATGTAGTTCTGTTAACTGAAGACAGCTTAATTCCAGTAGAAACGTTGTTTCGGTGCCAGCGAACAAGCTCTCCTCATTGTCCCTGTGTGACCCAAGGCTCTAGTTCCATCCTTCATAGTAGTCAAGTCGCACTAACCCGGAATTCAGTTTTGTTGTGAATTTCAATTAAGCAGCTTCAGAGCCCGCGGGTCTGGACGCCTGTGTTGCCGGCTGCCCTGAGAAAAGCACCTTCTCCTCACCTGACGCTGGAAGTGCGTTGGGAAGCGTGGCTGCCCCTTACGACCCGCAGTAAATCCGTGAAATCGCTCCTTTCCCGCGGGACTGTGCGGCCAGGAGCACGACCCTCTGTGGGCACGCAATGCTCTCCGGTGGACTCGATCACTTTAAAAAGGCATCTGGTGATTAATGATCACAACTCTGATAAATGTAGCCGTTTCTAAGAGACTCTCACATATATCATTTGTTCATCTCGGCAGCTCTGGGAGGGTCACAGAGGCTTGTCCTTTTAATCCCTCTTCCTTCCCCCAAATCGAAAAACCCCATCCTCTTCCCAGTGATTCGTGCAGTCTACAGATTCTCCTGCCAAAGAGCTGAGTGGGAAAGGAAGTGGATTGTGCAGGAAACAGAATCAAAGAAAATAACATGAGAAAATCCTTCTGTTGTAATTTCAAGTCAAAAGAGCAGGATGCAAAATCGTCTGTACAATATGGGAGGGCTATATTCACCGCGAACACGTGTCCAGGGGAGAAGAACGACTCGGAGGAAATACCCATGGAGTCCACTGCAGTCCTTTGGGGATGACAGGACTACGGGTGATGTTTTACTTAACGTTTTTAATATTGCTTCATGATTTAAGGTAATAAATACTCGTCGCTGATATTTATTGTTTTGTCCGCTCAGAAGAGCATCTGAGACCTTTTAGAAAACGTCTCCCCTGCTTCGAGCTTGTGCTTCTGCGATGCCACCCATCACTACATCCCACCCGCCCGGTGGGAAGGATGGGCACCCCCATGACTTAAACTGAGCCGGTAATACCACCCCATTCCCCGGCCCCAGGTCATGGTGGGCATAAGACTCAAGCCAGTTCACACCAAATCTTTCTCCAGGGCTGAGTGAGTAAAAGGACAAGGCAGGAAGGAGAGTGACATGATGTGAGACTCGGCACGCTGGCTTTGAAGATGGGAGGGCTGCCACGGAACGAGGCACGCAGGCAGTTTCCGGACGCCTCCAGAAGGAAGCGGCTCTGCCCGCATCTTCACTTGGGCACAGTGAGGCTCATTTCGGACTTCCCACCTCCAGAACTGCAAGGTAACAACTTTGTGTTGTTTCAAGCCACTAAGTTTGTAGTCATTGGTTGCAGCAGCTGTAAGAAACTCACACCGAATGGGAGGTCCCAACTTTACACGCAGGGAGCCTGGGCTTGGTCAGGACACCACGGCACGGCGACAAACTGTCTGCAGACCCCACCTGGGGAAATCCTTTCTTCTCTGTTGCGGCCATGACATTGAGTGGGAGCTGTCAATCACAGGGCTACAAACACACTGGGCCCTGAGATTATGGAACGGAAGCTGGGGATGAGGTCGGTCCTTCTGGGGTGGCACCAACAGGCCATCTTCTCAACCATGTCCTGTAGGGGGGTGGGTGGGGGGAGGCACCTGGGGCCCAGGAAACCTGCCATACAAGAGCCATGAAGGGACAGGAAGTCAAGTGAAGTGTCCAGGGGCAGGTTACCACCAGTTCAGATGAGGAGCAACCCAAGTGCCGGAGCTCCAGGAATGTCACCGGATGAACTGGGGTTAAATGTCTCCGTCAACTTTTGACTAAATACTGGGCCCAATAGTGATCTTTTCAGAACATCACTACAGTCTTCTTCTTCTTCTTCTTCCTCCTCTTCCTCTTCTTCCTCTTCTTCTTCTTCTTTTTTATGCCTACGGCACCTGGTCTTCCTAGGTGGTCTCCCATCCAAGTACTAACCAGGCCCGACCCTGCTTAGCTTTCGAGATCAGACGGGATCGGGCTCTTTCAGGGTGGCATGGCCGTAGACCACAATAGTGTTCTAAACTGGTGTTTACTTGTCATTATGGGACACACTGGTGATTTGCTATTTATTCAGTTTATTTTTTAACTTTCTAGTTGTTGCATGTGTGCTTTTTTCATACATGTGTGAGCGTGACATTTTGTGCTATTTTAATAAAAAAAAAAAAATCCAAATGTTTCTGGTCACAAAGAACTTCTTTGGCCAAAGTCGATCTTGAAAACTGGTTGTGAATTATGTAACACGTAACAAAATACTTTTGTCTTTAGCCTTGGAACGTGAAAAGGTTTCTGCTTGTAAAGGTTTCTTTTGAAAGAATGTTGGTATAAAAGGTTTCTGCTTGTAAAGGTTCCATATGAAAGAATGTTGGTATAAAATTAAATACTAAGTTTCCTGCCATGCTCATCCAAGGAAAAAATCTGTATTCACTAATTTGAATCAGATTGGGTTTTGCTAGAAACATTCTCATGCCGTCCAAGAGGTTTTGACGCCATTTTTAGGATCACCCTACAGTAAACGAGCGGAGCTCCAGAGATTTCGTCATTCCCATCCAATTTGCTAATTTTATGAATGGAATTTTCTTCGTCTTCTAATGGGCAGCCCAGAGCTGCCCTTGCCGCTTCTGAGCTGTGAATTTATTATGAACAAGTCTCTTTTTCATGCTTTGATCAGTAATTAAATCTTCATGTAATGAGAAATATGGCATTCCAGGGATTCCGTCTAACCTCTTGAAGTTGTGAATTTGATTAGAATAATTTTCTTTCTCATTTTCATTGTTTTGATCAGTAACTAAAACTTTATTAAATATAGGATTTATAATATCCTACTAGCAAATTTTATCTGGGCCGTGCCTGACATAGTGTCTCACTTTTGTTGTTTCTAGCTTTAAAAAATGTAGGCAGACCACTTAAATGAAGGAATTGTATTTCTTTTTTTCTTTCCAGTTTTTTTTTCTTTTCTGAGCTTCACTTTCTATTTTTTATTCAGGATCTTGCTTTCTATTTCTCAGTGATTTAAAGATGAAAAATCGAATGTAGTTATATTTAAAGCGAGTACAATTTAAGTGTGTTAATATTAAAAACAAAGGAAAACAAATATGACAAAAATAACGTTTCATGTTTTTAAAAGTTGCTTTCTTTTAAAATATTAAAAATATTTTTAAAGTTAAAAGGGAAGGTAGAAAATATCGTCAACAAGTATAAAAATTGCGACTACTTTTAAAAGGTGAATTTTTATCTAATTTCGAAAATTTGGGTAATCTTATTAAATAGTTTACAAAAATAGGGTTGCTTTCAGTTCTAGTGTTCAAAGTTCATCCAGTTACATCCACAGATGTCGCTACCGTGTTTCATGCATGTTATACCTAGATCTACATATATGCAAACTTAAGAGTCATGTGAATTATTTAACTATTGCAAAATGTTCCTCAGATATCAGGTGCGACTGTTGCAAATAATGCACTAATTCTTCAGTGTCTGTGGGCCACAAATTGGAATACGAAGAGAAACAAAATGGATTCTCAGCATCACAAAGAATGCTTCATTATGCAGGAATGTCTGTGTTTGCCCTAAGAGGATGGATTTGACAAGGTAATTAATTAGTCGTTTATCTTACCTAAGCACTTCTGCTGCTCAAATCCTCCCCTATTCTAAACCTGTGTCTATTTCTGACATCTCCAGGCACAATGCACAAACCGTCAAGGCATTTGGGCTCAGGGACTTTTTGTTTTGAGGACATAGAGCAAGAGATGCAGAGAATTGCTTCTGCAGGGCCTGAGCTGTGTTATCCGCCTGAGCGGATGTTTAGGGGTGCAGATAGCACTATTCCAGCATCATCTGTCAGAACCCCAGGGACAGAGGCACGCATGTGTTCATCAAGACATTCACTGTGTGTGTGTGTGTGTGTGTGTGTGTGTGTGTGTGTGTGTGTGTGTTTGTGTGTGTGTGATATGCGGAGCCCTCAGAAGGTTGGAACCCAGGACAGAACCCTCTGCTTACCCCTACCTAGAACTGGCCTTTAAATATTTTTGAAGATGGAGAAATTTGGGAAACAAAGGTTTTAGTCCACGCATCCATCCTTCCTTCCATTCTTCCTTCCTTCTATCCATCCATTTACTAAAAAAAAAAAAAATGAACAAAACAAACAAACAAAAAAACTACTTTCTGAGTATCTCCTGGGTACTGTGCTGGGTGTTGGAGTGACATACTGGGGCATCGAGAACCCTTTTTCAGTGAAGGCCGTATGCACGGGGCAACATTGGAGCTGTTCTTAAAGACTGTGCGATCGCCAGGGAAAGGAGAGGGAGAAAGACAGACTATTCGGAATGGACAGTTTGCGCAAATGCACAGATTCATTGAAGGACTTCGATGTCTCACATCGAACGTGGCTGGAAGGCAGGACATCGGGGGGCCAAGGACACACAATAGTCTGGGGAGGTGTGTCGGAGCCTAGTTCTGAGTGGCCTTGTTGCCAGGTGAAGGAGTTTGTACTTTATCCTATGGCTTCATTGTGACGTAATCAAAGATATAGTGTCAAGGAGGAAAATCTTTTCCTCTACCCTCTTAGGTCAGTGCTCGGGGGCCTGCAAATTAAACTTACAAAGGACAGATTAGCAAGTGAAAAAAACAGATGACATCCATACACACTGGAGTTCATAAAGTAAGGTGGTTCAAAGAAGTGCTTAGAATTTGGCGCTTTTATACCTTCTTAATAAGTAATGGGGAGGGACAGTGGGAAACTTCTGGGAGAACAAATGAGTTTTTAGAAGAAGGGGAGAAAAGACACTTATGCAAAAGCAAATGACTTTTTAGAAAGATAAATGGGGCCTTAGGAGAACAGGTGAGAGATATGAGTCCTGTGACGATGTCTGTTTGGGTCAAAGGAGAGTTCCTTTGGGACAGGGGGTTTAAGACAGTGTACTTTGTGGGGGGTTGCGGGGGGAGCTCTGCTTTTAGGCAGATAAGGGATTTCGGGTACTCAAATGCCTTCAACTCAAAATAATGGTACAGTGGCTCATTCCGAACTCCTTCAATGGTATGGATACTGCCTTGAAATGAGAGAGAATAGAGAAACGAAGAGAAGACCCTCGGAGACTGTAGATGCATCTGGGCAAGAGATAGCGAGGCCCAGATGAGTGCTTCTTAACGTGTAACATGAACACGACACACCTGTTAAAATGCAGATTCTGATTCAGAAGGTGGGGCCTGAGATTCTGCATCGCTATCAAGCTTCCCGATGTTGCTGCTGCTGCTGCTGCTTCGTGGACCACACTTTCGACAGGAGGGCTTTGACTGCAGCGGGGGCGGAGATGGAAGGCTCTAGACCTCGGCTGCACAATAGGGTCGCCTGGCCTGCATCCAGAGCCACCGCGGGTGAGTCTTCGGGGGTGGGCCTGGGCATCAGTGTCTTGTCAAACTCCCCAGGTGATTAAAACTTCAGGCAAGGTTGACAGCGGTGTCCTAGAACCTGTATCGGCTGACTGTACCCTGCATAAGCCACCCCACTCCCATCTCTGTGGATTAAGTTCTCTGGCTCTTAATGTCACAGCCGGTTCCCGGCAGAATGCAAGAGATGGCTTTGGGGACATGGAGGACTGAGAGACCAGGTGAAGACAAACGTCTAGCAGGATAGAAATGATGACCATTCTTATCTTCATCTTCTTGGTTGTTTTGGATTTTGCTGCCTTCCTTAGAAACGGTCTCCGGGTATCTCGTCTCTCACAGAGCCAGGAAGCAAAAGTGACTCCTGCCGTGACAACTACGGGGGAAACGTCCAGAACCGAGCTGCTATCTGTAGCAGATGGGGCTGGGCAAAAAGCAAGAACGAAAAGACACACGGTTTTGCTTTAAAGAAAGTCAGTTGCTTTTTCTAATTATAAAAGTTATACGGGCTGCCGCGAAAACTTTCGAACATGTTAGACAGGTAAAATCCAGAAAGGGCAGCCCCCATGTCAAGTTGTTTTATCTGAATTTGCAATTAAAAAAAAAAAGAAAAGGAAACCCAAAATCAAGGCACTGGAGCTGGACACAATTGGAACTGAAGACAGCATCCTCGTCGAGCTCCCACTGCATCAGCCCATTGGCCTTTCGACTTCCAAACTTTCACAAATGTGAAGCTGTTCACATCTTCTCACCTGGAGCGATCACTACTTAATGGTAGTGATTAACTCTCCAGCTCAGAAGGCAACTGGTTATTAAGTAACAACCTCCTGGCATGCTCTCCTCCTCCAAAACAATGCGCTCCCCAGCCCCAGCGGTCTCCTTGCGGGAGCCATGTCATGGCCTCGGGGCAGGTGGCACAAATGGATTCATCCCCAGGCAGGCACGGAACCTGGCAACCAGCTCCTCTCACTGGAGGTTTAAGAAAAATGTTGCCACAGACAATTCTTTCTCGCTGGTTAAAAACCCACACGTTTGTGCTATTGACGAAATGTTAAGTTGTAAATCTGTTGATGGAATTAAGGAAATAAAATATACATTATTTTTAAAACATCGAATCGCGGGACATCTGGGGAAGATATTAAAATGCTACGAATCCTCGAGCATGCCAGAGGGAGCGGGGAAGGATAGGTGTGCGGGGCCGCGGAGCAAGGGAGCAGGCTCGTTAATCAGAGAGGGAAACGGCCTCCGCAGCGGCTTCGGCCTTGAGCGAGGCCACGCCCACCTGGGTAAAGCCTGTTTGTTTCCTTAGGACTAATGTGGAGATGGACCATTCGGAAGCATCTATTTCAAAAGGATTTAAGGCTGAGATGCAGTGGATGAATGAAGCGGGGTGGGACGAGGTAGCGGGTGGTCTGGCTCAAAGGCTAAATTTACAAGGAGAGAACAGTTTAACGGGGTGTGTATGATCATACAGACCTATAGATGGATTCTTTTAGCCAAAAATGAAACTTTCTGATTTTCTCACCTTATTTTATTTCCCTACATAAGGTCAAGAGCCACATTTTGTCAGTCGAGATCTATTCAATTCAGTCCCTTTTAACACTCAGTAACCCCTCTCTACACTCCTTGTGCCCTTTGATGCAGTTTATTCCACCCGCCATCGTGGTGTGTCTTGAGCTCTCTAGCCGACAATCAAAGCTCAGCGACGACGGGACTTTTCAAGTTGAGTCCAGTTTCCCACAATACGTATCACTCTTCCGAGGAGCTTCTGTCCCCTTTGATGAATGATGCTGTTTGGCTCACAGGGGCTGATCTACTGATTCAGGATCTGTCACAACCTCACAATCTGGTGAACGAGTCTTCTGGGTGCTCTTTATGTACTCTTAAGAGTGTTCTAGAACACAAAATGGCTCCCATTTAGCCATTTCTCATCTTTCCATTATCTTGCATTTGGAGTGTCGGTGAATCGATTCAAGATACAGCCCAGCTGTGCCAATTTTGAAAATAAGTTGAGACCAAAATACGAAGGAGTTCGTCCCCGATGGGAAACGGGAAAGGGCCATGTATTTTCAGATCCATCCTATCAATCACAATTGCCCGGATAATTCAGGTAGAAATGGAGCCTCTCTCCATCTAAATGGTCCAGCTAACATAGGCCACGAACTTGGTGAGCTATGGCCGACACTGATTTAGCTATTATTTGTCGTTGAGTGATAACTAACCAAGTACTTTGCAAAAATTACTACCATCAGAAGTCTTGATTTCTTACTTTTGTGACGATCAAAAGCTCATCATGAAAGCTTTCCAAATATATTAAGTGAAAGATGTTTCATTTGCTATCCTTTATGACAGAGGTATTGGGAACAGAATATATGTTTGTATTGGCTTATTGATGCTTTAAAATCTCTGGAAAGAAAAAGAAATTAAAAAAAAAACAACTAATAACTGTTATCCCCTATCAGGAGGGATGGGGCATTGGCATTAATGTTTGAATCATATGAATGTGTAATTGGGCAAAAAACAAATAACTATTCAATTTAAAGACATTTATACCAAGTCAATGGTGATTAGTGACTAAATGGAGGAGGGGCACATTGAGATAACCCAGTGGCTTCTCTCTAGTATTTGTCCTTTAACTGAAGGACAAATTATGGCAGAAATAAGGGCTAATGCATTTGCCTTTTCTCAAAAGCAACCGAAGAAGAGAACTCGATCGTCCAGTCTGAAGTCACAGGAGGAACCCCGACCACTTTGAAGGGTGCTGGCCAGCCTGTGAGCGCATACTCAGCGGCGTGTGCCCCGACGCGCACTTGAAAAATAGAGTAAATGGCAAATTTTATGTTACATGGGTTTATCATAGTCTCAAAAATAGTATACAAAACCTATTGAATTACATACTTTAAAAGGGTAAATTATATGGTATGTGAAGTATATCTCAATAAAGCTATTTTTAAAAAATCAAACAAAAACCCACCTTTCTCCTGAAGTATTGTCAGCTCCTTGAAGGCAGATGCCACGCCTTTTCCACTCTCACACCCCAACGCCTTTGGGAGGGCTGGCTCCACCCGGCACCTGTGCATGTGTGATGACCGAATGATGATTCGCAGCAGACAGAGGGATATCTCAAAGTCGCCTACTAATTCTGTTGGGCTTGTATTGGAAACCACTTCTGCATAATTATCTGCATCTTCATTTCAGCAATCTAGTCATTTTTTCTTTTGCAATTTTTTATGGTTAACAAAACAAAAAACCTACTTTATGTCTCTACTTAAAAAGAAATCACAACTCGATGACAAAACATCAAATAATCCAATTAAAATTGGCAATAATTAAAATAAAAATGGGCAAAGGACTTGACTAAACTTTTCTCCGAAGATGATATACAAATGGCCGGCAAGCATATCAAAACATGCTCAACATCACTAATCATCAGGGAAATGCAAAACAAAACCACAATGAGATATTACCTCGTATCCGACAGGATGCTATCGATCAAAAAATCAAGAAAATAACAAGTGTTGGTGAGGATGTAAAGATATTGGAACCCTTATGCATTGTTGCATGATTGTAAAATGGTACAGCCTCAAAAACAGTATCGGACCTGCTCAAAAAAAAAAAAAATAGAGATACCATGTTATTTAGCAATCCCACTTCTGGGTACTTATCCGAAAGAACTGAAAACAGAGTCTTGAAAAGATGTTTGAGCATCCATGTTCACAGCGACTGCACTATCCACAAGAGCCAGAAGGTGGAAGCAGCTCAGACGTCCACTTACAGATGATGGATAAACAAAACGGGGAATGTGCAGCGACGGAGCATTCTTCGGCCTTAAAAAGGAAGGAAGTGCTATGGCATGGGATAAACCTGTGGACATCATGCTAAGTGAAATAAGCCAGTCGCCAAACTGCAAAAACTGTACGAGTCCATTTCTATGAGGCTCCTGGAGTAGTCAAATTCATGGACACAGAGAGCAGACTGATAGTCTCCTGGGCTGGGCCAGAGAGAACTGTTTAGTGGATGTGGAGTTTTAGGTTTACAAGGCGGTAACTTTTACATTGCGTGTTTGTTTGTTTGTTTTTACCACAATTAAAGAAACAAGACATCAGCTGCAGATTGGTGAAAGGTTGCTAATTGTTGAAGCCAAGTGATGTTCGCTATGCTGCTCTATTTCAGTAAATGCTTGAAATTTTCTATAATGTAACTAAGAAAATAACCCAGCTCTTTTAGCAGAAGCCACACTGAGGAAGACCCATGCTGGATCTGGATTTCCGAAATGCCCAGAGGGATTGAGGATGTGTGAGCCGGGGCAGCAAAGCTGGTGGCTCACGGCCACTTGCTGCAAACAGACGAGAGTTCGGCCCTGTCGCCAGCCCCTGGACCACGTCTGCTGGGAACCTTGTCACCACTGGCAGGCGGCACGTTTTTACTCTGAAGTTTCCTCTAACTCACTACGATAATCTGAGCATTGTCCTAACCGTGCGCAACTCTCTACTAGACAGACGTAAGTATGTTGATCATAGGACATACATTTCTGATCTGTTTTATTTACGTTCTCTATGTTACTTGCTTAAACTCTTCTGCCTACCTTCCTGGAATCAGCGGTATCAACAATCTTCAAGTTTTATTAAGCTTTTCAAACACGCCATCCATCCCCAAGCCAGAAGATGTTGCCTTGTTAACACGGCTTTACTCCCAAAGCAGCTCCCTGGGGATATTTGCCAAAATATTCTTGGATGTATTCATAATCCATTTACTAACTTACCTTTGAAAGATAATTAATTATTTGTGTAAAATATTAACCACATTATTGTGCCTGTTGATGGCTACCTAGATGAGCTGGTAAAATATATAAAATGAACAATAAATAATAATATAACGATAACCGAATGTGGAAAATTGAAAGACTAGGCTAGCGTTCATCCAGAACTTCTCTACATTCTGCGAAAGTTCCAGATGAAAACTAAAGTGGTCACATATCTGGATGTTTTATTTACCAGCTGCTAAATGTCCACACGCTTGGACAGGTCAGACAGGTGGGTGGATTTCAGTCTATGGACACAGATGTAACTGTAGGCGATTCAGAGAAGTCCAGGCTTTGAAGATGATAAAGATGGTGTTGGGGAGAAGGTTAGAGGAAAGTCGAGGGGGTACGGATATCTGACGAGAAGATGGAATGCCGGAAGTAACGATGGGGCATCTGACATGCGCACATACAGTCACACAGTGTGAAACTCGGCGAGAGCAGCATTCTGGCATATGAGAGCGTTTAATTAAGATGCCATATAATGTACAGAGGTCTCGTCTCCCCTTCTTTATTGGGAGGGGCCAGGATGAAACGGTATGAAAAGAATCTCTAAGTGTGATATTCCTCGCCACGCAGCCAGCTGACTGCTCATAAATTTCCAGCCCTTGAGTTATGGATCTGAAGTATAGATTGACTCCCAAAATAATAATAAAAACAAAAGGTGTGCCATTTCATCTCTGAGGCTAGCCTTTGATCTCGGCAGCATATTGAGAAATCACGTTTCTGGGTGTTTTCTTTCCACTTTAGCCGTTTGTCAGCCTATGCCATAAAAATCTGACCTGTCCATCTTGATCTTGATCAGAGATAGTCGTTCCCTTTGATCTCCCCCTCTGCGTGTGACATTTGTGCATGGCTTCCCCATTTAATTGTCTGACTTTTGGTGGCTGTTTCAGTTCAAAAGCTAACAGTAGTTTTTGTTTTGTGCTTTGTTTTGTTTTGTTTTGTTTAACTCCTAATATCCTCAAGCCAGTCGTTCAGGTAAAGAGTTCAATCTCCCGGTGACACCTAGTCAATTAGGTCAGCACGTCCGCCTCGGTTTGGTTTCGCACATAGAGGAACTTCTTGAATTCCCAAGGAGAAACGTCTCGTAGAAAAGTTCGTTAAGCTGTCACGAGCCTCAGTGCGCCAGGATCTGTGTAGAACTCGTAAAGGCTGGTTGGCAAAGTGCAAGCCTCGGTTCCCACCGTTGTCACGGCCTCTCCCGTTGAGCCCACGGTCCTCCGTGTCCCTGCACGCCCCTCCTTCCACGTGACACTCAAAGCGTGGAGGAGGCAGTAAGAGGCAACATCAAATGTGTGCTCCCCGACCCCCTCCCTGTCCCGCTGCGGCGCTGAGATCCGCACCGACCCTCCCTCCCCCACCCCACCCCCGCCGGTAGGGCCTCCAGGGCCCAGCCCCCACCAACGCTGCGGCTTTGGGCGCAGTCACCCACACGTCGCTTGCTGCGAGTCAGTGCCGATTCTCAGTTGGCGCTTTTAAACCGCAGGTATCGAGGTAAGGAGATCGGCCTTTGTGGGCCCAAACGTTGTATGCGATGCTCTGGAAACACCGCTGGTGCTGTCACTGTCCCCATTTCACACACGGAAACTGAGCTGAAGATATTAAACACTGATTTTCTTCGCTTCTTTTGTGCTTTGGAAGACGCTCATTTCCCCCTTCGTTCTCCTGCAGTGCGGGTCCCTCCGGGCACTCACACTCAGTGTGCCCGCGGTGGTTTCGTAGTCACGGTTAAGCGTTGCCCGTGTGAAGGCAAATGGCTAATGAGCAAGGGCGAGGAGGCCATGGACCCGAGTGGACGGGAGGCTGAGAAAAGGCGCTCAGGCTTCGCTTAAGAACGAAGCACCTGAGAACACACTTGAGGCCGTGCAAACACGTGGATGAGCTGGGTTGAACTTTACGCGGGGGAGTGGAGGGAGGGAGGAGGGGTGGTCCACAGCAGAAAAAGGACCACAGTGGGCACGGCCGCTCTGTCCCTTGGTTCTCAGCATCCAGCTCAGTATCAGAAAGCCACGCCGTCCCTGAGGATGGGTCTGCCTTCCACCCCCATCGTGACAGGTTCTTAGAAGCAGACAGTGTTTTTTAAGGAGCAGCAGATTTCGTGGCCGTCAGGGCCCGGGGCTGTCCTGAGGGGCAGGCGCACGGGATGTGTGCTGGTCCATGGCAGGCTCTTCCTTTGGGCCGCGCATCGCCACCGTGCTAGATATGTTTGGTAGACATTTGCTTGGTGTCTGGTTTTCCTGCTGGGCAGGGCAGGGTCATACCTTAACTTCCTTGTGTGAAGACATCAGGGACAGGAAGGGAATAGAGAAGGAGGGACAGAGAAAAAGGAAGAGGAATGAGGAGGACACAGGAGAAGAGAAGGAAGAAGGGAAAAAATGGAAAGAAGGAGGAAGGAAAGGAAGGGAAGGGGAGGAAAGCAAAGGAGAGGAGCATCTGTGAGGTGGAAGGAAGCCGTAGGGCCGGGAGGCCGGGAGCACTTTATAAAACATCACGGAGGGCGAGGGGACACAAACAGGGGGAGAGCGGGAACAGCTCGTCTGGTGCCCTGCGGGGGAGAAGAGGCACCGTGGACCCGTCACGGAAGATCGACAGGGGAAGGATGGGCCAGGCAGAGGAGTATCAACAGGAGCTCTGGCTTATTTGTAACCTTCATTTTTAGGTAAGGATGATTGGCACGCGGATGGCTTGGATGAAGGAAGCCCCCTGATCTTTAACTTGCAGGTCACATGGAGAAAACTTTGAGAAAACGCTCTGACGTGGAGATGTCAACTTGAGTGGCAGCCCTGCGCGAGGTGCCTGGCTCTGGCTGCCTCTTTTACATGCATCACTTCACAGAGATGATGACTGCCATTCCAACGGGAAGACACCCGCCCCGATGGGGGTCGCGACCCTGACAGGACCCACCCATTAATAGAAATAACTGTCATTTGAAATAAAAGCCTCGGCGGAAGACTTCGAAAATCTATGAGATAACGCGGGGCCTGTGATGAGGGCGCCCATGAGTCACTGGCGCTCAGTTATGGCCCAAGGGGCGGGAGACGGTTACGAGGGAGCAGCCTGTTCAGCGGGCCACGCGGTGCGGTGTCTTCACGTCGAACGTGTCTGCTCCTTCTCCTAATTTCTTGCCCGCCTGTGTCTTAGGAGCGTCCTTGTGGGACAGCACGGGGCGGGGTCTGAATGGAAAGATCGACGGCAGCATACTTTCTGACGGGACAGCTTATGGCAAAAATTGGTGATGGATTTTTTTTTTTTTTTTTTTTTGGTGAAGATTCTTTCCTGGTAAAATAATGAAGCTGGCAGTGAGTGCTCACGGCTGAGAAGCTCCCAGCCCAGCACCTCCTCTGAACGTTCGTGGTGTCTTATTTTTTGGAGGCAAATAATATGTCGCATTGAGATATTGGGCTCCTAAGAGGATGATGTGATATTTAGGTAATTTTTCTTGGTGTTCAATTAATTTCTTAATTAGAGGGGACTAAACGATGCAGAAATGATGCGGCTTGATGATACGCCTGCAGGAAATGGCCCTTTATGGCCTGTTCTCAGGTTTGTGGCCCGGCAGGTGTGCTAAGGAACGTCGTCGGTAGGGAACACTGATGTCTTGTCCACCGTCTCATCTGACACGATCTTTGGATTAAATGCTGAGTATTAATGGGGCCCTACTTTACAAGGAGACGGCTGAGGTGCCGAACAGGTAAGGCCTCTCCTAAGAGCACCATCTACCTCAGACTCCAACAAATGGAACAACCCTGAAAGGTAAGTGTTATATCCATCACTCTACAGATGAGGACACTGAGGCTTAGGGGGTGCGCGGCTAAGGAGAACAGGAAGTTACCCATAGCCTGTCACGCTCCCACACCTACTGCAAAGATCTTTCAGAGAACACTGTGTCAGCCTCCTATCGCTGTGCAACAAATTCCCACAAATGTTGTGACTTAAAACAACACCCATAATCTCAGAGTTCCATAGGTAGAAGTCCACTGGGCTTAGCTGGGCTGGGCTTAGGGTCTTATAAGACTGGAGTCAAGGTGTCAGCTGGCTGAACTTTTATCTGGAGGCTCTGGGAGGAATATACTCATTCAGGATGTTGGCAGAAGTCAGTTCCTTGTGGTCGTGGAACTGAGGTCCCCGTGCCCTAGGTGACCGTTGGCTGGGGTTATTCTCGGCTCCTACAGGCCACTCTCCACCTTAAAGTCAGCAACGATGCACTGAGTCCTTTTTGTTCTTCAAAACTCTCTGATGCCTCTTTCTGCCACCAGCCACCTAGGTAATGTCCACTAGGCCCACCTGGATAATGTCCCTGCCTTAAGGTTAACTGACTGATGACCGTAGTTACAGCTGTAAGATCCCTCTGCCACATCACATACCATGATCGCAGCAGTGATAGCTCATCATATACACGAGGAAGGATCAGATGGGTCAGGGCCAACTTAAATCCTGCCCAGCACAGACCCTGGGCTGGGGACCGCTGGCCCCTGGGAGCTCAGCAGTGCACCCTTGGCTGGAGGGAACCCACTCACTCCTTCCTCCCAGGATGCTGAAGCTGACCTGGTTCTACGCCAGTGGCCAGGTGGACAGAGCACAGATCGAAGGGTCTGGAGATCCAGGTTCTAGTCCTGGCTCTGCCATTCACTCCCTCGGGGTCCCTGGGTGGGTGGCGTCACTGCGCTGGCTGTAGTGGGAGATCGCTTTAGAATCCAAACATGAATATCACTCAAGGTCCCACCAGGCACCAACGCCGTACCAGGCAAGGGACGAGAGGTGTGCCCTCCTCTCATGGAGCTTACAACCTGGAGTGAGGGAACAGCCCACCAGCCAGACCCAAGTTCTCTGGGACACCGTCCCCTCTGTGGTTGGCCACAGGCCCTCTGCTCCCACGTCGACTATGCCCAAGTCTCCGATGAGTGTGCTCACTCTGTGAAGCGACTGGACCGTAATTTGGCACCTCGGCTCTGAGCGTCCACTCCTTCCGTCACCCTCACTGTCCAGGCTGCTGGAGCTCTCTCTCTGCATCTCACATGTGGACACAGGCACTTCTCTGCATCTACACGGCTGTAGGAGCTTGGGGGTGACATCGGGGGCTGCAGTGTGAATGAGGAAGGTTTCAAAATAGATCCAGAAGTCACATCTCCCAGAGTTCACTGGCCGTGCCCTTCACGGGGGTCCCCTTTTGGCCGTCTCTCGTTAGGTGTCCATCTCGGCTGGCCAGCCTCGGAGAGGGGTGACGGCATCCATCATACTCCCCTAACCGGAGTCGATTCCAGACCGCGCCTCCTCTCGGCACAGGGTGGGAAAGAAACCCGCTCTGCCCGACTGGCTCCCCTGACGGGAGGGACCCCTCGCCTGGCGGAGACAGGGTGTTCCGTCGTGTTGTGGCCTCAACCCCGCCAACCCAGAGCAGGCTTGGGGCTCTACTCTGCAAGACCACAAGGACGCTGAAATGTCCTTCCCACCCCCAGACAGACAGAAATGCATCCCCCCACCCCACTCCCACCCCAGGACAGGCTGGCCTCTACCTCTAGCTAAGGAGGAAACTGTGAGCAATTTTAAAATGGCAGTTTCCCTCATTTTTAGCCCATCGAGGTTTTAGAAAAATAAATATCAAGGGGGTTCAGCTTGAGACCACCCAGTTAGCACACAGAAAACAAGACGCAGGTGCCATGAAGGAGCATCACAGCTGAGTTCCCTGGAAATGGACTCTGAGAGGCAGAGCTGCCTGCAGGTGTGCCAGGGACAGGTGCTGGGAGGTGGGGACGTGTCAGGAAGCAGGCGCCGGGCGGAAGAAGTGGGTCCACGGTACACATGCATCGCGGGCCCCAGTTGGTCCTGCAGGAGGCCTGAAGCCAGGACGTCCCCAAATCGAAGGACATGAGCTCAGCTTGGTCCCCCTGCTTCATCCAGCCACTGGCTTCCGGCCCCCCTGAGGGGTCTAAACCTTGGGCGAGTTTATTCCCTGTGGCTGAAAATAATTGCCAGTCAGGGTGGCAGCTGTGAGCAGCTTGGGGCCGAATGCGTTCCCCCCTAAAGAGGGGAACTGTGCAGAGTACGCCACTACCCACTACAAGGAGGTACCAAGGAAGGGCTGAGAGTCACAGGAAAAGGAGAGGTGCATTCCAGGAAGGCTTCCTGGAGTAGGAGCCTCTGGGCAGCCTTTGTTGGGCTGGTGGGATTCGGGTGGGGGACTGCCTCGTATATGATGTGGGGCCAGAATCTGTGCCCCGCCCCGTGGTCCCCGACAGCCCACGGGGACTGTGAAGCCTGTGGGCGATTTCTCTGGAAAGCAGGAGGCTTAGGCTTTGCAAAGGCAGAATGCTCGAAGCTCTAACGGGGTTCGGCCCCGCGGTCTTCTACCCGTCAGGAAAAGGCACGGAGAAATAAAAGTAATGGAGAGGTTAATTAATGGTGCCTGCGGACTTCTTCTTAACCCCCTCCACTTTACTGTGTCGATAACAACTCCGGAGAAGACTTTCCCCGGGACATGCCAAAGCGTGACTAATTGCGACAACGCCAAACACACTTCCTCACTCCGTCCTCTGCAGTTTGGAAAACGATTTTGCCCTTTTCCAGGTAAACAATGCTAAATGGGTGAACGCTTTCGAACATATTTATATAGTGAAAGCTCAGGGGCTAGGACCTGGGCACTGGGCGCACCCTGGCCCCACGATGGCCTGACGAGTTGGTGCAGGTGGTGGGCATGAGGGCAGAGACCTCCAGAACCCCTCACTTCCGCTGACAAAAGTACGTTCTGAGAATTAATCTGGAATCACATAGGAGAGATTTCTTTTTCTGAAAATAAGCTTTGCTGCTAAGACATTCCCATCTTTTTCCCAAAGTTCTCATAAATACATTTATTGGGTGATTTTTATTTAACCCCTGAGACATAAGGCTGTTAGGATGTGTCTGAGTAGAAAGCCCAGTAAGGACCAGGCAGTTTACGTGGCCATCGTGGGAAATGACATGCATGTCTGGCACACATCACTGGGACACGTATGACTTACCACATGCCTGTCAGCCCGAAGTACCGGGGAAGGACGCCTACCATCCGTTTATTGTGCGCCCGAGCAAGGTACTTGTGGTAGAGTGCCCAAATAGCCATCATTTATTTAACTCCCCCCGCGGACCCCGGGGGTCGTCCTCTCCCACGCTGGCTCCGGGCTGGCCTCGTGTCTTGCTTTGGCTACTGAAATGTTAGCGCACGAGATAGTGAGACAGAAAAAGTGCCTACACATTGGGGCTTGTTCTCTTGCTGCCCTTGAAATCAAGATATCGACATATAAACAAACCCAGGCTAGACGGCTGGGTGGCTGGGTGAAGAGAGACACAAGGCCCAGGTGTCCCCTCCAGCCCGCCGATGACCAGCCAGCCATGTGCGGGGGGGATGAGGCCATTTCGGACCAGTCAAAATTTGTTTGCTCCAACCTTTTCTGCAAAAGATGAGATGTTGCGACTTGGCCCGACTTCTTCACCCCTGTCCCCACCACATTCTTGCCATGGCCCTTTTTCGGCAAGTATTGACTTTGGACTTGGCCATGTGACTTACTTTGGTCAAAGATACATGGGCAGAAGTGGCAGATTGTGAGCCAGCCCTTGAGAGACCGGGAGGGTTTCCACTGGCCCTTTGGCTCCCCTGCCATTGTCCTCGGAAGCGTGTCCTCTGGACAGACCCCTGCTTGGAGGAGAAGGATGACACACACTGAGCCTCCTCCGAAACACCCCAGCCAGAGCGGCCTGAAACGAGCTCAGCCTGGATTCGTGGACACCAGCGGACCCGCACGCTGGGGAGAATAAATCAGCGTTGCCCGAAGCCACTGGGATTTGGGATGCTTTGTTACACAGCATTATTTTGGCGATGACTAACAGATACACGTAGAATCTGAATTCCCTGACCACATTTGAAAGTCTTTGCTCTGGACAACTCTCGTGAGTATCTGGCAGCAAGGGAGAGAAGGTAGAAGCAGGGGCTGGCCCCTGACTTTCGCCTCGTAGTTGTCTCCCACGAAAGTGCTGGTTAATGGCCGCTAAGTGCCCCGTTGGGAGCGGCAGAATTGAGAATGACAAGCCTTTCTGCACTGACAGACAATCTGCCAGGTGTCAGGGGCTCCACTATGCACATCGGCCATCCTCACTCACCCTCAGAACCACACTGGGAAGTGGATGCTGTAGTCACGCCCGCTCCCCGAGTCAGGGAGCAGGGTGGGTCTGGGAAATGCGGCCGCCGGGGCACAGGAGGCGAGGGTCGAAATCCCAGCCCCGACCCTCAGCAGTATCCCCCTCTCGCCCACAACCCAGCAGCCTAATTCCGCTTGGGAAGCCCGAAGCTCCTGGCTGTCAGCTGTCGCCAGACTCCGCTATGCTTTGCGCCCGCTGCAGAGGCCGGCAGCACCGCTGTCTTGAAATATAACATTTCAGTTTATGAACTGAAAAGGCCTTTGTGCAGGAGAACACTTCCTCAGGCCCAGATTCCGCATTCATGACGGGCGCTCCCCAAATTGCTTTTTCTCCTCTTCCTTGGGAGAAGCCGCTGTTGCACATGCGGCGCAGAGTACTTACTTTTGTGAACACATTTGATTTCCACACCTGAGTTGGCTGCACCTTCAAAGATGGCAGGTATTGTTAGGCAGAGTGGAACTCGCCTGAACAGTTGGTGAGATAATGGAAGTTTACTGCGAGGGGACAATCAAGTTGGAACTTGGAGTTATTTCAGGCTTTTCTCTTGCACAGATGATGCTACCAACACAGGGTCATACAGCTTATTTGGCAAACGGGGACACCTGGAAGGTGAAAAGGGGCTGGGAGAACAGGTGTGCCCGGGGACTGTTTGGGGCATACCAGGGTGTGTGGTCGCCCCATCCCCTCAGGGAGCTTGACAAAAATAATGACGACTAACCTTCATCAAGGACTTCGTGGTTTACAGAGCCCTTTACCTACTACTCTGTGAAGCGATGGCAGAGAATCATTTTACAGATGAGAAACCCGAGCCCAGGAGTTTTCAATTCATGACCTGCACATAGAAGTCGCTCGATAAATATTTGTTAAGTGAACGACTGAACAAAGCCAAAAACATAACAACTAACTCGACAGCGTTATACGTATCTTGCGATTTCACGGAAGGCTCAGAGGTAGTTTGTAATGTGCGAGAAAGGCTCTCTGTTCTTTGGAAATTCTCTGAAATCTCCTAATAACTTAATTGCTCCTTGATATGAAGGGATTCCGCCAATATCCCCTTTTTCTGTTCTGGGGTTGCTGGAAATGAGTACTTTGTTCTTTCCGGCGTGGGAGGATTTGGTTGAGCCCTGTGATCAGCAGAGTGGGAATAATGTCTTTTTTCCTGTGTTCTCTGCCTCCGTCTCCCCCTCCAGCCATCTTTTCTTCCTTTTGAGTTTTGAGATGCTCTTTTGTTTGCGCCTCCCTCCCCCCCTGCCCCCCAGCGTCAGAGGGGGTGCCGCCACCTTTCATAAAGGCTTTGAAAGGCTCCCTCTTTCCCTCCGAAGTTTCCGCCGAGGCTGTGTTGGCTGTAAACACTTAGGAAATTAGTTAAGTGGCATAATTCCCCAAGCACTGCTTTCTAACATTAGCCTTCATTTTTCTGGAGAAAAATGCTTTCATGCCTGAGAAACGGAGGCAGCAGGGAGCGAGGCGATAACATTATGTCCTACTGAAATATTTTGGCCACAGCGTCTACAAATAAGGCTTTTAATGATTTTTTAAAAAGTAATTTTTTTAAAAAGAAATAAATGCACCACAAGAAAGGAAAATGTGCGGTGCCTTCTCTGTGCCCGGCCCTCGGGGCTTTGTGTTACCTGCACGCTCACGAGCTCCGCCCGTTTACAGCTCCGTGTGAGATGGCTTTGACCTTGCTCTGGCTTCTCGGGTGCACCGAACCACACCCGCCCACCCCGGCGCATGGCGTATGGGATACCATCCTTAGCAGGGAACTTGAGGGCACAGGCAGAGTCAGGCCCTCTCAGAACTGGACAAGGGGGCCTACATTTGGCATTGAACTTCGCATCCAACCTGAGATCAAGGTCGAAGGCCCCTGCTGACCGCAGGTCGGTGTCTGTCGGTTAAACACAGACTCTGGAGTAAAAATAGAAACGGGGAGTCCCGTACCCCCAGGGCTCATGGGCGTTTGTGTGCCCATAAGGTGTGGGTGCTCCCCGCCCAGATGCCCAGCCTCCTGGCCTTGGTCTCTCCTGGCCCCTGCCTGCACCTAGACACCTTCAGGGACCTGCACGTGGCCTAATGGGGCCCAAAGGACCTTCGAGGTCGTGTTCTGTGGCCTGAGAGAGATGGAGGACGGGCCTCTCAGCGTGTCTCCAGGCGAGAATCCTACATCATCCAAGTCGAGTCCTTGCTTGCTGAGCCCCGGCGGGAACAGACCTATCGGGGCACAAAAGCCAGGCCCTGGAATGGCATCCAGGCCCCAGCGTCCGGTTCCTCGTGGAGACCGTGCATCCGGTGGGAACTGCTGGGAACTGGGAGACCTCAGTGGGCCGACCTCACTGCACTGTGGTTCCTTACGCTGTAAAGTGGAAAAATAACGTTTACGAAGCCCTTCCAAAGCTGCTACGGAATGAAGTACGTGCTGGACGCGAAAGGCCTCTACAAGAGCAAGACGGGAAGAACGCGGGTTCGCTCCAGTTCTGCTACGACCCACGCGGTGAAAGGTCTTGGTTTTGTGGGTTCCGCACTCTCATTAAGGAGGCAGGGCAGGCGTCCGGCTCCCCATTTAGCAGCGGTAGAAGCTGAGGCTCAGGAAGCCTATGCCGCACGATTGCTGGGTGCTGGAGCACCCCGGCCTCCCGAGGCCTCATCGCCTGCCTCTCTCCCCAGGGCACCCAGCTCCTGCCTATCTTCTGTGCGGGCCCATCACCCACCTAAAGCACCCTGAGGCACCAAGGGCCCGCAAGTCTGCGATGCGATCAACTTGTTGTCCAAAATGTCACGCAAAGACGCGACCAGCTGTGGCCAGGCATTGCTGGGCTCAAATCAGGGAGTATGTAGCCGGCAGGACATAGCCCATTACCACTCATGCGGGGGAAAAGCCACTAAAAGGACTTGTGCTGCTGGCAGCAGGGTGCCGTGTCACCTTCAGACAAGAGGAAGAAGTGACCGATGTGAGCACCCCTCAGTCAGGACGCAGCAAGTGAATTCACTATCTTCCATCTCAAAGTGCCGGTTTGGCTTCCATGGAATAACGTTTATTTCAGTTTGATGGATGAGGCATAAATCAACTCCTCTGTATTTGCTGGGTGTTCAGAACTGTTTCTTTTAAAAGAAAGTTAGAAAGGTAATTCTTCCCAGAACTGGATTAATGACCACACGTCGCCTCCTACCAGGGTCTGTAAGACTAGAACTGACAGCTGTTCCCGTGCTCCCCGGCTGGGAACGGTTTGTTTAACAAACACGGCAGGACACAGACATGTGCCCCTGGCTGCCTGTTCTCATTCCCGTCCCGTAAGATGGCACTGTGCCCGCTCACAAGCCTCAGCTCCCTGCCCTTGGGCAGAGGTGCCAGGGAATTGGGGCTGGAAACTGGCATCAAGCAGAACACAGAGGATGCCTGGCTCTTCCTCTGCTTGAAGTCACTCTGTGCCCCCAGCAGCCCCAGGCCCTTGCGTCCTGTCCGCATGCACCTCTCCACGCTGGCACCTGAGGATGACACCAAGACCCTATAAATAATACATTTAGCGGCAGTCACCAGGGTGTACTGAGGGTTTATTATAGGTCGGGCATGTGTTAAACAAGCACTTTAGATTCTTTTTCTCATTTAAGCTTCACAGCGATTTGCAGGTTCTCAGAAAAATATTATTGCCCCCATTCTACAGATGAAGTGGAGACTCAGAGTTTAGGTAACCTGTCCAACATCTCAAAATTGTAAGTGGCAGAGCTAGGAGAGACCCAAAGACAGGACCAAGCAAGCCACAGGTGGGAGAATTCAAGTGGCAATAATTATATGAAAAAGTTTGAGACTGGATGAATAAATTAAATGAAAGAAACGCGGGTTTACCATAGCTTATCTTTCAAATTAGCAAGCAAATAAATATTTCTTACAATAGTCTTCAATACTGATAAGGTGAATTAGAAGTGGCTACAATTCTTTGACATTCCGCCCATCAGGAAATAATGTCTTGGTCCCGTCCCCTTGAACCTGGGTGGGCTCTGTGACTGCTTTGACAGAAGGGATGCTGTGCCTTAAGAGACTGGCGGCTTCCACTTCCTGCTCTGGGAACACTGGCTCACCTGTGGCACCCTGAGCCACCTGTAAGAACTCTGAACATCCTGTGGGAGAGACCACGAAGAGGGAAGGCACTGGACGGAGCCCAGCCTTCCAGCCACTGCTGCCAGGGAGCAGGACATGTGGGGAAGCCACCTCGGACCTCCAGGCCAGACCAGCTGTCTGCTTAACACCTCTGAGAAACCCTGGCTGTTGCCACGTGGGGCAGAAGAACTGGCCGGCTGAGCCCTGCCTGGATTTCTGATCCCCGAATTGTGAGAGGTAATAAAATGGCTGTAACTTTAAGTCGCTTGGTTTGGGGGTAGTTTGTTCAGCAGCCTTATGTAACTGGAAGAGCTGGTGGACTGGAGAGTTGAAAGCTTCACAAACCCCGTGGAGCAGGGACGCCACGACAGACTTTCTAGAAATCAGTATCTACTTAGGATCCTTCGAATGTCCCTTTCCCCCGATTCCATAATTCTCTTTTGAGGACTCTGTTTTGAGCAAATAACCCAAAATGTGGGCAACACTCCGTAAGTATTTCAGCTCTATTTGTATTAACATAAAGTTTGGAAAAAAAAAACAAAAACAAATGTCAAACATGATAGAAATTCAAGTTGTAGTATAATCGAACAGTGTCAAGTTCCGTGGTGTTTTGAAAAGTTGCTTCAGATTTTTAATGACAGTGGAAAGGACTCCTAAATTGTGTTTTTAATAGCACTTATCATGTTCAAAACACATACGTATGTAAATGCTGTTGAGACATATGCCAAAAATAATAATCATGGTTGCCTCTAGGTAATAAGATTATTTTCCTCAGTTCCTCAAACTTTTCTCTACTTTCCACGTTGTTTACAATGAGACCGATGACTTTTTTCTTATGTGAAAATGGAGTAAAAACAAATAAACGGAAACAAAGGAGGTGAAAAGCCTTTGAAATTAAACTGCGTGAGAGGATCCTGGAGGCCACAGGCACTGGCGGTGGAGAAAGCCTTCGCCCACACACGAGCTGCCAGACATGCGAGAAGGAAACTTTCCAAGGGCACCACGAATTTACATTTAATCTGTGAACATCGGAGCGAGCCGATCTTGGGAAGTTCTAAGATCTTGGCTTAGCGCAAGCTGCTGGGTCCAAAGTTCTCCTTATTCAGGAAGCCCCAGGCCACCGCCCCGCTCCCGCCCAGCCCCTCCCCATGCCCAGCCCCCGCCTCCCACAGCAGGAAGGGATCCACCTCCTAATCCTGGCTTTACTGAATTTGCAGAGCACTGGATCTTCGATCTATGATCTTCGCATTCGTTTACCTGCGCGCTAAGTGAGTGCTGACTCCTGCCTGACCCTGTGCTTGGCGCAGAGAAGCCAACAGTGGAGCCAGTTCTCGCTTTCAGAGCATTTACCATCTAGGCCCAAGGCCTTTGGCATCTTCTAGGTTGTACTAGATGCTGCGTCCGTGGCTTCTGTCCTCCAGCGGCCTGCAAAATACCCAAGGGCAGCAGCATCACAGTCAGACCCTATTCCGTGTCCCCACGGTACCCAGGCTGGCAGTGGGCACGTAGCAGGCACCTGTTAGGGATCTGGGGAAGGGAGGGGGCGTCGAACACCTTGCCCACTGCTCCGCATCGTTAGACTCAGATATGATAAGCACACGACACAATGCATACAGCAACCTAACATATCAGTGGAAGGAATTAGGATTATTTACTACAAGGGAATAGTTTAATTTAGAAAGTTGTAAAAAATAGAGATTCTTTTAATCCAGTGCCACAGGCTCACTCCAAAAGAATGAACGAACTTAAGTATACCTATTTAGTCTACCATTCATTCATTAAATAAACATTTATTGAGTTCCAAAAAAAAAAAAAGAGAGAGAGATTTCTCGTTCCAAAAAGTGGGAGCAGAGGAAACAGGTTGGTCTCCAGGGCGTCAGTCCCCAGGCGGGGGCTGATGGGAGCGCCCTCCCAGCGTGTGCGCCCCCTCCGCTGCCCCATCGTGGCCCGGATGAGAAGGGTGAGGACCCAGGACACTCCACCGCCTTGTCGCATGCCAAAGGTAACCCTTGCTTTTCCTATGCATCTGTGAATGTTTTCAAAGCGTCATGCCTTGTATAGTTGTAAATCCAATTGTTCATAAGGAGATCACGGAATCATAAAAATGAACAGAAGGCAGATAGGGGGCACCGGCCCTCCACCTGTCATGTGCCCATGCTGCACCCCCAGTGTCCGGTCACAGTGCAGTTACTAGACCCCATCCAGAGAATCCTGCTTCGTGGGTCTGGTGGGGTGGGGTGTGAGGGAGTCCCAGCATGGCTGAGATCTGTAATATGGGGGTATGCCGATGTGGGGGATCTCCAGAGGTAAGCTGATGAGAGGGATGGAAGCAGGGTGGGGGAGAAATAGGCCCAATTTTTCTTATAAGATTTTTATATACTCACTATATTCATGTATTTGTTTATTCATTTGCTCATTTATTTTACGCAAACATTTATTTACAGCCAATTACGTGCCAAGATAAAGACCGAAACAACCCCATGTCCCTCACCGGCAAACTGAGGGACATTTCTATAGGGTGATGAGGGCAGCGGCCAGACTGCTGTGGGCTGGGTAAATGGGAGACGAGAATGTGGCACCCATGAAGGCCGGTGACTTTTGCGTGAAGAGCTTTGTGGTGAGAAGCGAGAAGACAGAAGGGGGACCCAGAACTTTTCGAAGCTGGGTAGATGGGGCGGGGGCTGGGACCTGTTGATTGGAAGGAGCCCATAGGGAGGGAGAGGCTGACGACCCCGGAGGGGCAGAAGTAGTCCTTAGAGCCTGTCCTTCAGCAGGTGGGATGGGACGGGGCTCAGGGCCTAGGGGAGGAACTGGCCTGGGATAGAAAGCTGATCTCCACGTTGGGTCATGGGCGGCAGTGCTCACACCCCAGCTTGGCCGATGCGCTGCATGCGTGGCCCCGGGCATGTGTCTTAACTTCTCTGTTCCTCTGTTTCTTCGTCTGTATCACGAGGCTGATACCAGCACCTACATCGTAGGGTTACTATGAGATTATGTAAAGGAGCGTGTGTAGCAGCTTCACGGTGAGCGCTACATAAACATCACCCGCGGGCGCTATTACTGTTCAAACCGGAAGACGAGGAGAGGATGCGTGAAGTCACGTTGGTTGTAGGGTCGGTCGTGTTCCTGTGAACCTGCAGGCAAGGTCACTGCTGAAAGGAGGGACCGTCTCAGAAGAGTTGGGTCGACACTGAGAGCTGCAGAGGGAGCCACCCCAGAGGGGTCGTGGGCTCCAGGGGCGGCATTAAGGCCCAGCTGGTGTTGGGTACCACCAAGGACAGGCTCCAACCTGCCTAGGGTGTGACATCTACAGGGAGCGGCACCAGGCAAGGCAGAGAGACGGCACAGAGCTGGGTCCGGTCAGGGTGGCGCCCATGGCCATGGGCACAGCGGACAGATGGCACCCTTTGCATCTCTACTCTCTGGCTCTCGGTGTGCGTGCCCGCCTCCCTGCAGTGAATCTGCGCTTGGTCGCTCGGTGCCAGGCGTGTCCACGGCTCCTCCAGGGAAGCAGCTCATGTGCTCGGACCACCGTTCTGAGTTAGAAGCCCTACGTGAGGGCTTGAGAAAATGTCCACAAAGCAAGTAAACGATCACAGTATGACATCAAAATGAAGTTCTTAAATGGCCAACAAATATATGAAAAGATGCTCAACATCACTAGCTATTAGGGAAATGCAAATCAGAACCACAATGAGATACCATCTCACACCTGTTAGAATAGCTGTAATCAATAGGACAAGCAATAATAAATGTTGGAGAGGATGTGGAGAAATAGGAACCCTCATACACTGCTGGTGGGACTGCAAATTGGTGCAGCCACATGGAAAACAGTATGGAGGTTCCTCAAATAACTAAGAATTGATCTAGCAATATGATCATATGATCTAGCAATCCCTCTATTAGGTATTTACCCTAAAAACTTGAAAACTCATATCCGTAAAGATATTTGCACACCGATGTTCATAGCAGCATTATTCACTGTGGCCAGGACATGGAAGCAATTGAAGTGTCCTACGACAGATGATTGGCTAAAGAAGCTGTATTACTCAGCCATAAGAAGAGATGAAATATTGCCATTTACGACAATATGGATGGATCTCAAGTTAATCATGCTAAGCGAAATAAGCTAGACAAAAAAAAGTTGAAAATCACATGATATCACTTATATGTGGGATATAAATCTAAAAGCAACAAATGAACAGAACAAACAAACAGAGACTCATGGACATGGACAATGGACTAGTGGTTACCAGAGGGTAAGGGGGAGAGGGGTGAGGGAGATAGATGGAGGAAAATTTTTTAAATCATTTCTTCAATTAAAAAAATAAATTAAAAAAATTTTTAAATAAGGTAAAAAAATGAAGTTCTTATTTTACAGGAGGCAAGTCTGACGGCGATACCACTTCTTTAAATTAAACCTTTTTATTTAATTTCTTTTCAGTGGTAGCTTTTTTTCTATGTACACGTTAGATGCTCCTATGTCAATAACACCCCAAGAAATGTTAAGTATGACTCTAGCCCTCGGATCCCCCTTTTCCGATTACAGCGCGGGACAAAGGCGCTGAGTGATGTGACACAGACGGACGGCCACAGAGCTGCGTAACAAGCATCGCTTTGTGCACACGACTCCTGAGGGCTGGGATGAAAGCTTTGTCTCTTCGAACATCTGAACGATAACATCCGCTCGACAAAAAAAAAAGTCAAATTGGATAATTCTTATGAAACAAAGTCTAATATATCAAACACACTCTCCACTCCATGCTCACCACTTAACATCAGACTAATAACATTTAGCATTTATGTCATTCATCTGTTTTCAAAATATATAGAAATGTTTAATTAAGCAGTAAATAGCTATTTTTTTCTTTCAAAAAAAAAAAGCTTAAAATAAGGTCCGTCAAAACATGACTTTAATTTGATCACCTGCTTTTTGAAGCCAAATCTCTCCAACTTCAGCAAAGCATGGGGTGGAGGCAATTATCTGAATTATCCGGGAAGCAGAATTTTGGCCTAAATCATCACATTCCTAGAGAACAAAGACTATCTGTCAGTTCAGCCGAAAAGCAAAAAAAAAAATTGAACACTTTGCTCTTTTTCTACATGAACTAGCATGCATGCTGCCTTATTTTCTCTGAGCTCATTGGCTAATGAATTCTATCTGACCCTGCACAAAGGTGGAGAAAAGTCTTAAGAAGGTAAGGCTGAGAAGTTAAAGACTCCTTCTCTTTTCAAAAGTCAGAGAGATCTGTATTTACCGAGGGTTATTCTGCCGTACGTTTCTGGCACCAAACCGGAACTTTCTGAGAAATGCTGTCCAGGTCTTTTCACAGTTCTGCAGTGATGTAGTGATGTTTCAGTGGCGTTAGCTCCAGCATCCATGTGTGGCCTTCCACGCGAGTACTATCTCATAGCAATAGAATGAATCGTGGAGAGTTACTTCCTATTGAAGTTTTCTCTTCTTTACAAGTGAGGTGGCATCTGAGAAGCGACTCGGGGAACCAATGCTACGGTTTATAAATTACGCCGCTTCACTTGTGAGAGCATCATTTAGGAGGCAAACTGGCTTTGTGTAAAAAGCCTTGGACCCCCGAAGGGTGAGTTGATCCAGAAGCACTGGAGATCCCACTCTGTTCATTAAAACAAAAAGTTGCCTCCTGAAACGAGTTGACTTCGAATAAAATCAAATAAATCCACGTTGGCGGAGGGGAGGGGCAAGGGTGGATTGAGTCTTGTTTATTTCTTTTCAAATAGAACAACAGACTCCCGATTAATTAATTATGATCCGAAAGAACAGATATACTCACGGCTTCTAATTTTGAAATTCTCAAAGTGTAAGTCCTTTTAGACCCACGAAGCTTCCACGGCCTCACGATCTGTTCAGGACGTAGTCTGTCTGGGTCTCGGTCCTAGAGGTCATCCTAAGTGAGGGACAGGAAGCTGTGACTATGCGCAAACTGGAGCCACCATGGCTTGGTCCACACCTCCCCCAGATGACGAGTCGTCAGCTGATGCATCTTGATTTCGGTGCCGCTGACACCTGCTCTGAGTGCCCGTCTTGTTCCCATGGTAACCAAGGGATAGCATCCCTGTCCACATACTTCCGGAACCTCATTAAATCAGGCAGCAGGACGGCAGCTGTGTCCTCCATGCGTTACTCTGACAGCCATGGACTAATTTTACGATGCTCAGGTGATTTTGGGCGCTTTCTAGGCCAGACTGTTGAGAATGTGTAGATAGTGAGACAGATGGCAGAATAAATAAATATTGCCAAAGTGTTTAATGCACACAAATTTTCTGAAAGGTGCGAAGCAACAATGGTAATTTTATTGACTAAGGTAATTTGAAGCCAAATAATAAATATGAAGGGGCCGGGAAGCTCTTAGAAAATATTAACTTGAGGCACTCTTCCGATGATACTAATCTTGTGGGGAAACAGGACTTTGCAAGTGTCGCCGATGTAGTTCCAAGGCAGCCAGTGCCCCGAAATGTGAAGATGCGAAACACAGAGCTCCTTTCCCTTCCTACCACCCCGTTATATGCTGAATTCAGAAAAATCTGAAGGAAGGTCCATTTACACACACACACACACACACAACACACACACACTCTCCAGGGTGTAGATGTTTGATTAAACCAAGAAATCAGTCCAAAGCCCAAGTTATATCAAAGCGATATGCAGATTTAACAAATACTGAGTCAATAGCCAGGCTTTCCCCGTTCCTATTTTATTCCCTCGAGGTGCTCGAACATGCCCGTTCAGGTGAAAGGGGTCTGGTCCAGATCAAACACATCTTGCCGATTTCCGAAAATAATCCAAAAGCCCTTTGAGCTGAGCATGGCAGAGCAAGTACTGAATTTCTCGGTTTTCGTGGAGATGACCAACAGCCCGGAAGAGTGTCCCAGGGCTTCTGTGGTTGTCATTCAGCGTCGAGCAGCAGCTTCTTTCCCAGATCGTCCCTGGGGTCCCAGCCCTGTCGTGCTGCTGCAGGAGCATGGCCTTGGTGGGCAAGTGTCTCACCTCACCATGCTGTTGCTTCACCTATAAACTGCAGTCGGTAATGACCGCTACCTCCCAGAGTCATTCTGAGATCGTAATGAATTCACGTCTGACCAGGGCTTAGAACAGTGCCTGGTGTGTATTAAGTGCGGCTTCAGGGTTAGCCGATCAGAGTTTTATTTCTATTATTGCCATACCGTGTAAGTAGTATCTATTTCATATGCTAATTTCAACTTTCCCATGTAGCAGTTACACACAAATGGGTTGGCTTTGGAGAAAGTCAGACCTGTGCCTAAACCCCAGATCTTTTGTGTGCTTCCTGGCTGCCTTTTCTTGCGGTTACTTAACCTCCCTGAGCCTCAGTTTGCTCATCTGTAATAAAAGAACACACCCCCCAGGGGGGTTCTGAGGATGGAACCTATGAGCGCTCAGCAGAGTTCAGTCCATAAAAGTTATTATGATCATGCCATGCCCAGTATTACGAAGCTGTTTGTCAAAACTATGCTAAAATCTTAGGAAAACAGGGCTTTGTCTTATCTGACAGAGAAAATAAAAATAATACAGAGGCAGTGGCCAATTCGATTCTGGATTGCACGCGTGAATTTTGAAAGCAGGGGAGAGATTCTTCCCTGAAAACTTAACGTTTGAGCTTTCTGTGTGTGGATTCAGGCCTTATAGAAGATTCTATATCTTTAGCCTTCAAAAACTGCACAGTGAAACGTTCTCTGTATTAGAAGAGGTCAAGAATTATGTAAAACTTTGTGTAATTGGTTAGAATTAGAATACCTTTAATAGACAGATCAGGAGTTGCAGCTGTCACCAAATAGCTCAGTTTTCTCTCTCTGTAATGAAAAAAACATGTCGCTCACTGGGTGACTGTCCAGTATACAAAATTTTCGTGTTACTCTGACATTGAGTAATAGTCATATGTAATCAATTACAATTTCATTATTCAGAATAGAAAATCCCTACTTTGAGGGTGGAGGATCGAAGGTCAAGAATGGAGAATCTGGATTTGGAGGAAGACAGTCGGCGACCCCACAGAGATTATTGTCCCTCTAACACTTAGTGTTCTTCCGGAAGCTATGGAATCCTTCCCTTCTGCTTCCTTCTTGACTCCTCGAGGCTGAGCAGGTGGATTTGCGGGGTGTCTAAAGAGAACGACACCACTTACATTATTTTAGAATAGGAACAATATTTGTTGACGCGTGTCACGCACGAAGCCCTGTGCCAATTGCCAGAGGAAACTCAGAGATCCATCAGGCTCTGTCCTCAGCCTTGGGCAAGCCTATGGTCAAATGAGAAAGAGTCATAAATAGTACAAGCATGGGACAGGAGGGGAGTGGAATGAAGCGGGTGGGATTCACGTGCGGCAGCCTGCTTCGCAAGGTCGGAAACTGGAGTTGGGGTGTAGGAAAGGCTGCTTGCAATCGAACCCACACCAAGGACGTGGCTCGCCCTGGGAAGCCCTTCCACAGGCAGGAGAAATGAAGAACATCAGACAGAGCCCCTCGCGGCTACCACCTCCTGCTAACAGTCCTCCCCCTGCCAGCAAATTCCCACCTCCACGATCCCTTTGGGTAGAAACTGGAGGTTTCTATTATTTTGGAATGGCCATTCCGCCTACGCCCCCCACCCCCCAATAATGGAAGCAAACGTACTATAGAAATAGGAAAAAAAAAACAAACCACCATCCAAGATGACTATTTGAATATGGCAAATTTATTCCTAATCGTTTTCTCTGTTTTCATTTCTTTGTTTGGTTTCAATGTACATGTCATCACATTGAATATTTTATCCTGATTTTTCACTTAACATTAGAATGAATGCATTTTCACATCTTTATAAAATCTTTGCACGCAGCAGTTTATGACCGCATAATAGTCTATTCTATAATTTACCTAAACGTTTCCTATTTTTTTAGTTGTTTCCTAATTTTTGCTATTATAAATAATTTGCAAGAAACATCTTTGTCCGTAAAGCGGCATTTCCAAAATTGACACCTTTTTAAAGGTATCCTGTTGGACGTTTTAATAGATAAGCTTCAAAAAAAAAAAAAAAGTGTCCTGTGTGTGCAAATTAATTTGAGAAAGACTGGGTTGGGAAAAAAAAAAAAAAAAAAGCTTCTTCTCAGCAGGAATTTTCAGAGCCTTTGCACATAGTGAATTGTGAATCTGTAACAGAGGGATATACTTCTCAGACCTGTTGGACCATGAAAACCTTTCTTTTCAAGAATTTGTTGGTATGACTGACACTTTTCAGTAGAATTAAGATGTAGTCTACATTTTTTTTGCAAAAACACATCGGGAGTATCTTTTCGATATGGTTTGAATGACTAACGCATCCCTGATAACAAAATCAGACAAAGGAAGCTCAAGATAGAAACACTATAGGTCATTCGCTCATGAACAAAAATGCAAAACTGTGAAAGAAAATATTAGCAAATCAATTACAGCTAGGTATAAAGTAGATTAAGGATGCAAAGACCATTCACTCTTAAGAAATGTATTAGTGTAAATCACTACATTGAAAAATTAAGAAAGAAAATCTGATCATCTCAAGAGATATCAAGACATCTGACAGAATTTCAGATTTATTCTGGATTTAAGTAAAAGAAACAACTCTTAGAAAACAGCATAAAATAAAATTTTAAGACTGACATAGAATATATATTAGAATATAAAAGTTAATATTTAAATAAAGATATTTGGACTGGAGTTAAGAATAAAATAAGAATTCCTTCTTTAAGTACCATTATTTTACCCTATGTGGGACATCTAACTAGTGCAATAGGACAAGAAAAAGAAAATGAAAGATAAAAGTATTGGAAATCATTTTTACTAATAGATCATACGATTATCAAGAAAGTCCAAGAGAATCAAATAAATAACTAAAACCTCAAACCAACTTTAAAATTTAGTACACTGGCAATTTTCTAAATAGATACGAGATGAATATACAAAATTAATTCCTTTATTACAATAATAACCAACTAGAATATAATGGAAATAGAGACCCCCCTTTACAAAAGCAATTAAAAGTACAAAATTTGGGGAGTAAATTTGATATATGTATAACTTTGGTATGAAAAGACAGACAAAGCTTTTCTGAAGGATAGTCTACCACACCCTAATGAACAGATCATGTTTTCAGATCAAGAAAGCCAAGGATGTAAAAATTTACTTGATGCAGTTTCTATCATAATTCCAATTTCCTTTTTAGTTTTGTGTTTGTTAATCAAAAAAAAAATATTAAAGAATCAATGCTAAAATTTACTAAAATAAAATTTCAAGAGTGACCAGAAACACCTTGAAAACGGTTTTACCTTATTGGGATAGAGTAAAAGAAAAGGAAAAATAGTGCCTCCTGGTGGGAGAAGTACTTAGTATCATGATTTAAAATAATAATTTAGAAATACATTTCTAGTGAAGAGTTCTTAGGAAAATCTAATAACTATTAATTGAATAGAAATATTTAGTTAAAATTCCACACTTGCTAGGGGAAAATGAAACAACTCGCAACTTGGCTGAAAAAGAAAATTCTAAAGGGCAGAAAGAGAAAACAATAACGAAAAGTCAAAAGTAAGTATTAGCCCAGAAGGGTCAAAAAGTAGATTTTAAAGGCCATATTATGAAATCAAATTCAAAAATTATAAATCAATGATTAAACATTGACCCCAAAATCTTGTAAATTAAGAACCACAGTCCTAGCAAACTGAGTGAAATAGAAAATTAAAAGTAAATAGCAAACCATTTAGAAAACAATGAAGAAAACACTTTATCTAGAAACCTATGGTAAACACTGAAAAGCTTTTAAAAATCTATAGATTTAAATAGTTATCAAAGATAAAAAATAAATAAAATTAAAATAAAATAATAAAATAAAAATAAAAGATAAAATAATAAAATAAAATTAAAGAAAGCAGAATATAAAGAAAGCAGAAATAATAAAATAAAACTAAAGAAAGCAGAAATTAGAAAAGGAACTGTAAAATAAATAAAAAGGAGCTAGAAAGTGGGAATTGATTAATTTATGAGATGAAATTAATGAAATAAAAACCATATCAACAAAGGCAGTAGAAAGAAAAATTAATCCGAAATCTGTTTCTTTGAAAAGAACACTAAAAAGGAGAAATTTCTTTCAGCTTTGAAGAAAAGAGACAGAGAGCAAAAATATACAAGATTAAGAATAAGAGATAGAATCACAGATAAAAGAGAACTTAGAAAACAAGTATGAGAGAATACTACATGTAATACTACGGAAAATACTTTGACGATGCAGGAAAAAATATAATTTTAAATTACCTAAATTGACCCAATAAAAAGTGGAAACCATGAATACTCCAATTACCATAGAAATTATAAAAGTGTTTAAAGATAGATATATCATTCAGAAACATATAGAACTAAATGGATTTACAGCTGGGTTTCATCTAACTTTAAGGATCAGATTAATAAATTCAGTATTATGTAAACTATTCTAGGCCAGAGGTAAAGAAATCTCAATTAAATTTATAAAATTTTCATACCTGTAATACCAAAACCTGATAAAGAATTGCCAAAAAGGACAACTATAGATAGATTTAACTTATGAAAATCAATGTAAAATTTTAAATAAATTATTAGCAATTAGAAACCATCAATTTACCAAAAGAATAATATATTTTATCAGAGATTTTTACAGAAAGCAAAAGAGATTCAACAACTCTACAATTATCAACATAATCTATTATATCAATAAATTAAAAGAGTAAAATAATTTGATCAAATCTACAGATGCTAAAAAGGCAACTGATAATATGTACTGGTAATTTCATTCCTTATAAAAATTTTAAGTAAAACTGAATGAGAAGGAAATAATTTAATAACTATATTATTTACTGTCTACAAAACTATTGTTTACTAAATTATATAATAAAGACTATTTACCAATAATCAACAGCAAATATATCCTATAAGAGGAAAGTTAAAATAATTTCAATGAAATTAAAAATTAGACAATGATGCCTGTAATTGTGGTTATCATGGTCTTAAAGGTTTTAGCAAAGCAATATGACAGGTGTGGGTTGAGCTGTGTCCTCCCCAAAAGATGCTGAAGTCCTAACCCCCAGTACCTGTGAGTATGACCTTACCTGGAAATTAGATCTTTGCAGATGATCAAGTTAAGGTGAGGTCATTAGGGTAGACCTAATCCGATATGACCGACGTCCTCACAAAAAGGTGACATTTGGACACAGACACATGCACACAGGAAGAATGCCATGAGAACATGAAGGCAGAGATCAGGGGATGCTTCTTCAAGCCAAGGAACACCAAAGCTTGCCAGTAAACCCCCAGAAGCTGGTGGAGAGGCACAGAACAGAATCTCCCTCACAGCCCTAGACGGAGCCAACTCTGCCAACACCTTGATCTCAGACTTGCAGCCCAGACTGTGAGACAGCACAGCTCCGTGCTTTAAGCCGCTCGATTTATGACACATTGTTGTGGCAACTCTAGCAAACTAATACAACAGAAAAATGAAGTAATTGGTATAAACATTACAAAAGAAGAGATAAAATTATCTGTGTTTAATAATGATATAATCGTATACCTAAAAAACCCAAAGGGATCTTTTTAAGTTACTAGAATCAATAAGATCATTTATTAGGTGGCCTAATACAAGACGGAGGCACAAAATTCAATAGCTTTGCTCTAGTCTAAATTTGGGCATTGTGCTGAATACTCTTCATTTGCCTTCCTGGTGCATGCACAGCCCTCCCTTCTCATCCTTCTCTGCTCACCTCATGGACTTCCTTGCCTTCTGGCTTCCAGCTGGGTTCAGCCAATGGAAAGCGCTGGAAGGAGGCGGGAGGGCGGGAGGAGAGAGAGACAGGGCATCTCCCTTTCCGCTGGACTGTGGCTACGCCATGGCTGCCTCTTCTAACGGCAGTCTTCTCCTTTATCCGCAGCTTTCTCTCCAGGTTCTGCAAGCTGCTCCCTCTGGCCCTTGCTGCCCTGCCTTGTGTGGCCCTGGCAAGCTTCTCCACTTATTGGTAACTTCCCTTACTCATGCCCACGCCTTTATAAATATTTCCTTTTTAAAATTCTTCTCAGCACCCCACTGGGAATACCTTGTGTTTCCTGCTGGGACACTGGCACAAGCACCAAGAAGTAGAAACAGGAAAGTATATTCCATTCACAATGACGACAAAAGCCACAAATACATAGAAATGAATTTAACAAAAAAATGCAATCTCTAAAAGCAGAAGAAAAAAAAACAAAACCCACAGACTCTTAATGAACGAAATAAAACAAGATATGAACAAATATTCTTCTTGGTTTGGAAGACTTAATATCATAAAAAGTCAATTCTCCCAAATTAATATATAAAAGTAATCTCATTCTAATTAGAATCTCAATGAGTTGTTTCCAAATTGGTTGGAACGATATTAAAGCTTACATGGGAGAATAAGTAAGTGCCCCCAGAATAGCTAAGGAAGTTATGGAAAAGAACAGTGAACATGCTTGCCTTACGGAAGAACGGGTCATGATATAAAGCTCTGCAATCAAGTCGGTGTGGATTCAGGAACAGACAAATGATCAGATGCATCGAATGGAGAACCCGAAAGTAGGTCCCAGCAAATGCATGACAAAAATATAACAGATGACAGAGTTTTGTTCCAGTAGAGGAAAGACGCGTTATTTAATAGACAGCGTCAGTACGATGACTGTCTGGAAGAAAATATAATTGGATCTTATTTACGTCACATTAAAAATATAATCTAGATGGACTTGCTTAAATAACTCAATAATTCTTAATAATGTTAGGGGTCAGCATCAAAGGATATATACGTTCTATAAACTCTAGGAGTCTAATCCACAGAAATAAAAGCAAGACATGAGGACATACATAAAAGGATATTTATTTGTGCATTATTTAGCCAAAAAAAAGGAAATTAAATTAATCCTTGTTCATAGGAAAATGATTGAATAAATTATGCCAATCCACTTATAAAATATCATGCAGCACTTTAAAATGAATTAAAGTTACACCAGTTGCTTTGAAGGAATTTCCATGATGTTTTATTGAGTTTGAAAGGCAAGGTTCAGCAATATGTGTATAATATGATCCTTTGTGTGTGTATTTGAAGACCTTTAATAAAACGAAATTAGTAGTAGTAAAAACTACGGTGTGCTAACAACATCAAATGAGTACAATGTACTGAGAAATCATGCAAACATAAAATCGTGTCACTTGAAAAAGATGTTACTTCATTAGTCATTTATACAAATATACCATTTACTTTCTTCTAGAGTAATAAAATAATTGTATAACACAATAGAAATATGGGAAATTCCAAGAGGGGAAGACCCAAAGATTTTCTTGAGATAAGCTATCTTGTGGTTTTAAGAGAAATGATAGTTTCGATCAAGAAGAAAGTAGTAAATGGCCGGCAAATTTGCTTTCCAGAAATAGACATACCAGGCTCAAAGTTTCATGCACCTAAGTTCCATGAACCGAGAGAATTTACACTGGAAGTTCTACAAATCAAGATGATAGGCTCATTAATAATGGTGTGATTAAATAATTTGCATGATTACTATCTCATTTTTCAAAAAGATCATACTGATGCATCTACTGAAGATTTTATTCACTGTGATGTGATGCCTTCACTCGGACGTAATCAGTAGCCAGAACATTTCTGCAATAAATAGAGAGAACATAAGATTAACAAAGAAAATTGACTATTTATTTGTAGTAATAAGAAAAGAAATTGAATCGTTTGTACAGTCAATTATCCCTAATGTTTCCAAACTGTCTTTTCATCAGCGGGTGTATTTGAGAATGCCAGATTCTGCAAATCCTGGTGAGGCTAACCGTGGCCGATTTTGTCACGAAAGTCACCGTTCATTGAAGAAAAAAGTAACTGACTGCTTTTTCAAAAAGTTAAACTTACAGAAAAATTGCATGTTTGGTACAAAAAACTCTTCTTATGAATCATTTCTGAGAAAGTTGCCTACATGATGTCTCAACATCTCCAAATATTTAGTGTATGCATTTAGCATGTATTGTTCTCCAACGTAAGTAACAAGGATGTTCTCCAACGTAAGTCAAATTCAACCGAAAAAATCAGGACATGATCATTGAAGTAATACTACGATCTGATCCTAACAGGCTTCGAGGTTTTCTAACTCCCAATCGTGTTTTTGAAGCAGAAGGCTCCAGCGCAGAATCACATGCTGAGCTGTGTTATTTCTCTCTGATCTCGTTGGCCATTCCTAGATTATCATGGCGTTGACACTTTAACGATTGCAGGCCAGGTATGTTGTGGAATTTTTCTCCATTTGGGTTTGCTGTTTCCTCATGATTGAACTCACAAAATGTACATGTGGCAAGAACACCCCAGACATGGCGCTGTGTTCTCGTGGACCCTATCATGTGGCATACAACCTCAATTCGTCCCATTGCTGGCATGACTGACTTCGATCTTTTGATAAGGCGACATCCGCCAAACTTTCCCATTGCGGAAGCTCTTTCTCCACTTGTAATTAATAAGTATTGACTCACGGTTTCCTATTTTAATCAATGGGTTATAATTCATTACTAAAGTTAGTTCGGTCCTCAAATCGTACCAGATTTGGCCGGTGAGAACCCCTTCAGTCTGGTTCCTGGGTCTTTTTGGCATGTCCTCATCATTCTTTATGCACTTTCTTATTTGGGGGCACAAAAAGAAATCCCAAGCTCATTTTGTCCTCTCTCTGTGCCGGCCATGGAGCGGGCCATCTCTCCAAGGAGCCCTGGTTTCTTTTGGTGAAGAATGATATTTAGAAACCAACATCTGGGTGCTAGATGTGCTCAGTGCTCCTGGGGTTGCCCTACTTCCAAGCGCCTTCAGCGGGCAGGGCTAGGGAATAAGTGTACATACGCACGCACATTTACACTGATGTTTTTTTCTGTAACGATCCCTATATATTTAAAGCCATATGTTCACACCAGCACTAAGGGGGTTTCAGCTTTTTCTTCTCTCCATACTCATAACTTCCTTCCCAGACAATGAGAACCCTATTCTCCTAACGTAGGTATTTACGTAATCAGAGCCCCATGCGAACACCCTCGCCCTCACACTGACACCCGTCCTCAGCCCACCTCTGCCTTCCGTGCCCCACCCTAACACCCTGCACTGGGTGGCTCCCTTCCCAGATGCACAGACACCCTATCCGACCCCAGTCCTGTGCAAAGCCCCGCTCTGGGCCACTGCAGCCCCACCTCGTCCACCGCAGGCGCCCACCTTGCCCAAGCCCACTGACCAGCTTCTGCAATGGGCTTCTAGCAACCTCTTTACCCATCCAAACGGCCTGGGCAAGTTATCATGACCTAAGTAGACCTTCTGGGGTCTGCATAGTCTCAGGAAGGAGAGGTTTAACGAAGCCTCTCAGCATGGCCTGAGGGAGGCGGTTTGCTCCCCGGCCCCGCCTGGCCTGCCTGACGGAAAGCTGTCACCGGCTACACATGTGATGGGGATATGAGCAAGCAGCTGACCACACGCACCGGGGAGCCTGTCCTGGGGCCTCTGCCACCTTCACAGCTCTCTCCATCAAATGCTGCCTTTCCACGAGGAAGCTTTTCTTAGGTGCTGCCAAAGACAGACATTCCGGGGTGTGGTCGCCACATGTGCCATGAAACGGAATGGCACTCTCTGCCCACCACCGCCCCCCATCTTCGTGTGTGCCATTCGGAGACTAGGGAACGGGAAGGGAAGAGGCCTCTGTGGAAGAGTTTTCTCGACTATATATCTAATATTTCAAATATAACTAACAATACCATTGTCTTTTGTCATCAAATGCCCGAAGGTGAAACTGAGCGAACTGAATGTATCGAGGAAAGTAATTATAATTTTAATTGCGAAATCATCCCATCTAAACTGGAAATTATTAAAAGCAGAGTCTGTGCTCATAAACATTTAATATTCTATACTAATTTTAATTTTATGCCTACAATAAAAACGATTTAACTGTGTGGTCTTATATTTGAAAGGTTTTGAAACGCCTGTGCTGGGGCTATTACATTTTTGGCTCTCGGACGCTTACTCAAAAGAATGTCATCTCTCAGTTTTCTTTTTCTTACATTTCAATAATAATGATATGATTGGGAGGAGAACTCACCACGCTCCGGGAACTTAAATAACGGCGAGAACGTTCTAGTTGCAGGTTCGAATTCGTTCCTACGAAACCCGAGGTGTAAGTTTGTCACAGCGTTCGCAGGTTTTGTTTCTCAGAAATCACCTTTCATTTTGATGACGGTCACACAAGCTCCATCTCTGGAGGCTTCCAGGACGGAGCATGTCTCCCAGTTGTGTCTGAGAGGTTCAGACACCTGGAACATTCCAGCAACAGCAAGGCAGGGCCCGGAGAGCACCCAGGTGTGCTTCAGCACCCAGCCACGTTAGGTAGCGATACTAAAACGCACTCCCCTTTCTGTTTTAAATATTTGTGTTAAGTTCCTCAAATCCAGATCATTTTAAGCTTGTGCTTCGTTTTTGTCATGGGTGTCAGCTTTAAGAGCTTTAAACCCGGCTGGCGGTGGGGTGCGCACGCCCAGCATCACTGCTGAGGTGTTTTCAGTTTCCTCGGGAAGCAACCTGAGTGGACGGAGCAAAGGGAAGATGGTTCTCTATGCTTCCTCACCACAGATCGGAGCGCCCACCCTCAGCCTCTGCGGCTCTCGACCCACGGACCCGTCCAGGCCCGCTTAGGTGCAGGCCCCTCCTTGAAGCCATTTCGATCAGCACAGCCAGAAGCAACCCTCCCCTCCTCTGAAGAACTGCTAGCCTCCCGGTGCCTCCCTAGTGGCCCTCACGATGGACACATGGTGATACTATTCCCATCCTCATGTGTCCTCCATCACCTTTGTTATCTTAAGAGTGAGGACTATGGACGCGGTTCCATGGTGTAGCGGTTAGCATGTCTGCTTTACATGCAGAAGGTCCTGGGTTCGCGCCCCCGTGGAGCCACAGTCCATGGTCTATGGCCACGCCACCTGAACAAGCCTGATGTCTGATTTCGGAAGCTAAACAGGGTCGGGCCTGGTTAGAACTTGGATGGGAGACCACCTAGGCAGACCAGGTGCTGTAGGCATACATAATAATAATAATAATAATAAGTGAAGAATCTGAGCTAGTGGACAATGTCTAGCCAGGAGAGGATGGGGATCACTCTCAAACTTCCCTATGACCCTGGCTTGAGTATCCTCAGCTTCTTTCTTCATCTGCAGTCGCTATGGCCTGGAGAGGCTGTGAATGTGAAGGAACAGCTCAGACCTGGATGTGACATGTGCAGGTTACACCCCAAGTTTTGAGAGAGAGAGAGAGAGAAAGAGAGAGAGAGAGAGAGAGAGAAGCCATGCCTGTTTATCAAAGATCGAAACAGACGCGAATGCAACACGCCTGGGCAGAGCAGAGCCTGGCGCAGCATCCACAGCTGTGCTCAGCCACGTGACCCTCCAGCCTCACCTGGGCGGCGCCGCGCTGGCCTGAGCAACGTCAGCAGCACAGGTGCCCGGCAAGTCCTCCTCAGTGCAGCCGTGCCCACCGCCCTGACACCCTCCGTCACGGTGCGACCCGCCGTGGGCCTGTGGCTCCCTTTCTTCCTTTCTCAGCTGCGTGGACTGATTCTCGGGCCTCTGGCTTCATCTCGTAGAGCCCAGTGTTGGAGCGTACCCCTCTCCAGCGTACCCCTCCCTGCTTACAAGAAAACTGGGCCAAGAGGGCAAATTGGGACCAGAAAAGTTTTTTTTTTGGAACTTCTTCTGGCAACAAGCCTAAAAGGCCATTAAAGCTAAAAACCATGTAATTTTTCTGCTGGGCGGAGAATGGAGTCAGGGTCTGGTTCCACTTACGAAGTAAGATTCCTACTTTTGTGGGAAGTTTGCAGCAGAAACAACCCATTTTGTGTTTTTCATTTAAAAATTATTTCCTCCGCTCCACTAGGTGAATAAATCATCGTGCTCCATTATGACGGAACCAGTCACAAGAAAGCCTCTGGCAGCTGGAAAACAACAGACGATAACGCATCCACGCTGGGTATCAGCAAGCCTGAACTTTTTCAAGTGTGGATCTTTGAAGAATGTTCAAGAATAAAGACATCCGGTAAAGGTCAGATTCATGTTCTTATTTATGGACTGTGTTCATTTGACATTTCGGTTGAGGAAAGACAGTTTCTCCGCTACTCGGAGAGGAAGTAAAAGCTGTCAGATGGCAGATGTAGGGACGCTGTTAGGCAAAGCCCTGATATTAATTTCCTCTCTGTTCTTTGTCACTGGGGGTGATGGGGACAGCTCAGTCTTTGCCAGATGAAGGAAGACAAACAATAAAGGAAAATAAAACATTTCTTTCTCCATGAAGACAAACACGAAAACCATTTTAAATGAAACATTTTTTGACAGATGACTTTAGTCTTCACACACACACACAAATACGAAACCTGAAAAATGGCTTTTGGAGGAAAAAGGAAACAAAATACTGGCAGAACATTTGACAGAGCTCAAATTTTGTGCTGACTCGGAGGAACGAAAATGCTCATGTGAGTTTGGATGGCTTGACTTAATCGACGCTGTACTGTGACAGTCGGTCACTTAGACCAGTCGTAGACCTTAGAGGAGAAACTCATTGTCAGAGAGAAGCTTGAATTGCTTTCTGCAGCTCCTCCTCCAGCCACTTAGTCCCTGGCATGGAGTCATCAAGGTGTCCCAGAAGGCCTGGAGGTCGGAATGCCAAGTCGAGACGCTGGACCCTGGGCCCTCACGGGGTCAGGCCTGCAAGTCCCAGCCTCTGATGGCCTCTGGGCACAGGCCAGCATCACTCCATCTGCTCACCCGTGGACACCGTCAGTCCTGCTGTTCTGCACCCCCAGACCCTCCCTGCCCCTTTGGCAAGCACCCCTCTGCAGAGCTAGTGTCCCTCTTTCTCATACAGATTGTGCCTAGGGCTGGCTGGCGAAGACCCAGGCCTCACCCGTGTGCCTTTGCCCAGGGAGGAAACGGGCAGAGACGTTTTCAGCTTGTTACGGCTGTGACTACCTCCCTAAGACCCTGTCTTCCTCACCCTGGCTCACAGCAGTTTCCTCGTTCAGACCATGGCTGGCCCTGGCGGGTGGAATACTATTTAAGAAAAAGCACCTGCCTACCTACCTGCCCTCCACTTGAATTGTATTCTATCCAGCTGTGATATCTGATTACTTACAGGGCCCTCGCTGTAAAATCTTTGCTATTTATTGTAAATTACTACGTTTTCAAGTCGCTGGAAAAACTTGTTTATATAAGGCTACTAGCACCTCTTTCTTTAAACGGCAATGATGTAAGAAGTTATTTAAACACACATGGAAGGAATAACGTAGGAAGTAGTTTGACAAAAGTGATGCCTTTGAATATAATTTTCAAAAAATCAGTTCATTATCACTTTTTAAGAGCACACACCCTACTCATACTGTTGACACACATATGTGAGGGGGTGCTTTCCTCATGAAGGAAAGGAAAAAACCAGAAAAGTAGAGAACACAGGATTTTAACTGAGCAAGCATTTAAGAGATGTGAGACCTGCTCTGTCTTTGAAGGGAAAAAGGGACAGGGCGTGAAAATACTAAAAGGAGGGTGGAGCCAACTCTTTGAGCTCGGCTTCAGAGAGTCACCTGTGCTCGCTGTCACTGCATCATCGTTCTAGGTCCCTGGGTTGCCATCCCAAAGAACACTCCTGTCAATGACTCTCAGTGTTTTACGTTATTGAGATTTCAGAGAAGCACACATTTTGATGAACTATTTTCCTACTACCAACACCCCATGCCATTAATTTTAATATGTCCAACGGAGACTCCACTGTGGCCAGTTAGAGACATCGGTCAGTGGGCGGGACTCATCGACATTGGTCCATTTTGCTTAGCACCCGGTGTGGGTGAGGCGCTGTGGGAGCATCTGTGGATTTGCCGGTGGGCAATACTGACCTGGTTCCTGACCCTGTGGAGTTTCTACAGCCTGATGGAGAATAAACAAGTAATTACAGCATCGAGATGAGAGAGTTGCAGGGTGGGCGAGCGCAAAGGGGAGCATCTCACCCAGGTGTGGGGGGCCAGGGAAGGCTTGCAGCAGACGGGACATCTTAGCTGAGACCTGAAGAACGAGCTGGATTTAATCAGGCCCCAGGGAGAACGGGAGTGACGGAGGAAGAAGGTCGGACCGAGAGGAAACAGCACTCTCAGAAGCCCAGGGATGAGAGGGAACGTTGGCCATTTGGAGAAACGAGAGTGATTAGGGGTGATTGGAACAGACTCCAAAGGATAGAGGGAAAAGAGGTAAAAATGATGAACATTTCCAAATGTCTGGGTGACAGGCACGTGCGGGAATGGTTAGCTTTGCTCCGTGCAGCCAGGTAGCTCTGGGGGCGGAACCAGAACCGGAGGGCGGGGACGTCAGTGCAAAGGACATCAACTAAAAATTAAGTTGTAATAACTCAGTCAGCCTTTCCAGCGTGCCAGACCGTGCATTAAGGGTTTTACATCTACTCTCTCCTTGGATCCTCGAAACAACCCTAGGAAGTAAGTATCATGAGACAACAAACACAGAGACGTTAAGTTAACGAGCTCAGGGTCACGTGGTGAGGACAGGGACAGAGCCGGGACTTCGAAGTGGGAGCCCTCAGCCACCACCCTCACACCATTTCCCTGTGGTGTTATGTTATCCCAGAGCAAATGCGTGGCTCCCAAGTTTGCCGTCACCACGGGCATTTAACCATGTGACTGAGATGGCACAGAGGAGCCTGGTGTCCGGAGGATCAGCGACCGTCCGAGGGTCATCCCACGGTGAGATTCAGGCACTCGATGACATGTCAGCAGCCGGGTGTGTAGCACAGCTCTCAAAGACAGCCACCTGCATTTTGGGCAGCTTTACGGTCATGTGTGTAATGGGCCTTCCTGCCGTACCTTTTTTTTTGGGGGGGTGGGCATTATCAGACTCCATCACTGCAGAAGAGTGGGATGTGGTGGGCACTTAAAGAGAGACAGAGTGAAATGGACCAAATTAGGAAAGCTCGACCCTCCACTAAAGACATGCATCTCTCACAAACATCTGCTTTAGCTAATGCTGGCCTTGGGCAGTATTAAATTATGTATTCAGCTCTTAAACTCTCACAGATTCACGTTTCGAGAACACAACCATGAGAAAATATTGCACCACTAGCAGAAACAAAACAGCTCTGTTCATTTTGCATTAATTGTTTTGGGGGGCAATTCTATAATAATTCTTCATTTTCTTTCAAATTAAAGGCCATCGTGGGAGACCAAATAGGTTAGAATGCACAGGAATTTTTTTTTGTATTGACTTATTGAAAAAAAGAGTGAAAAATCGCCTCTTTGGCTCACCATTCAGTGGCGGGATCCAAATAACAAGCAACAGTAAATTACACAACTCGGGAATGCTAGAGGTCAGGAGACCTTGGAGAGCGTCCCCGGTGTATCTTCCAAGACGTGGGACCGCCTCTGCGGTCTCAAATCACAATCTTCTTGACACGTACCCTGGAGAGGCCAGCTCCCATCCCTGCCCCATCACTTTCTTAAAACAGAAACGAGAACTTTACCTGTGAATTTCAGAGAGAGGTGTTGGGGGGAGGGCTCTCTTGTTTTTTATTAACCCCAACGTATTTCCCGGTGATAACTGTCCCTTATTTCCCTCCAAGCACCACTCCAGTTTGGGAGGGAGAAGAAGCCGTGAGAAAATGATTAGGCAGAGGTGGAGGAAAAAAATGCGTGACTTGTGGCTTGGAAATACACGACCCCGAGCAGAATGGACACTGAATTAAAGTCGCTAAAAGAAGATAATAATAATAATAATAAGTTATATCTTTGGGGGCCGTGACTTTACCTCTTAATGGCCGAAAGCGTTGTTCTCCACAAGGTAGGATCAGAGCCTTCTTCGTGTTTAAGCGCCCGGCATGGCGCCTGGTACACGGCTTGTGGCTCACTAGCTATTTCTTAAACGTGCTTGCATCTCCCTTTTCAGACCTGCCCCTCCTGACAAACGCAGGAAGCCAGCAGAGCTTTTTTTTTTATTGTCAACTCTCTTTGCAGAGGAATAAATTGAGAACTAAAGAACACTGGCTCACAAGTGACAGATCAAATCCTAGATCTTCGGAGTTCTAGTTCAAGGGTCTTTCCAGGTCTCTGAATGTCTGTTTCTTGCCTTCCCCATTGGGAATGGAAGGCTGCACACACCTAGCTCCACAAACAAGAAGTTAAGCTGACGAAATAGGCGTCTGCATAGATTTCTCTCGTGAAGGGAGAAAGGATTCTCACGCCATCTTTATGTCACACTGAGGGTAAAGGCAGGTGGGCAGCTCTCAGGTATCATAAAATGATAGTTCAGAGGATAGTCCGCACCCTCCCCGCTTAGCCTAATTCTTGGTCTTGGTCTAAGTATGACATCGTCATCTGAAAACCTGGAGCTTGGTCCTCGTGCCGTATCTGATGTCGGTTACACCTGCCGGCACCTGCTCTATCCTCTTAGCTAGGTAGTCCCGTTATTCAGCAGACTCTTCTAGAAAACACAAAAGCAGGGGGCTTTTCCTGTTCCAAAGGCACCTGGCCCAGCCTTTGCGGTGAGGTGGGGGTCTTCTTACAAAGCCTGCCCTGAAGTCAGGAATGGGTCTTCATCTTCCACTGTCCTCTGGAAAGACTTGAGCCCTGAGCTGCCCCTGAGCACCAAGTCCCTCTCCAAGTGCCTGGAAATCATCGGAGAGAGTTTGACCAGGCCAGCAAAAACGATTGTTTATTCTTCTTTGCTCTCCCATCTCTGGGCAATCCTGTGGCTGTATTAAGCCCAAGCCAGTGCCATCGCTGGCCAAATGGCAGGCTGAAGCCACACTGCTGTCCTTTGGTCATCCCGAGGCCCGACTGAAAGGTGATTGTGATGCTGCCCCTAAGGGTTTGGGGAGACGGCTGGACCGTGAGCCTGGGTTTGGAAGCTATGGCTACCCCGGAAGCCAACCGATAATAGCAGAGAAATCCAGTGTTCCAGCCACTCCCGCGGACTGCACTTAGCCCAGCACAAGGGGACACGGCAAGGTGGAGCGGGCACCAACGTTGCTGAAGAAGGCACCATTGTGCGCCCCAAGGCTGGTGTAGCCCTCGTGGGCTGTGAGCCTTCATCTCAGGAAGACCGAAATCCAAATGTCAGACGTGATGGTCTCTGACCCCTGAGCCAGCAAAGGCGGGAGAAGAAACCGTGGAGTTTGGGGAGGAGGGTGGGGAGGGGTGGGGGAAGGGGAGGGGAGGACCACCGTGAGACTTGCTTTTACATAAGCTTTGCCAGTCTGGTCTGGGAACCCTGCCTGAGCATTAAAAAAAATTCCAAATTCACTCCTCTGAATGAGACCACAAATCAGAACACAGCGTCCTAAAGTTTTTTGTTTGTTTGTTTTTTGTCAAGATCACATGTGAAATTCTATGCGAGATCCTGTGGCCCCTGGACTGGGGTAGATGTAAATGCTTTGACTCACAAACGGGAGGACAACAAGTTGCAGTTCAACGATGTAAATTTAAAAAAAAAACTTCTTAAAACAGTTATTTGTGCTTGTAAATTGTTAAGAGGGTTCACGCTTGGTTTAAGTAATGCTCTTTTCGTCTCAAGAAATGGCTTTGGGGCTTTGTTAGCCTGCAGACCAGACGGGGGTGAGCCAAAATAAAGTGGCTGAGAGAACACCACATCCGCATAAAGCAAACACGGAACGCAGGAGTCTCCTTCGGATTTCAGGAAAGTAAGCGTTATCACTGGCAAAATACCGTGATGTTAGATGTCAAAATGTGATCTGCGAGGTCTGGGGGCTTACGGAGAAGCCCGCACATGCAGAAATGAGATCTGCAGAGTGTAGCCAGGATTACAGAGCTTCCTGCGGAAGCCGTAGCATACTCCAGGCTCCCTTTTTCTGAGAAATAATTTTGCATTATGACTGCGACTCCAGTGTGGTTGTATTGCACAGCATCGCCCTCAGAGCCATCTTCCTCTGTGTCCAGGCATCTGAATTACATCCGCAATCTGCCTTCAGGCATATTACATACAATTAGGACATCTCCTTTACTACCTCATTTTTTTTTTTCCAAATATGTAATTTTGGCTGAATGGTATTAAGGGATTTAAAAAAAAAAGATATCATTACATTAACTGAAATTATTACTATTTTAATTTGCCTGCAAAGCCTCTATTTCAAGTATCATTTCTTATAACTTGTAACTCAGTGGGTATCATCATCCTGATAGAATTTTAGCTACTTGATAGCCTGAGACATTTTGGGGGAATCATTCCCGACAGAAAATCAGTTTAATGAGAGCTTCTGGTGTTAGCTGTGAACAGCTATTTTCCACACTCTTAAAAGTACATGACGAAACCAGGGACTTATGCCACCTTTTTTAATGTAACACCTGGTGTTCTGCTCCTCCCCATCCTGACCCTGACAATCATCCTTAAGTAATGCCTGGCCAATTTATAGAATTGATGGACTACAAAAAAGAAAAAAGCAGAGAAGCTGAGCCAGCTTCCTGAAATAGCAAGTTTTAAGATGAATTTCTGGAACAACCACCTTAAGGTGCAATACAATGAAACTTGCTCTTATAATTTTCAACCAGCTAAGCCTTTGCCAAGAGGGTATTATTTGCTGGAGAAAATGACATCCCCTGGAATGCAGAAAGCGAATCACGGATAGCAATGGAAATACCTAGCCGCTCACGCGTTTTCTCTTCGAGTGAAACGTGGGGAAGAGCTGGGACACAGTGTCTTGTGAAGGGTTAGACATCCTACGTGCGGCCGTCTTGTGGTCAAGGTGGCGCTTGGAGTTTCTCCCCTCTGCCCCGAACGTGGCAATGACAAAACATGCAGCCAGTATTTCGGTATTTTATCAATTAAATTATATATTAAATAGATGGATATTATCCATTTAAACGTGTGGCTATGCTCAAAAAAAAAATGAGCTAAACATGCTGACGGGCCAGAAACAGAACGACACAGCGGAAAGCGTCCTGAGCCGGGGGGTCTGCAGGGCTCGGCGCACAAACGCAGGCAGGGCGAGCACCTGGCCCCTGCGGGGCTGCCTGGCGGGAGCATCGTCCGAGCATCTGGGGACCAGAGCCGGGCCTTCTGCATACAACCGAGGACTGGGGCAGCTTCCTAATGTGGGAAGAAGCCAGAACGAGCTCATACTGCCGTCCCCTGACTACGGCAGGGGTGGAAGGGACGGGGAGCCGCAGCGGCCGCGTTTGTACTGAGCAGCCCACCGGTCCCCCGGCTGACGCCGGGACAGCACCGCCATCACTGCGGGACTGGACACCGAGTTACCAGGTGAAGACCTGGGGCCCCGAGGAGCTTCCTCATGTCCACGAGCAGGCAGACAGGGCGAGAGAGGAATAGAGACGGGGGAAACGCCACACGATGAACCTGCACGCACAATGTCAGAGCTCATGAGGGAAGGACACACAGAAGCAGGCCACGATCTCAGGTGTCAGATGGATTAGTTTCTTATTGCTGCTATAACCAATGACCGCAAACTTAGTGGCTTAAAACAACGCTCTCGGAGGGCGGAAATCCAGGTGTTGGTTCCTTTCCCGAGGTTCTAAGGATGTATCCTCTACCTCGCCCTTTCCTGCATTCTTGGCTCATGGCTCCTTCCTCCAGCTTTAAAGCCAGCAGCAGTGGGCTGAGTCCTTCCCACACTGCAATGCACTGAACTTCTGCCTCCGTCTTGCACATTTAAGGGCCCTTGTGATGACGTCAGGCCCACCCGGATAATCCAGGATCATCTCTCCGTCTTAAAGTCAATTGATGAACAATCTTGATTCTACCTGCAACTTTATCCTCCTTTTCCATGCAATGTAACTTATTCATGGGTCCCAAGCCCTAAACGACTTTAAAATAACTATGCATAAGATCTCAAAAAAGATAAAAGAAGGAGTAATGACAATTAAAGAAAAAACTATGAAGGATTTAATGCAAGGCTAACAGGTAGTAGAAAATAAGTCCAGGGGTGTTGGAATCGATTTGGTAAACTATCTCGACTCTGTTCTAATCTCTTACTAGCTTGCTTTCTGAATTGAAAAGATTAGGAAAAAACCAAAACCAAAAAAAAATCCCTACATTTCCTAGACTCCCTTGCAGCTAAAAAAGCCAACGTGATTTAGATCTGGCCAATTGAATGCAGTCTTGAGACCCGAACGCGGAGCTGAGTTCAGGGGCGGGAGAGGCGGTGGTGCAGGAGACATCCATTTTCCTCTTGTGGGTTTAGCAGGTGCAACACGACCCTGGAGTCAAGAGTTCCCGCTGCAGTTTCCTCAGCAAATGGCAGCCGAGGCGGCGACTTCCTGGAGCCAGCATCCAGAGGAGTGGCCTCCTGATGCCTGGAAAGCACCTGAAATCTGGAGGTGGCAGTAACCACTGCAGCTTCCTGGTTTGGTATTCTGGGGGTCATTCCTGGAGGTCAGTGGGAGAGCCTGCACCTCTACAGCTTCTAGTGAATGTTTAAGTTCTGAACTCCCTGAGTAGCATCCCTTTCTGCCTAAAATAATGACAATGCCTCCTGTTATTTACAAAAGTATCCAGAATGATATATATGCACAACGTACATGTCCCTAAATTGAGGCCAGAATGGTATTGTGCTTTCTTCACAAGATTTAGTGGCACTTAGCTATCTGTCATTACAAATCAGCTACTGTGTACAGGTAAACAACTTGTGCAGTAACTAAACTTTAGCTTAAATGATAAACAAACAAGTTACTTGACGAAGTTAAAAGGATGCCACTAGACAGCTGGAAAGAGACAAATGACTTTCTAGGGAGCGCTGTAATTTCATTTTAATTAAACAGGTATTTTGGAATCAGGGAAAATAAAAACAGTCCTTGGGTAATAGATAGAGGCTATAGTAGCACTTGGTTCACAGCATTGACCAATTATCTGTTTCTAAGCCCTGGGTGGCACGTGTCGGGGTAGCCAGAAGGAATCAGTCTCTTGATGACCTGTTTATTCCAGATGAGGCTTTATAAGGGAAGAAGCTTGAGACTTACGTTTTTTCCATTTTCTGTCATCGGAAAGTGAGTGACATGGCCACTTGTGGAGGGCTTCACTGGCCAAGCCACTTTCTCTGTGGATTGCCCAAAACTGTCACAGGGAAATCTGTCCTTCACTCAGAGAATTTTTCATGAGTGTGAGTGGATTGAGGTCAGAACCTAGACCAGAATGTTATTTGGGTTTTTTTTTTTTTTTAAACTCCTACTATTTAGAAAAATAATGATGGCTCCTTTGATTTGTTAAGAAAAATTTTAAAAAGCTGAGAGCTGACCCCTAGAGAGAACTCCCCAGCCATTGCCATCCTCATCACCCCACCTTTTGGCTATAGTTGAAGGAAATTCCAAATATCACACTTTGGATTTACATTTGTAGCTTTCTCACATACTACTTGGGATCATAAATTGAGACTTATATCACATTTTGTCCTTGTCTTATTTTAAGATTATGATATAAACCCACCGAGGGAATAACAGACTCCCATTGATTCTTCTCCCAAACAATTATTTCTGTAAGAAATTTCACATGCTGTTTGTTTCCTTTAAAACAAATTTCTCAGAAACAATACATGTTGCCACAGAGGAGGAGGAGTCAATGACAACAACAGTTGAAGCAAAAATAATAAGTTTTTATCAAGAGAGACAAATCTGAAGGAAAAAAAAAAAAGGCATCAATTCTCTAACTGAAAAATGGCTTCGTGCGCTGCAACCAGGTAGCTCCAGGCATCCCTGTGAGAGGCAGAGCATCCCCATCACTAGGGCTGTGGCGAAGGCACAGGTGGTGCTGCATTGTGAAGGGTAAGAACACAGAAAATATGTGAGCCCGTTACGTGCCATTCTGAGCAACCTCTACTACCCCTTCGACTGTGGGAAAACAGGTTTTCCCACCCTATCCTTATTTGGGATTTTGATGTAAAATAAATTGTAGAGCTCAAATTTGGCTAAGTCCTCCTAGGATAGAAATATGCAGAAATTCTCATCTAGAAGAAAGTACTGCTGAGTCGGAGATCAGAAGGTAAGGAAAGAATAAGTATGTGTAAGCATAAAAAATCAGAATGTAGTCGAGCACCCCACTGGCCACCTGCCTGCCACCACTTCGACGCTGGAATCTTCCTGGCTATTAGCACAGTATTATTAAAGCAGAATAAATCATTTGACATGACTAGGTTTTAGGAAAATATGTGAGAGTCATTCAGGCAAAAAAAAAAATCAGTTTAAAATAGATGAAATTTTCCATCTGAGTGGCTTCTGCCAGGAGAGAATGTTTCTAGGAGTGCAGTATTTTTAATCTTGTTTTAAAATAAATACTTTAATGTCTAAATCACTCAATTGTAAAGGCACTTCAATTTTATTTTCCTTTAGTTTTGAGGTTTTGGAATTGCTCTGTGCAGTTCCAAGTAAAAGCTCTTAGATAAAACTTGCATGCCGAAAACCACCATCGCAAATGTGCAAGTACAACTATAAATTTATACAACACTCGAGCTGGTTGTAGTTTGCAAAATTCGCTAATAAAATGCAGAGGTAGGGTTTCCATTTAATACTCTCTGGCACCGGCACTGCATGTATATCTTGAGTGCAGGCAAAAGATGGAAAATTCCATATATGGAGAATCTTTTATGGTTGCAACAGTTTGCTAATTTCTTAATGAGTGAATTATGATAATTATGAAAATCTTAGCTTTACATTATTTGGGAAGCGGCGTGTGTGTGTGTGTGACAGCCTCCCCAGGCAAACACAGCATTCTGATTCAGCAGTGTTCAATGAGGAACACTTCTGTGCTAATAATACAAAATGGATCTTAAACTGCTTCATATTAATCAAATTCATTAAAGTACATTCATTAATTTGTGTGTATAACAGCCAAACGGGGAATGTGGAGTTTGCTGATTGTGCACAAAACGCATATATTAATGGATGCTAAAACTTCAATATGAGTAATAGCTTTAAAATATTTTCATAAAGCAAAATTCTAAGGAGTAATACTGATAATTATTTTCTTTTTAATAGTTCCACTTTCATTTTATTCTGTGTTATTAGCTTTAAGTGGAAAAAATAACTATGGAAGAAGAAAACGATTGAGAAATAAAGGGTAAGCCCAAAGGATGGTAAAGAAAAAATAAAAGAATATATGGACGACATCCTTATTAAATCTTCTGCCTCTCCTTTAAACCGTTTGATTTAAAAATAGGTTCGAGGCACCTTGAACATGGTCCCATTTCTATGTACAAAGAAATACGGACGGGAAGCTGAATTAGGAAGGAGCCTTTCGTTGACGGAATAGGACTGGAGGCGGGGAGGGCCGTGGCTACAATCACCGCCCACTGTTCACTTCAGCAGCACAGAAAATTAGGACACAGAGATCAGTGTGGCCCCCACACGAGGATGACAAGCAACTTCCTAGAGCGTTCCATATTTTTTTAAAGAAAGGAGTGTGATGGATGTGTCAATCAGGTTGATTGTAGTGATCATTTCAGAATGTATCCTTATCCTCACGGCGTACACTTTAAATATATACGATTCTATTGGCCAATTATTTGTAAAACACACACATGTACACACACGATTAATGATTACCTTTCTAACATTTACTTTTTCCCTGAATACGAGCTTCCGTGAAGGCAAATCAGCTTTCCTGTGCCCAGGCACAGTGCCTGGCATGGAGTATGTGCTCAACACATACAAAATTGAAAACGACTATTGTGCAAAGCAAAATATGGTAAGAGCTATATGAGGTGTAAACAACAGCTCCGGGTTCAGAGGAGCCAGTGCAAGGAAACACTGGTAAGTCTTCGGATCAGAGGCTGTTGGCCCATCTGGATGGAACCTTCTCGAGGACAGGAGTCTTCAGTTCCTTCTTCCTCTCCTGCCACCAGCTCTGAGGTCAGTTTGTGTCTAACAGGTGCTCAGCACAGACATTCTACCTGGAGGAAGTCAAATGAGCAAAGACAGGAAGGTGGGGATGTGTAGGTCGTGCTGCGGAAGTGAAGATGGCTGTGCTGGCACAGCTCCCCATGGACTAGTCCTGTGTGACGCAAGACAGGGAAAGACGTTCGGAATTGCTGCCTGGTCCCAGACATACTGAGTTTTCTTACTAATGAGGACGTGTCTGCCCATTCTCTGATGATGCGTGCCTATTTAAGAGCATCGCTGTACACCAGCGTTTCCCAAACTGTGTTACCTGGAACTCCAGGGTTCTGTGATGCACGAAGAGGTAGAGAAATGTTTTTTGTTTAACTAAGTTTGTAAAATACTTCTGGTTCCCTTGTGCTCGGAGCTTTGCGGTGTACACGAACGTATCGAGGACTCTGATACAGGTGTCACCCTGAAGACACCTATAAACCTTCTGTAAGCCTAGTGCGTACTTCCCTAAGTGAGTGGACCACACACAGATTTTCCTAGAGCAGCTTTTAACATTCCACGGGACACCTCTACTACCACACGTCTGCCGGTCCTCTGCCAAGAATCCTCTGGAATTCTGCTTGCCATCAAGAATTAGATAAGTGAGACATTTTCCTGTATTTAATGAGCTTCTCAGCTTCGCTCTCTCTCTCATGCTAGTTTGTCTGCCACCCTGGCAAATTCTCTTGTCAAAAAAGAAAAACATGATAATGTATCTCCTGTGAATGACTTGTCCTGCCCTTTAAGAGACTGAGACGAGACAATTCCATAGCCATAATTAGTTTGTCTCCTCAAAACGGTTCGTTTGAAACCTCAGCTTTCTCTTCCCCACACTCAGACCATTGTCCATTTTTTTTCCTCAAAGATCTTAAGTTGTGGTGCTTTTTTTTTTAATCATTGAGATATTATCAACATATGACATTATATTAATTTCAGATATACAACATAACAATTCAATACTTGTATATACTAGGACGCGATCGCCACAATAAGCCTAGTCAACATACATCACCACACGTAGTTACTTTTTTTTTTTTATCTTGTGATGAGAACATTTAAGATCAGCTCTCTTAGCAACTTTCAAACATACCACACAATATGACTGACTAGTCACCATGCTGTACAGACATCCCCACGACTTATTTTTTAACAGGAAGTTTGTACCCCTTTTGAACCCTTCACCCATTTTGCCCACCCCCCGGAAACCATCGATCTGTTTTCTTATCTATAAGTTCCTTCTTCTGTGTTTATTTTTTCAGAGTCCACATATAAATGAGATCATACGGTATTTATCTTTCTCTAACTCATTTAACTTTGCATAATGCCTTCAAGTTCCATCCACGTTTGCCGCGAACAGCAAGACTGCCTTCTTTTTATGGCCGAGTAATATTCCATCGCATGCACGTACCACAACTTCCCTATTCATTCACCCACTGATGAATGCTTAGGTTGCTTCCATGCCTCGTCTGTGGTAAATAATCCCGTGATGAACATAGCGGTGTATTTACCTTTTCAAGTTTGTGTTTTCGTTTTCCTTGAATAAATACCCAGAAGTGGAATTGCCGGGTCACGTGGTAGTTCTATTTTTAATTTTCTGAGGCACCTCCATATTGTTTTCCACAGTGGCTGCACCAGTTTACATTCTCACCAACAATGCACAAGTCCCCTTTCCCCGCGTCCTCACCAGCACTTGTTATGTCTTGTCTTTTGGATGACAGCCATTCTATCAATCAAGTAAGAGGTGAGATCTCACTGTGGTTTTGATTTGCATTTCCCTGAGAGCTGCGGCTCTGTCTTACCCCACAACAGGATCCTTTTAGATTCTCAGAGGAAAGGAATATAAAACTGAGAAAGCTCATAGAGTGAACATCTGACCAGTGGATGCATCTGTCACATGTGAAATTAAGTGCTTCATCACCGACTGCTGTTGAATGTTATAGTTCTGATTGCTGCATTAATTCCGTTTACACTAAACACTTCCCATCTTATACCTAGGCAGTTTATTTTTCTTTCTTAACTTTCCTGTTTTCATTGGCCCCTATTGAGTTTCTTCTCTCACCAAGGCCGCTTTGGATTATTATATTCTAATAATGTTTCTCAAGATGCTGATCCCTAATTCTTCTTCTGTAGATATACTGTCTCGCAGCTAGGATGATGAAAAGCAATTGTTTCCACTAATAAGGTGTTAAAATTTGTGAACTATTCACCTCCTTTATAAATAAAAATAGATTCAGAAAATAACATCGCCCTCACGCCTTGTACTCCAGTGTACTTTCTCGAGTGGGAGAGAAAGGGCCAAGTTCACAGGCTAAGGCTCACATACATCTCACAACCTTCTGCTGTCAGTCACCTGAGTAAACCACAGGAGCATAAGCCACGTGGCTATCACCAGTCATGTCTGCTATAGAAGGAAAGCATTGAGAGGCCCTAGCGCCTTACACAAATGCTGTCTCATCCTCCTTGGGATGAGACTCTGAGCATGTTTTCTATTGTCACAGATAGTATGAAATAATGGGAAAAACCCTGGAGTCAAAAGGTTTGAGTTCAAGTCCTACATCTAAGCACTCACTAGTTCTGTGGCAGTGGGGAAAATGAATCTATCTGTTTTCCCATCTGTAAAATGGAATGACATTGAACAACACTGTGAGAATGAAATGCGTGTGTTTGTGTGCATGTGTGTGTGTAGCCACTACAGATGTAGGGCGTGATATACAACGATGATTTCCAAATTGCTCTCCGGGAATTCTAGGGGCTCCATGAAGGGGCTTGAGGGCCCCCGTGAGTGAGGGTAACCTCCAGCCCCCACAAACACTTCGATCAGAGCAGAACCACCTTCGTCTGTTTCGTAAAATGGGCTTCTAAGTAAAAATCCCTTTGAGAGATTTCGCTGACAGTATGAAGGAGAAAAATGTTAAAAGCCACCGATACAAATTATTAATCAAAGTAATTACTATAATTATCAAACGACTCCGTCAGATTCGTGCAAATAATGTTCAGATTTGCGCGTGTAAAACACACATGAGCTATAGCCGTGTACATCTGTGCATGGAGGGTAAAAATGACAAAGGCGGCCTCTGGAGCATATAAAATCTTTTGCCGTTCAGAATATCACCATGAAAACCTGTGTTTGGCTCTCAAAAGATGGCGGCCTGTTTTTTTAATTGTTGTTGTTGTTGTTCTTCATAAATAAAAATATCAAGTGATGCTGTTAATTAAATTGCATGGTATGAAGCAGTATCATACATGACACACATACGTGACCAACACAACCAAACATTAAGCTACAAACGTGAGTTCTCTTAATTATTAGCTGTCATATTGAGATTAAATTGGGCATTAAATTAAGTTTAAAGAGAGATTAAATTGTGACATGAGGTACAGTAAAGACACAATAGGCATTGAAAATAAAAGGCAATTATTCGGAATAAAATCACAGTATTAAGGCTCTGAATACTCGTCTGCTTTCAGATTTAAATCTAAGTTTATTTTAGTCTAAAAATAGGGACGAATAGGTGAATTTCATTATCTCAGTATCTTAATTTTAGAAATCCACAGTCTGTCATTCATCACCTCTGGCTGCCGTTTTCCAATGTAGTGTATATTGATTTTTAATTCAGATTATCAGGAAGTTTCCATCAGTCTATACCACATTTCATGTTTTCATGGGATTATTTGCTCTACCAAAGTTCCTTCTTGGTAGATAAATTTTTCAGACCAGCTTAATAGTCAGTTTCTCAATCGTTACTTCTAATTTTAATTAACTTTAATGTTTCCTCTTTAACTTTTGCATATTCCCCACTAACCAAAAGGATTTTGTCACACTTTAACTTCAGTAATTTGTGTTACGAAAACAGTAAGTCTGAAATTCCAAAATGCTCTCTTACTTTTTGTCTCGGTCCTCCTGTTTGGAGGTCACCCGTTTTAGGAATATGGCGTTAGGAACGTGACGTATACAAATCTGAAGTCACGCCGTCGGGCACAGTATGTTAAAGTTGCAGCCCACAGGCTGGTTTTCTGGGGTCTAGAGCTTATTGGCGTTCTCCTGGCGAATTTTATTTTCATTAGAAATGTTTTCTCCTAAAAGTGTAGCAAAATGAAACACCAAAAAATGGACCTTACTGTAGGCGTATAAACGATGTAAAATATTTTCTTTCAGAAATGGACTGATAAATCACCACTTTACTGGCACGATCAGCCAATGCTGGGAATATTGTAATAAGCCTGTAACTTTCCTATTTAAAGCTTGGAACTTTAAGCTTCCCAGATGAAATTCAGTTTCCAGGATGCAAATGTATTTTTATTCAAAACCTTTTCTTTTTTTATGACATTCTAAGGCATAGTTCTAGTCCATGATTTGTGTTTAGGTCTGGCATGGGTTTTGAACTTTGACTAATAGGAACAAATTTGGTTCCCGGTTGATTTCTTCACAAAAGTCTTCTTAACCTTCGAATGGCCTGGCGACCTCCTTCAGAGGACTTTGGGAATGTGTGGTGCCTTGGATTGGCCCAGGGCCCTGAAACCGAAGTCACCCATTCTATACAGGAAGCTGAGTGTGAAGACCTTCCACAAACACTTTCACACACAGGAGCCTGTTTACAGAATGACTCCCAAAGCCAGCAGTCTCTCTGCCAGCACTTGGCTGTCAAATGTCCAAGGTCTGACGTGCCAACGCAGCTCGGTTCTCCATGTTTCCCAGGCCACACAGCCTGCGGAGAAAATAGCCACAGCGACAGTCACAAAACAGATTTCTCTAATTCTACCCCCCACGGAGCGCGAAAAGCCCTGTGCTATCAGCCCATGCCTCCCCTTCCTTTCTGGCTGCTGTGGATGAGGTGTCCTGCTGCACTGGGCCCCTGCTCCACTCCGCGCTCTCAGGGGTAGATGCCTCTGATATCAAGTGACCTGGGCTGCGCCCCATGACACCAAAGTAATAAAGCTCTGGGCCAGGGTACAGTGTGAGTTGACACACTCTGCTAAAACCCAAGTCTTCTTGTTCCACCGTGGAGCATAGTCCCATAAGTGCTTCGTCTTGCATTTACTCACAGGTGACACAGGGCACTGTGGAGGGGAAGGGGTGGAGGGAGGAAGGGCAGAGGTTGACCACACGGATGATAGGTATTGGCAGGTTGCCAGGCACACCTATTTGGGCAAAGCAGAAGTTTACAGTTAATACACCCCTTAGGCAATTAATCTTATTCAAATCGGCCTTTCAAAAAAGTCCTCCAACACGGGAAGCCAGAGGCACTGTGGTAAATGAAACAATCTCTGAATCTCTTCGGAATTCTAGAAGGATTCCAGAATTTGCTTAGGCTTTGGACAACTGCTCAGGTGGTCAGGCTACACTCAGCCTCAGCATCTGCCCATTGAGAGAAGTCACCTTCCCTCCCAGGAAGACTGTCTCCCACTGGACCCCAAATCTCACGCACAATATCCTGGCAGGACCTGATTGGCCCTGTGGCATAGTTGTCTCATGGAGCAATCCTCGGGGGATGGCGGCCAGGGCCCTCAGGCTGGATGCTACAGCTAGAAAGGGTCAGAAGCGGGGACTCCACAGCCAGCTCCTCCTGCAGGAGTGCCACCTGGGCATCCACGGTGTGGCTGCATGTTGGTCCTCTGGAAAGAGACACCTGTCGGCTGCCAGATAATAGCAGCCGGCAATGGCCTCCCAGTGAAGTTGCCAAATATCGGCAGGGAGCAATGACTGCTGGGCAATGGCAGGTGGGCAATGGCTGCTGAGTACTGACAGGCAGACAATGGCCCATCTCCCTGGTTCAGTGGCCAGATGACCAAGTGATGCCAAGTGTTCACCCCTGTGACACCGAGCACTGACACACTTGGTTCTGTGACGAATACGTGACCAGTTCCTAGGCACTAATAAATCTCCTTTCCCAGCACTTTGCATGATCACCTGCCCAAGCGTTGCTCACATGAGCTTAGCTTCACTCCTGGGGCCGCCTAAACTGAAATTCAGACATATGGGAACATATGTTTTTCATCTTTGTCCAATGAACTGTAGCCTTGATAACAAATACGAAAGTTATGCAAGTAAATAGTACACCGGTAACTTCCTTGCAGACTTTATCTCACTCAGTAAACTAAACGTCAAATGAGAAAATAAAAATATGAAGACCCCGTCGATACAGTTTCTTACATGAATTTTCTCTCTACTCCGTCTTATTTGTTTTGAAGGGGGAAAAATGAGCTTTTGTTTTGGGTAGTGTGTTTTATTGTTCAACACGAATATTCAGGACAAGATAAACACATACAATTTAGAAACGGTCGCCCAGAGATAAAACTCTTCGCCAAAGCTTGCACAGCGAGCAAAGGACAAGAGAAGAACAATGTCTCGAATACTGTTTTCTCCCTCGGTGCCCTCATTTCCGTCCCCTCCTGACATCTGTCAGAAAGTATATATACCAACTGCAAGTTCAAGCATTCTCTTCTAAATCAAGAAAGGGAAAACTTTCAGAGGAAGCTCAGAGGCTGTGCCTTGATTAGCATCGTCAACTAGATTAGAATCAATGGCAGTACCTCTCCCAGCAAAATCTTCCAGTTTTATTCTTGTCACTCCCTGGGGAGGAATTGCAATTGTGGGTGCATTATGCTCTCTGGCCTCCTTTGATCTCTTTATTCAGATCTCCTGTATTAAAACAATTCACTCCACTCATCGGCCAGTCTTTGTTCATCAAATCGGATATTTTTTACCTTTGTTTTATCTAGTCAAGTGCACAAGGGTGCACTTGGCCTTATTTATGAGTCCTCTGACAAAGATTAAATTTTATTTGTCCCATCTTTTGAAGCAGTCGTGCTATGAAGATCTCCTAGATTAAGGCGAGTATTGATTTTCCCCCTCTCTCATCTCTCCTTCTGGATGCAGAGTCAAGTTTCCTTGCTATGGTTCTCGGTACTAAAAAGCAAACATCATCTTTTTGGAGATGTGTGATGGAGCTGGGCATTCCATTTTATAATGACGGGGTCAAGATGTTTGAATTTGTGACAGCCCCTGTCTGTCCTGCTCCAATTCTCTCCGGAATGGGGAAGAGTGCCTTTTCTCTCTCTTCCTTGCTGTGCTGTTATTTGTCAGTCGGAGGGAGCTAGAAGGTGGTGCTGTTTAGCATGTAAATAAACCAACACTTTTTCCAGTAAATAGCTCTGTCTAGCATTATATGCCAGGAACTCTCATCCACACAATGATGAATTCAATTCCTGTATTGTGTTTTCCTTTCCTGTCCTTTCACAGGGGGAAAGGTGATCACGCTGTAATTATAGAAGTCCTTTTTACTTTATATTTTTCTGATCATGCCTCCAATTTTTCTAGTCTCCTAGTAGATAGCATTTCCCATCACTGAGATAAAATTCCTAAGGCAGCCGTTTTGAATTAATTTACTTCCTACAGTCCAGTGTTTTATAGATGATGTAAATGAAGGATGTGGCTTACGGATCTATTTAAAGCAACGTGCTTACACTTCACTTTCTGGCCAGATGAGTGGGCACATGCTTCTGCATTTTTATTCGAACCCCACCGAAGTCGGTCATTATATTTTGAATGCCACAGCACGTCTATACCGTTATTTAAAGGATCTTGTTCATTCTTCCATATAATGATTGGCATGGGCTATAACTTGATGCAATGTTACACTATTTTAATTCCTTCTCAGGCAATGTTATCTTTGATCACTTCCTATTCACTGGGAAAAAACCCCACACAATTGCGATCCCACATTATGTCTCAGTGATGATGCCAAGCGCTCCCTGGCACATAGCTATTCAAGACACTTTCTCCACCCTCAGGCTGCTCATTAAAGGGATGGCAGTTTCTAACTTTAATGAATAAGGTAGAGTGCAAATTCCACTCTTCTTTCAAAGAAACTCTGTGGCTTAAAAAAAAAAAGTGTTTTCTAACTGCCTATTTCTTTGTTTAATTGGAAATGGTGTACTCTCTTCCATAACCATGGCCACAGCTCAGTATGCAAAGTATTTCCTTGTTACATTTTGTGTGTGTGTGCATGTGTGTTATTCAAGCATATATTTTATCAAATAATTCGAGAGAAAATTCTGGGTCTTTGCTCAAAGAAAAAAAAAAACACCACCGATTACGCACAGTGTATGTAGATTATTATCTTGTAACTCTTATATTCTTTGGTTTTCTGCCTTCTTCTAACCAAACACTGATTTAATGTGTTCTTTTAACCCACGGTCATTTGTAGCAGTTCCAAAACCTCACTGAAAAGTTTAGCAAGAAAGAACCAAGGAAGACAGGGATCAGCGTTTCAGAAATGCTGCCTAAAACCCAGCCAAACTTGAGTTAGCTTTTGTGTTTAAAAGTGTAAATTATCTTTCTTTCTCTCTTTTTTTTTTATATAAACCAAACAGTCTAAAAAATTCTGTTTAGCTCTTTGTGAATTATAATCATATAGCAACACTTAAACAGAGTATAGGAAGAACTTAAGATGTTAAGCCTGGCGTGGGTGACTGAAGTCGACCCGTTATGCAGTGGCGTGGGAGCAAATGGGAAGGAGCTTCGCTCCGTTTGTAGGTTTCTGAGTCCTTATTTCCTCAACTCCTAGAAATGGGGCAGTATCTGAGCTCCTGAGCACTAGCTGATTTGTAAGTTCCCAGAGCAGCCAGATGAGAGAGATGGGCATGTGTATTCAAGCACTAAAGGTATTAGAGGGACTAACCACACCCAAACGAAATTCCTGCTCTCGTCGTCATTTATTTAGTACCTGTTATGTGCATGACAGTGTTCAGACATCCTAGAAGATCCAAGATAAATATATTAGATGATTCTTATTCTCACAGAGCTTTCAAAATAGTTGGGAGATTCGCCTAACTTACTTGAAATGAGGAGCCAGCAATAGAAAATAGTTAAAACTAAATGCTAACTTGTGCTCAGTAAGCAAGGGACATGCTTATACTAAAAATTATTAATTGTTCATCTGAAATTCAAATTTAACTGGACATCTTGTATTTTATCCCACAGCCCTCGTTCGATCACGGGGCACTGTCTTTGTGAGCTGAGTGTTGGGGTCCCACAATTGCCTTCTATTGGCTAACCCATTCCACAAGTGGTAGGGTAATAATCTGCATACTGTTTTACTATTTACATATTTAAATTTAATCTTTCATCATAACCTTAGGCTGTGGGCTTCCTTCACGTCCCAAGGCTGCCATTGGTCAGCTCTCCCGCCAAATTCCCTATCAGAATGGCAACTTCCTGTCCAAAGCTATTTATTCACCACTCACTGATCCTGGCTAATGCCACCATCAGTCTGCTCAGAGAGTGTGTAGGAGAAATTTGTGATGTTTTTCCCCCCAAGACTTTTCTCCTAATCCCATTCTGAATGTTCTTTATGAATCACCTGGCACTCTGGTTGAAAATCTGACATTGCCTAGGACATTGAACTCATTCAGCTGCCTTATCCATCGCGTTGCTTGCCTTTTTTTGTTCTAGAAATGTTCTTTTTGCTAATAATGCAGAATATGTAAATGAGAAAAGGACCTTAACAATTTCAAAATTATTCCAGAATTTTAATGATTTTTCTGGATTGTATAATGAAAAATCTAAAAACATTCAAACTATACATACATGCAAGAAAAAGAATATAATGTCTCCACTCCACTTTTTTTCCCCACTTCTCAGAAATCAGCTTTGTAACAGATTGGTACATATTCTTCGAAGATCCTTTGTAAAAATACATATTCTAATTATTTTACAACAATGTGATCCTTTGCTGTGCAACCTTTTTCACTTAAATAATTATCTTGGAGACTTTCAGGTCAGTATACATAGATTTACCTTTTCTATTTTTGATGGTTGTAGACTATTCCATTGTGTGGCTATCACAGTTTATTTAATCAATACCTTATTAGTGTACATTGGATCTTTCTAGATTTTTCTCTTATGACAAACAATGCTACATTTTTTTTTTTGATAGTCTAGAGAATCAATTCCTAGAAATGGAATGTCCAGGCTAAAGAGTATGCACATTTCATATGTGAGGACGAATTGCCAAATGGCGCTCTGTACGGATTTTGCCCATTTCCTCTTCCATCTCTTCCTTTTTCTAGTTTATCTTGGGATTTTTCACTTTTTTTTAAATTTTTTACAAAAGATATGAATTTTTATCCTGTATATGTGGCAAACATTTCCCCCAGCTTCTCTTTTATCTTTTAATATTGTTATGGTATTCTTTATTGTGCCAAACAGTTTAATTTTCAGGGAGCCTGATTGTCCTGTTTTGCATGGTTTCTAGTGTCCTCATCATATCAGAAATGCTTTCTCCACATCAAGATCATACAAGTCATTCATGTCTCCTTCTAGGACCTTCATGATTTTAGATTTTTACATTCAAATCGTTGAAGCGTCTAAACTATTTCAGTGTAAACAGTGTGATAGAGATTTAACTTTATGTTTTCCAAATGGCAAGACATCTGAGTTATCCATCATTTCCCCATTGATTTGAAACGCCACTGTTGTCATACGTTAAATTTCTAGGTGTGCTCGAGTCTGTTCTGGACACTGTATTCTGATTTATTGACATTTCTATCTATTCCTGACTCGGTATGACACTTTTTTAAACAAGGAAGTTTATAATATCAGGGCAGATTTTCTACTCCTCGACCTCTCAATTTTCCATTTGCACATACTTTTTCTCACAGATGAGTTTTAGACTGATTTTTATCATATCGCCATATCATATTATCACATAAAATTTTTTATTGGATTGGATTAAATGTCTTATTTTAATCATAAAATTTAAATAACAGAAGATTAAAAAGCGAAAGTTCCTCCTTTTTTAAACCAACCATGGCTCCATTCCCAATTATCTCACCCCTGTTAGCAGTTTGGTCTGTGTCCTTTCAGACCCCTATCTGTGTACTTACGGAATTGAAAACACAAGTATGCTCAGATATACAACATGCGGGCTGATACCAGGACTGAGAGTCAGCCGGGACATATTGGGAAAGCTGTTTGATACCGAACCCGTTCCGTGCTATTTGGTAAGCAGATCCAGCCCCGAGGCTTCTCTGATGACTCCGTATGATTTATGATTGCAGAGGTTGCCTTTGCTCACCTGGCTGAGGTAATGCTTGTGAGGTTTCTTCCCTGCGAAAGTTCTCTTTTCCTCCCCCACTTTCCATACTGTACATTTTGGAAATAAAGTCACTATATTTAGCGGACACCTAAGGAGTGGAGAGTATCTACATTAATTATTTGGCATTTTTCTGCGAGATTTGTTTTTTCTCCTCCATTTATTAATCTATTCAGCCATTTACTTATATCAGTACGGACTCCTGGATAGTTATTTTATACTTGGGCTATAATCGAATACTGTGTTATTTTGTTGCTCAAATTGCTTCATCTTCAGCCTTTGGGGGTTCTTTCAGGTGGCTCCCGTGTTACTTTGAGGCATGCCTCCATCGTTTTGAGTTTTGGTGGTGGTGGTGGTGGTGCTTTTTGTTTGTTTGTTTTTTGCCTGCGTTTGTACTAGCCTACTTACAGGCCTTACAAGATGCTCCAGGCTCATCCTGTATATTTCCCACCCCACTCCTAGAATCTCTCCAATCATCCCTGGTCCTTTTCATTGGAAAACAGAATTATTGAAGAATTTTCATTGGAGAATATTCGTTGCCACTGGGGTGTTTTATTTTAATTTGATACCTGCCTTTGGTTATGTCGACTACGTTATTTTCATAGCTAGAACTTTCCAACAATGCAGTGGACTTCTAGGAAGCAAAGGCAGGTCCTTTCCCCCACCTCGAGATGTCTCTTCCGGTCTCTGCGGAGAGGTGGGAGCCTTAGGCTTCCTTAGGAGCTGTCACTGAACGAATGGCCCACTCCCTTCAGCGTTTCACGACAGTGGGATAGTTTTGAAGACGTTTTATGCGACCTCGAGGGATCAAGATTTAGGTAAACACGTCTCCCCTTATCTGCAGTTTTGTTTTCCGTGGTCTCGATTACCAGCGGTCTGAAAGTATTAAAAGGGAAATTCCAGACATAAACAATTGGTAATTTCTAAACGGCGCGCCATGCTTTGCAGCATGGTGAAATCTCGCGATGTCTTGCTCCCACGTGACTCAGCCCTGCGCCAGCGTCTCCACGCTGAGGACGCTCCCCACCCGGTTCGCACTCAGCCGCCATCTTGGTTACCTGACCGCCCTTCCTGGTGGCAGTGCTCGTGCTCAAGTCACCCTCGTTTTTACTCAGTCTGGCCCCAAAGTGCAAGAGTAGTGACGCTGGTGATTCGGATGTGCCGAAGAGAAGCCGGAAAATGCTTCTTTTAAAGTGAAAAGGTGAATACAGTATAATATATTTTGAGAGACCACATTCACATAACTTATTAAAGTATGTTGTTAGAATTGTTTTATTATTAGTTATTATTAATCTCTTGCCGTGCCTAATTTATAAATTAAATATTATCATAGGTATGTACATATAGGAGAAAACAGAATATAGAGTTCAGTACTAAGAGGTTTCAGCCAGCCACTGAGGGTCTTGAGAAGTATCTGCCACGGATAAAGGGGGATGACTAAAAAAGTTCAAATGCTTCTGTTTTTTCCAATAAAAATAACTGTTTCGAGGCGAAAATGAGATGAAGAGCGCTCTAAGCAAAGCTGAGGTCTGCCACGTGGGGTCTATGACAACTGCCGCAATATTCTTCTCTGCCTGGCAACTTTGACACTTCTTTTAATATAAATTATAAGATTTATTAAAACATCTTATAAGTATGCAATCATTCTCTTGTTAAATTTTTTCCTTGACTTTGATTATACCTCATATTTCTTTTCTAATATTTTTATGTATATTTTCTCTTTTTTTCTTAGTTAAACTTGCCAGAGATTGGTCTGTTTTATCAGCTATTTTGAAGAATCCACTATCAATTGTGTTGAGTGAGTTCACCTTTTTGCTTTGTTTCAGTAATTGCTAATTTTATTCTGCAGATCAGATATGAGTAAATTAGTCTTTCTTTTTATTTTGTTTTTTTTTCCTAACTTCTAAAGTTGAATGCTTAGTCATTTATTATTTTTAGACATCATCATTTTCTAATTAAATGCATTAGAGGCAATACATTTTTTAAAAATAGTATTTTGGCCACATCTTAATAATGGATTTGTAGTACCTTGATTTATGTCAGTTTCTAAATATTCTATAATTTAATTTTTATTTTCTTTTTAATTTAAGTGTTATCTAGGAGAGAATTTTTAATGTCCAGAGGTTTAGAGTTGTTAATTTCTAGTTTAATTGAATTATAGTTAGAGAAAGTGGCATTTATGATTTCTGCCTTTGGGAACTGAGATTTCTTTATAGTATACTATATAAACCTTTTGAAATGTTACATGGTTTTGAGTAGAATAATTATGTTCTATGACACTTCTTCACATATACATTATATTAGGATGTTAGTTATATTATTAAAATCCTTTATGTCTTCATTTATCTGTCAATTTCTGAGAGAATTGTGTTATATCACTACTATTTTGTTTTTGTTAGTATTGATTTTGTAAATTTTGACATTACACAATTCAAAACAAAAATTTATAACTTTTATCTTGTTAGTAGATTGCTTCTTTAACGAGATTGAGTATTCCTCTTTGTTCCGTTTAATATTTTTCTTCATGATTTCCATTTTGGTTTACTTTAATATTACTATTTTTGTTAAGATTGTATTGAATTTATAATTCATAGAGAAAAGGCTTACGTGAAATATTTAGCATTTCCTTTTAAGAACAAATAAATTTTTACCATTTTAAGTCCTGTTTTTTCCAAATGTTATTTTATTAATTTGTTGCTATTATAAACGGTATGTTTTCTTCCATTATATTCACTAATTACTGATTGTATTTATATATTTTTTGTATATTAAATTTGTAGTCAGCCATCTTATGATGTTATATTTTTAATAATGGTTTTAGTTCATTCATTTTGGGTATTCTATCAGTCATAGCATCTAAAATAATGATAATTTACCTTCTTTTTATTGTTTATATTTCTTATGTGGGTCACTTGTCTAATTGTATTGGCTAACACTTCTAGCGTAATAGTAAATGAAAGTAGCAACAGAGGCATCCTTGCTTTGAGTCTGTTTTTAAAATGAATGCAAGGCATTGTTTTTGTCATGGTAACGAAGTATATGCTCCAGTTAGAAATACATTTTGTTGCAAATAAGAGAAAACTTTAGTAATAGATATTCAAACAAAAAGTTTCTTTTCCTCCAATAACAAGAAGGCTGGGTGGGTGTAGAGGGCGTTTATTCATGTTCTGTGGCTCAACCAGGCCCTGTGTCCGTGAGTCTCTTGGCTGTTCTCGTTTGCAGTGAGACTGCAGCAGGTCTTGGAGTACATCTGTGTTTGAAACAGAGGGGCCGTGCATCCATGTTTGTCCATTAGCTGGAATGCTGACACTTGCCCCTGATCACCTCCCTGCCCCACCCATCAGGTGTCCCCTTGGCAAGGAGGCTGGAAACTAGGAGACAGGAGTATAATGACTGACTTTTCATCAAGGCTTTCAAATGTATTAGCTAGAGTTGTGCGCAATATTGTTTTTAAAAGTCTATATTACTTTTCTATTCTTATTTTTAATTAGCTTGTGTTCTTGTGCTTCCTTACTTTTTTCTTGATTAGTCTAGCAAATCATTTATTTTACTGTTTTTTTCCCCTCTTATTTTATATATCAATTCTGCCAGTTTTATTTGCTAATTCATTTATACCTGCATTTATTTTTACTAATTCCTTACAATAACTGTGTTTATTTCGTTGTTATTCTTCTAAATACTTGATTTGGATGTTTAATTCATTGGTTTTATTTTTTAACAATTGGTAGTAAAAGAATTTAAAATTGGTGTTTTCATCTGAGTGCAGCTTTAAGATTTAATATGCATTGTTTCTGTTCTCAGTGTTTTCAGCTGCTCTACGCTTATGGCTTTGATGTCTTCTTCAGCATAAGAGTAGTTTAAGATGTTTGTACATTTACAAGTGATGAAGATTTTTTATTTTTATTGCTTCTTTTACATTTAATTTTAATTTTATTGAATTATGGTCAGAGAACCTGCACCATTTGTGTTTCCTTAGAATATACTAAGATTTTATTTGTTACCCAATTTTTGCAAAATAAACAGACACTTAAAATTACTATTAATTATATTAGTCAGATCCAGTGGGATTTCTTTTTTTGTCTTTTTGTTTCTTTACTTATTTTTAGTCTATGAGTCATTAGTGACTAAGAAAAGTGTGTTAAAGTCTCCCTTTAGTCTCTCGTTTCAAATAGTTTATCCTTTTATTTCCTACAATTTTTACTTTATTTATTGTGATACAATATTGCTTAGTGTATAAAGATGAATGAAATGTGTTTTCATTATGAATTTTATACCTCAACATTATCATGCTTTTCTCCTTGAATTCGACTTGTCTGATGTTAATATTGCAAACCCTGCTTTCTTTTTCTTTGCAGGCTTGTGTATCTTTGGCCATTCTCTTATTTTCAAAGTTTGTCCCCAAGAGCATGGTTTTCAATCCTATTTGCTCTGATTTTTATAATAGCCACGTTCTACTTTGATTTTGTAACTCTATTCATGTTTTCTAGTTTTTTTGTTTCCTTGATTTTTTGAGTGTGTGTTCTTTCTTTCACTATATATTTTGGCTTGTTTTGATTGTTCATTGCTTTGGGAGGCATACAAAGATACATAGTCTTTTAATTTCTAAATAATGCCTACCTGTTGCAAGGAAGGAAGGCTGCTACCCGAGTAGCACCTTGGAATGCGTGCATGTCTTGCCACAGTGCCAGGTTTACTGAGTGGGGCCTTCTCAGACAAGCCAATCAGGTGCCACAAGGCTAACACACAACACACAGAGAGGGCACTACAGAATCTTACCCAACAGAGTGAAGGAATGAAAGTCCTTAGCTTCTCCAAAGCGAGCTCTGTTGACTGGTGGTGCGGAGCCCTGGGTGTCGGGTCCCAAGCCAGTAGCTATGACAGGTCAGAAGGTCAGAGTTTTGCGCCCTTAGTGAGCCCGTCCATCTGCATTGCTCTTAGGATAGGCTTGAGCATCGTCTGTCTAAGGTGTTCCGTTTCTATGGACCTCACAAGGTGGGAGCCTCATGCTCACCAGCTCCTGCAGATGGGGACTTATCCGGGACAATCACGGCTGACGTTTCTGTGGTTTGGGGTGGTCTGGTCATACCCTAAGGGCGTTCTCATCATGTGCCAGTTGGTATCACTGTCTTGGCTCCCAGGGAATCCATTCTGTAAAGTCCAAAAAGTCCTCGTTTCTTTACACTCTATGCACTGCCTTTACAACTTTGAACAACATTGTAAAATCTTTCCGCCTTTATCAATTTAGGAAATTAAACATCGTAAGTAAATGAAACATTTTGAGGAATTACAGTTTTTCTTTCTAAGTTTAATTGGTATGTCCTGGTATATTTAACTGATAAACCTTTTAAAATTCCAGTCTAATATTACTATGTTTTTATTTTTTTGCACAGAACATTTGCATTCTATTTGTAATATCAAGTTTTATAAAATAAAAAAAAAATTGCATGTAAATTTGCATTCTGTTTTGAATAACGTAATTACCATAGTTATTTAAGTGGATTCAGTGCTCATCTCTAATCCTTCAGAATAATGGCATTTCTATTTTACATTCTCTCTGAGTTCACTAGATTTCTTCATTAAGTAGACTTCTGATTCACATATAAGGGCAGTACAGCTCTTTAGTCTTTGCATACTTGTGAGTGCTTTTGTGTTGTCATAATATATGAACGACAATTTGACTGCACATAGAGTCTTGGGTCACTTATCTTTTTCCTCAGAATCTATAAAGGTTGCACTACTGTTTGTTGGTATTGAATATTGGTGAGCCGAACTCTGAGGCCAGCTTAATTTTTCCCATTCAAAGAGAATTGTCCTATCTTCTTAGCTGTATGCAGCGTTCACGACTTCTACAGTTCGATATGGGTCTTCCTGTTTGGTCATTGTTTGTTCATTGAATTTGGTGACCCTGTTTGATGGGAAGTGTGATGGTTAATTTTATGTGCCAACTGGTCTGCACTAAGAATACACAGATAGCTGGCAGACGTTATTCTGAGTGTGTCTGTGAGGGTGTTCCTGGCAGAGATTAGCATTTGAATCAGTGGACTGAGTAAAGATGATTGCCTTCTCCAATGCCAGTGGGCATCATCCAACCTGTCGAGGGCCTGAATAGAACAGAAACGTGGAAGAAGGGCACATTTGCTCTTTGCTTGAGCTGGAACATCTATCTTCTGCCCTTGGGACATTTCTGCTCTTGGTTCTTGAACCTTTGGACTCAGACTGGGACTTACACCATCAGTGGCCCCAATTCTCAGGCCTTCCGACTCAGATGGAATTAGCTGACTCTTGAACAACATGGGTTTGAACTTATATGTGGATTATTTTTAATAAATACTGTAAATGTATTTTTCTTTCTTATGATTTTCTTAATGACATCTTCTTTTCTCTAGTTGACTTGATTGTAAGACTATTCTATGATTGTAAGAATATAGCCTCTAATACAGATAATGCACAAAAAATGTGTTAATTGGCTTTTTGTTATCAGTAAGGCTTCTAGTCAACAGCAGGCTTTTCGAGTTAAGTTCTGGGAGAGGCAAAAGTTGTATGTGGACTGCGTGGGGGGGCTGGTCCCCATACCCCCCAAGTTGCTCAAAATCAGCTGTGCAACTCCAACTCTCCTGGGTCTCTGGGTCACAGACGGCAGATCATGGGACTTCTCAGCCTCCATAAAAACATGAGCTATTTGCTATAATAAACCTCTATAGACACATCTATCTAAATACGTCCTGTTCATTCTGTCTCTCTGAAGAACCTGGCTAATACAGGCAGATTCCATTTTTTTCACTTCAGGAAAGTGTTTTTTTCCCCCTATTATGCTTTGAATATTCTTTTTTTCTCCTTTTTACATAGTCTCTGTTCCAGGACAGTGGATATTTGTATATTTATCTCTGCTATGTGATCTCCATATCTATCATCATACCTCCTATCTATCCTTTTAGTCTTGTTTCTTTTTGCATTCTGTTCGACTTTCTCAAATCTCTGGGTCTCTGGCTCAGCTTTCTGCAAAGCCAACTTTTCTTCTTATTGTCTGTAATGGATTGATTAGTTCTACAATGGATTTATCTTGCTCTCAATTTCAGTTCTCAATTTTCCAACTCCCTTTTCATATTATCCTTGTGTTTTATTATCTCACTGTTGATTTTGAGTTTCAGTGCTTCTCTATTTTAGTTAATGCCCTTGAGAATGTTTATATTTCTGATGATGCTATCATTTAAGCTGAGACCTGGAGGATAAGAAGGCATCCACCAGGTGAAAGGTGCGGTGGGTGGGGGTGTGGGGGTGCTTAGTAGACTATTTGAAGCAAAGAAAATAACATGAATGAAGGCACAAGGCAGAAGACAGTCCAGAACATTTATGGAACATGGGTAGAGGTGATGGTTGCTTATATAACTAAAAAATGGTGAGTCGGGGAAAGACTAGCCCAATTTGAGTCTCGAGAGGTAAACAGGGGACAGATTGTACAGGACTTATAGACTCTGTTAAAGAGTTTTGTTTTATTTTTAAGTTCAACGGGAAACCATCAAATGGTTTTAAGTAAGGGACATGACCTAATGTGCATTTTTAAGAACTCTTTAGAACATTGAGGATGGATTAGAAAGGGAAACGAGAAAGCAGTGGTACCCACTGGGACGCAGACATGGATGAGGGATTATGGTGGCTTGGACTAGAGTGATGGCAGAAGAAATAGAGAAAAGTGTATGGATTTGGAAGATATTTCAGTGGTAGTATCAGTAGATCTTGGTAATGGATTGATGTGGGGATAAAGTATGGAAATGAGTGTAAGAAAAAAACATAGAAATAGATTTTAGAAGACATTGAAAAGCATCAGACTCAGCCTTGATAGAGTAGACAAGGGGAGAAATATTTAAATGAAAGAGCAGCTGATGAACACTGTTTGGGGAAGATTAATATGTCAACAATGTTCAGGATGGAAGACAATGAAGGAGTATCGTAAAGGTCCCATATAGGTTGTCGTCAAGGTCCCTGCCCTCACTTCTGCCCTCACTTTCTCCAAGTATCTTTTCAGGCTCTGCTTCCTGATTCCATGGTCACTGTTTCCTCTTTTTCCACTCCACCTGCTCTGGACATTTGGGCCCTTTCTTTCTAGGCCAGCTCTTGCCAAGGATATAGACTTGAATAGCCCCATTCCCTTCCACACCCTGGCTTCTATAAGTCCTACCTGTACCAAGTGCCAGGCTCCCGTTTGCCTAGAGGTAAGGCACTCTCAAGGTCAAGGCAAAATACAGTGTTAGTCCTAGGATAAGAGCCACACACCTTCCACGGTTCTTGGGTGGCCCCCTTTTTGGGTATTGGTCATGGTCTGTTCAATTGAATGAGTTTTACTGGTGTTCGAAAGCATATCCTGACACTCATCTCTTGTTCTCTAGATTCTGAATCCTAGTTAGAGAGAAAAGGGTGAGGCTGAGCGTCTTGGTGATGCAAACTGCTGACTTAACAAGGACATGGTCTGCTCTGACACAGGCAGGTGCACCGATGTTCCACGAGAGGAACTGCTGTCCGCAATACGATTTTCTGAAATAGCGAAGAACTTGCAATAAAATGCTGAGTGAAACAAAGTTCAGTCTTTCTCAGCTTATGTCATTGTTGCATTCCTGGACATTTCAGTGTATATAAAAACCATGCAAAAACTATTTTGTGCTTCTGTGTTAAACAGAGTTAGGTTTTAGGATCAGATCATCATAAACAGGATGTTTACCTACCTGCATGTACAATGGGACACTTAGAAGCTACACCGCAGGTAGGATAATGACTTATCATGTGAGACCATCCAAGCCACTGCAGGACCTCTTAACCAAATACCTAATAGTGGTGCCCATCAATCACCATAACAACCAAAAAATGCCACTGCAAATTTCCAAAATGCCCCCTAGAGGGTGGTACAACTCCCTTGGGAACTATAGATTAAATAAACTGTGTTTAGGATACCTTTAACCAATCACAGGATAGATGAGCATCAAATGAGTTAATACTTATAAAAAGTTTAGAACAATGCTTGGTGTATCGTAAGCTCAGTATATGCATGTGTTATATAAGTAAACAAATATAGTCGGTGACGATCAAAATATGCCCAAGATTTTTAAAGTTGATGGGCAGACAGTTATGAGGGCTGAGCCCATATGACCTACTGCTGTCATATTTCAATGAAATAAAATGTATACAGCTTTTGTAATGGGTCATCATTTGTGTGAAAGGGAGGAAGAATAATCTATATATTTAATCTATGTATCGCTTTCATAAACAAGGTCACTAAGAAGCCAGTAATGCTGTTCATCCCTAAGGAGAACTGGGGGCCTGAGAAAAAGCAGAAGAGGAAGACTTTTCATTGTTCCCACTTTGACACTTTGGCATTTCGAATGAAGTGAATAAAATGTCTAATTCAAAATCAATAATAATGATCTATTTTAAAAATTTTAAACAATTTAATTGAACACAAATTTCAGGAATAACAAGATTCTGTATAGTAATGAGACATTAATTAAGGTTTAGCATAAATGACTATTATTTACTTTTTATAACCGAACTAACTTTTTATAGTTTTCCTGTTCTTACTTGGTTCTCCATTATCTATTATTAAAACGAATGTTAACAATATGCCCTGATACCATATAGTTTAATTTTCATTAAACTAGAAAGAAACACTCTATCTCATTGACGTTCAAACCCAGCTCACCTCCTTCCATTCCTAGGTGGCTGGGACTCTGGAGACTTGTAGACAGTGACAATTCTGGTGCGAATCTTAACTTGCTGGACTGTGCCAGAGAGCAGGACCCAGGCCACCGTCCAGGCAGCAGGGGGGAGACGCGGCAGGCAGGGCGTAGGAGCAGGCACAGCGAACGAGGATTCACGCGTTTGGGGATTTCGGAACCTTAGAATCTCAAGTTTAGAAGGGAGTTTCAGAGACTCTCCAGGCTGCTTCTCTCCTCTCCTCTCCCCTTCATGCCTGCCCCTCCCTGCTTCTCTCCCCCAGCCCTTCTTTCCCTCTACCCCATTTCCCTCTTCCGTCCCCGTCCCTCGCTCCTTCCCACCTTCCTTCTTTAATAAATGATGAAACAGAGGATGCAAGATCACCCAGCGAGTGAGTGCAGAACTGCAATCCTTCCTTCTCAGAAAAAGGGTGCAGACATAAGAGGCTGTTTCCTTTTCTTCTCAACCTTTCTCCGCACCTGCTTCCCACCCACCCCCACCAGGATGGATGGCAGGGAGGGAGGAGTAGGCGAAGAAGCTGGGCATGGAGGCTTTTCTGTCTTGCAGGAAAGTCTAGAAAACACTCAGGTAGCACCTAAAGGACCATAATTTTCACTCTGAGGCAACATGACTGTGGACTGGGAGCTATAAACAGGACAGTGAACCTCTGCAGGAGCAGAGCAGGGTGCAGGGGCACTGGGAGGGCAGCCCTCGGGGCCCACCTTGTGCGCCGGAGGAGGGCATCAGCAGCAAACAGAAAACAGCTTCTTGGCTCAGGTGTAAACATTCCTCTCGATCTTGACGTGTCAGAAAACTGAGACAGGTCGTCTTTGTACCGGCCCCTCTTCCAGACACCTCATCATAAGTCAGAGAAACTTCCTTACAAATAACCTGCTAAAAAACCTCGTTTGCACGGTCAGGGGCCTTGAGACAAGGGTGAAATATAAACTGACATCTCAGTCCCAGAATCATCATGAATTTGGTAGACCGTTCGCTTCTCCTCCAGTGTAGCCAGTGGAGGCATCGTCAGAAATGATCCCGCCTCACGTCGGAGCAGACGGTCCTGCCAGCCTTTCTTTCTTTTTCTTTTTCCCCTGGCTCCTTCCTCTCTCCACAAAAAGCATAAGATAATTAAAAAGATCCCCACATCTATTTTCAAATTACGTCAGAAAAGTAGATGAAAGGTTTTATGCTTAGGAAAACGAGGATAAATATTCAAACATAAATTATGGCAGTATTAATAATTACACATTTGTGCTAAGTAACTAGGAAATGATTCGAGCATTAATTCCATTTACATATGTTCATTCAGATTTGTATCCCTGAAGCATGCTCGTATTAGGGGTTTGAAGCATTTAATCACTTAGCGAGCGGTCCTCAGTGGGGCTGCCGCCGACGCATTGTCTTTATTGATTTTCGGGCGCGAGAGGACGCTTGTGGTGAATAGAAACTTGCTGCTGAAGCGAAAGAACTCTGTCTTTTCTAGCGCACAACAAAGGCTGTTTGTTTTTTTTTTTCAAAGAGCGACCTGTTTTCTTCAGATCATCACGGCTCAGGACCAGAATGCTGCTCCATTCATTTCTCCCACTAGGATGGCGTTTTATTCTTTCCCGACAGACACGTTGAGTAGCACTTGGCTTTCTGTTCAGGTCAACTTCTGAGATTAAAGTCCGATCTGGAGTACGGAGGACACCCCAGGCTCCCAGAGGCACATTCGGTTCTTAGTTTGGTTCTTACCCGGGAGGCCCCCACTCCTACCCCCGCCCTCATCAGGATAAACCTAGAACCCAATTCCTCAGTCTGGACATATTGTCGTCTTTAATCTGTTTTCAAAGAAAGCTCCTTGGTGACTTCATTATGAAGTGTCCATTAACAAGAGGACATGAAGTAAGCCCAGCAGCGGTTCTCTGGGCAGGATGTTCAGCAGCGTCGTGCCGGTCCAGAGGCGCAGAAGCCAGACTCAGCGAAGCATGTGCGTTTAGCAGAAAGCAGCTCCCATCACCCACACGTGCACGGGGCCTCCCTGACCTTGTGTTTAGTCTCAGGGAAGCCTCTTTGTTTAGTAATTCTAACTCGATAACGTAACTGTGTTTTATCTTGTAAGATGTGCGTCTTAGATCTCAGTGGTCTCCTATTTTGGTGTCAGTCTTTCACTAGAGTTATGACTATGAGGATGGGGAAACGTCTCCTTATAGACGAGATTTAGTGAGATACCAGCCGTAAGACTGCCCTGCTTTCTGGCAGCATGCCATCTAGAAAAAACAAAAACAAAAACAAACCCTGATTAATTAGACCCACCTCCAACTCATCCAACCAAAGCCCAAAGCCTATAACAGGTTCTTTCTAGCACCCTCCTACTGAGACACTCACAGACCCCCATGGTGTGTGTTTCTTCCTGGACTAGGGTTCAGGGGTCAGCTCCATTCAAACCCCATAGACCCAGCAAGATTATAGAGATCGAGGAACAGCTGGTTTCTCAGGAGAAAGGATGATTGTCAGGCAAAAAATATGTATCCGATAGATATACCAGCTCTACCTTCTGACTCAGCAGGAGTGCTTTGATAGACATCTAATTATGATACAACTTAACCCTACCCCAGTGATGAGTGGGGCATGAAGGGCAGCTACATGTGGCTTTGGGAAAACCACATGAGCACTACCACCTCCAACCCCATTCCTTCATTTGTGGAATGGGAGGAGGGGTATCTAATCACGTAGGAAAGATGGAGATAGAATGAGGTATCATGTATCTGAGCGCCCAGCACACAGTAATGCTCAGTGAACGGTAGTTTAATCTGAGTCTTTCCTAGTCAAAGAATTAATAAGAGTAATTCTACCTCTATATGAATAGTTAAGCAATTATTATAAGAAGGCCACACTAGTGCGTTTATAGAACTACATTTCTGCCATGAGTAACAATGAAGAATCTTTTATGCTATTAACCTGTGCAAATTTTAGATTTTTTAAAAATAGTAAGTTATATAGGTCACTGTATTGTGTCTGTAACTAATTGCAACATTAGCTATCAAACTCTCATTGTTGGCTAATTTATCTTCAAAGATTCAAGAATGCAATTCGAGTAATTACTACCTGTATGCCATATTTCATTTATGGTCTCTATGAGTCATGAATCTTCTTTCTATAACAGGAAGCATTGAATGCAATTAATTCAAGAGGTCATTTTCCGTTTGAGAATTCCAGGATGCAGTCATAAAATACAATACACATCTATGCAATTTGCATTAAGTTTGATTATACAACATATGTGGCAGACCTCTTGAATTAATTACATTCAATGTGTTCTTCTTTCTTCATATTAATGAAGGTTTCATTCATTTTTTTTGTTCTTAAACTGGAGATAGAAACCCTTGAAATCTTTTTGCAGTGCATTTCTCAGTGTTTTTGAACTACTGAATTATATAAACACACCTTCTATTTGATTTTGATTGCTTTCTTGGCCTAGGTTCCCTGCAAGCATTTGGTATGATTGAATAATCTTTAGTTGTGTTTTCTCGCCATGGCTGTGCTAATGTACTAACAGTTGGTTATTGAAACATTGCTACAATCTACTGTCTTTATCCTTTGCCGGATTCCTAAAGGGGTATTTTATTGCCTGCCGGTACCATTCACAGTAGTTTTGGGCACTGTCATTCCACCAGCCTAATGCACGTCCCAGCATGCCACTCATTGGTGCCTCTGATCTTAGAGAGAGTCTCGGAGCCACCCCAAGAGCCACATCATTATTCTTCCAGCAGCTCTGCTTTTTGGCACATTTTCACGTTAGACGAGTTGGTAAAGTTTCAGTATGAGGTGTAATGCCATTAAAGATGAGGACAAACGCCTTGACACCTGCAGTGATTTAATTTGCACAGTATGTTCCCAAGCTTTTGCCTCGACTGCAGCGTGGCCAGTGATGTCACGTCCTGCATGAGGATGTCTGTGCAGCACTTCAGAAATGATCTCGTAACAGGATCGTAACACTGAGGGACGTTTGCCTCCTCATCTGTCAAAGGGCTAACGATGTCCTTTTGCAGAGTGTGTATGGAAATCTTTCCAGTCCTTTTTGGGTCTTCGCGGTGGAACATGTCCTTGTGTTATTCTTGAACACAACTTAACAGATGAGCAGGATCACCAGATTCAGGCAGCCCACCTGCCTTCGCCTCAGTTAGGCAGGCTTTGCTGCCTAAAAGATACAGGCAGAGACCTCACATTTAACTGGCTTTGACAAGCATTCATTGACCATCTACTATGTGCCAACTGCCAACCTCAGAGTTGTCGAAGAGCTGACATCCTAATCTGTTTGCTTGAAAGTTAGCGTTTCTGTTCTCATTCATTCCTTCATGTGTCTAAGAAACATTCGTTGGGTGCTTGCTGTAGGCTAGGCACTGGCTAGGCGTTATAATACGATTGTGAAAAGGGCACATAAGGCATCCCCCCTGCCCTCACAGAGTTAATAATCTAGCCTTACTTCTAGGTTAAGAAAAGACACAGTTTAACTAGTTAACTAATGGCAATAACCATGCTTCCAGCACACAGTTTTAAAAAGAGTAATTTACTAGAAAAAAATCAAAATGGCTCCTTCATACTTCTGATAGCCCAGCAGCCATGAGATCATCCCTGCTGCTTCAGCGTCTCGTGGGAAATGCAAATCAGTCTCTGGGTGTGTCTCTGTCTCCGTGTGTGTCTCTGTCTCTGTCTCTCTCTCCCCGCCCCCGCACCCCGCCCGCCCCATCTCTCAATTACTGAATATACCCAGATTTCTTTTTATCCCTCATCGAGTGGAGAAAGTATCGAACTACTCTTTTGCCACTGTATCTTAGGAAGCTGCCAGTCTGTGCTTTAATCGTGTGACAATGAAAGTATCGCTCACTACATGATCAGGTAGGAGACCACTTTTCCCAGTTGTTTTAAGGTAGATCAAAAGAAAAATCAGCAGAGACTTTGTAGAACTCATGTAAATCGGTTATTTCAAATTATTATTAGGTTACCCTCCAGATAAATTTGGTGTGCAATAGGACTTTTTGACCAAAGTTAGCATTTTATTATAATTAATACTCTTTAAGGGATGAAGTGCATGCAATTACAAGGGGAGCCAATTCACTTGGGTAGTTTATGTCGTTGCTTTCCTTTAAGGCGGTGGTTCTCAAATGGGGGCAGTCCCTCCCCTCCCTGCTTCCAGGGGACTTTGGGTATATCTGGAGGCATTTTCGATTGTACAACTGAGAGAGCAGGTGTTATTGGTGCCCAGTGGGTAGAGCCCAGGGATACTGCTAAACATCCTATGATGCACTGGACAGTCCCCACGACAAAGAATTATTTGGCCCCAAATGTCACTAGGTGCAAAATTGAGAAGCCCTCTTTTGAAATACCCTGACTGTAGACACAGCACTACATGTTATGTGCAGGTGAAGTTGCCAAAACCAGAGGAAATTTGTGCGAGCGAGTCCAGCTTTCTCCTCCTGCTCTCTCATTATATTCTTTGTCTATTTACCCATCGTTTAGATCCCTCGTGCTGCAAAGCTTTCCGTGTTTTTTTATGGGCTCCATACTTAACTATATGAGCTTTTCATTACCCATTCTAAAATCATGACTGGTTATAATGTAAATTGTATAACACATCCTTCTGCAGCTTCGGATTCTGCAACTTAAACCTTCTAGGCTGCTTATCTGTCTCCCACCACCTACCTGCGTTTTATGCTCTGCACTTGGCATTTTTGATTGTTCCTTTCATATTAATTTCAATGGTGCCCGGAGGGTACCTCTCACCATATAATAGGTTGCTTTGTGAACAATTTCAGTAAGCGAACCATTCTGCCCGAACAGTGAGATACTCTGGAATGTAAAAAAGATACCCCTTGGTGTATCATTCACGTTTCTAGTGTGCCACTGTGTCCTGCGATTGTGCTGAAATTGGAATGGAGATGAATTATTTGTTTCCCCTCTCACTGTAAAAAATAGCCCCACGGTTCCAGGTAACACTCTCAGCCATACAAAAACGGTGAAAACTTGAAAGTTACCAGTTGGACATGGAAGAATATTTATTTTGTATTTAAATTTGCAAATCATTAAGTACCCCTTGTCCTGAGATCATTATTTTCATCGTGATAGACTTCTGTCACATTCAGGTTGCTCCAGCTTTTGCTTGACCATTTGGAATGTGACAGTTGTTTGTCCCATTTCATTTGGCTGCAGCTTTCCTTAGTTCATTTGAATTGTCCCTCGAGCGTAGTTTGCTTTATGTGATGTCTAAAGAAGCTCGTCTCTTGTCTTTTCAGAAAGCTTTGTCCTAATGGGAAAACTAAAAAGATTTTCTAAAAATGGTGATTTTTTTTTTTTAACGCAATGTGCCTTTGGTTGGCAAGGAAAGTGAGATGGTTCAGATTTTCAAACATGCTGGACTTGAGCTGTTCACTTGAAAATCAAGTCTGTTTTAGCACAAGAGCCGGTTGATATCACTGTCCTGTCAGTGGATTATGAGAGGGCACGGCAAAAACTAGTTTAAAATTAACAGTTTGACATTTTTAAGTTGGGTCTTTCTTTGTGGAAAGACTCCATTACAGTCTTGCTCTGTAGTCCATGAGTGTTAAGTCTTCACAATAAATTTGAACACTGTTGGCATCACAGACCTCCCAGCCCTTGGTTGCCCACCAAGTGTCCAAGCTGTGCTGATACTGCCTCTAAACTGTGTTGCACCTTCCCATCCCTACTCTAGGTCTGACACTGCATCCTTGTGCCGTGCTTCTAATTTATTCTGTATACGTGGAGACTTGAGTGGTCATCCTAAAACTTTGCCTCATCTCCTGCACAATTCTAGAAAAACAAAGACTGAATTCTCTAGACTGTCCATTCAGGTCTTCTGTAGTTGGACCCTAAGATTCTCTCCTAGTTATTTAATTTATCCACTTCCCAGAATACTCTGTTCCAGGTGAGCATCTTTACTCTCTGTCCTACAAAAATGCATTTCCCTTTCTTACCGTTGTCATTCTTTAGGAAAACCATGGGTCATTCTTTAGGAAAACCATGTAGAAATTCAAAGGTAACTTTCATGGGTCTTCCTTGACCACCCCAGTTGGAAAGAGAATCTCTTCCTTTGAAATTTGTGGGTCACTTGTTCTTACGACTTGATTCAAGAAATTCAGAGCTCTACTCCAATGGCCTGGCCTCAGAAGGGCTTTTCTTTTTAAAATAGCACCCCAGTTGTTCTCTGCCCCCCTAGCCTATTTAATTTTCCTCCATTGCTCTTATTACAGTTATTTATTGAACTGCTTGTTATCTATTTTCCCACTAAAACATAAGCTTCAAAGGGGCTTGTGTCTGTCTGGTTCACCATGCTGCTTCACAGAAACTAGAATAGACTCTCAACATACATTTGTTGAATAAATGTTTCTGGGTGGTTATCTTCTCTGTAGCATTAGTTACCTTTACTCTGATCTATGAATACATCTTGTCTTCCCAACAAGATTGTGAGTTCCTCAGTGGGTAGGGGGGGCAGGGGTGATCATGTCTTACCACTTTGGCATCTACCTTCTTTCTTTACTGCCTTTTCTCAAAACAAAACAAAACAAAACAGAACAACAACAACAAAACACAAAACCACGCGCGACCATGCACACATTAGACACAGTGTCTTACCCATAGTAGATAGTGAATAAAAGTTGTAACAAGACACCTTTCAAAAGAATATTAATCAGACTTCTGCTTCTGGTCAAGGTGAAGTAACAGGTTTTACGGATTGACTGTTCCACCAGAAACAACTAAGAAGCAAGACAACCCATTAGAAATAATGGGCTGTCAAGACAGCGAACATGAAGCAATGAAGGAAAGAGGTTTCTGATAGATAGGGAACTAATGCGGTGAGTCTTGTAATTGCACCAGCTTTCTGCCTGGAGAAAGTTTCCAGGCCACAGTCCAGGAAGGGGAAATATAGGCAGAGAGCAATGGGCTCCCTGAGCTGGGACAGAGCAGAGAGTCACGGGACACCAAGGCAGCTAAGAGACAGGAAAGAGTATGGTAGAGGAGGGAGCTGCTCAAAAAGAGAGCCGTGGTCCAACTTGAATATCCAATTGAGAGCTGACCGGTGCATCCATATGAGGAAGCTACTCAAGGTGAGGGAAAGAGTCACCCGAAAAGGTTAGAGAGAATAGTGGCAGAAGGTCATTAAGGGCAGAGAATAGTGCCTATTCCCAATAACTAGGTAGAAAACCTCATAATTCATGAACCATTAGAGAATATGAAGGGTCTTGCCTCAGCAGTGGAGTTATCAATCCTAGACTGAAAACATTTCTGGTTCTACCTAACAAAGCTTAAAAACATGGCCCAAAAAGATCAAACTATTTCCAAATAGTTGAATCCCAGATCAAAGCTTGAGAATATTATCAGGAATGAATAAACAAAAAAAAAAAAATTAGCAATCATACAAAGAAGCTGAAAAATACAACCCAAAATGAAGAGAAAACTAAAGAAGAGTCAACTAAAACTAACTGAGAAATGATATCAGTGATAGAACTAGTAGACAAGGATATTAAAACAATTATTGCTACCATATTCTATATTCAATATGAAGAAGTTAGAAGAAAGAATGAGTATGTTAAACAGAAACATGGCAGACATAGGGCACATGTCCAACATCTAGGGTTGAAAAACTACAATATCAAAGATAAACAATACACTAGATGGGGTTAATTAGACATCTAAAGAAAAGATTACTAAACTCAAGAACAGCAATAGAATCTAAAATTAAATACACAAAGGAAAAAAAAGACAAAAAATAAATAGAGCACCAGTGAGCTGTGGGACAACCTTAAGTGGCTTAATTTACTTGTAATTGGAGTCTCTAAAAAAAAAAGAGGAAAGAGCCAGGAAGGAAACATATTTGAAGCAATAATGACCAGAATCTTTCAAAATTTGATGAAAACTATAAACCCATACACGAGAAGGTTAACAAACCCAAGCTCAAGAAACATAAAACTACGACAATGTGCATCATAATCAAATCATTTAAAACAAGTCATAAAAAAATCTTAATAATAAACAGATGAAGAAAAGACATGTCACATACAAGAAGAACAAAGATACAGATGGTAGCAGATTTCTGATGGAAACAGTGCAAGTTGTAAGACGGTAAAGTGACATGTTTAAAGTGTTGGTGATGGGGAGAAAAAAAACTTAACCTAGAATGCTTTACCCAGCAAAAATATCTTTCAAAATAAAAGCAATACATACACATTCAAAAGCGGAAACAATTCATCACCAGTAGACCTGAACAAAAAGAGATGTTAAAGGAAATCCTTCAGGCAGAAGAAAGATGGTACGAGATGGAAATATGGATCTCCAGAAAGAAATAAAGAGCACCAGAAATGATAACTACATAGATGAATATAAAGACGTTTCTTATTTTAAAAATCTCTTTAAAAGATAATCTATTTAAATTAAAAGTAACAAACTATTACGGGGCTTATACACAGAAGTGGTATATATAACGGTAGCACAAAGGCCAGGAGGAGAGAAATAGAACTATATTATTGTAAAGTTCCTATGACATATGTGATGCAGTAGAATACCACTTGGAGGTAGACTGTGATAAGTTAAATACATATAATATGAAGCCTAAAGCAAATACTAAAATAACACAATAAAGAGTAATAGCTAATAAATCAACAAAGTGGATGAAATGGAATTTTAAAAAACAATCCAAAGGAAGGCATAAAAAGAGGGGAGCGAGAACCAAGAGCTGATAGAATAAATAAAAAAAACAACAGCAAGATGGTATCTTTAGACTTCTGAATGGATGACTGAAGACCTCAGCAAATTCTCTCCCTAAAAAGCAATGTAAAACTAGACAAAATGGTCAAGAACAATCATTTCAGGACTCTAGAAATTGACCAAAGACAGACAAAAGGTTGAGAAATGGTTATTCGGACCTTGGAAGGAACAGTGGAAACCTGTGGAATTTTAACCTAGGGCTACTGCCTTCCCCTCCCCCCACCACTACCCCCACCACCACCCTCTCCCTTCCCCCACCAGATCCAGGGGATAGCAGAAAGGCTTACTTTATTTGGAGCAGAGTGCAGGAAAATCTATGCTCAAGAAATACTAAAGGAAGGTCTTCAGGATGAAAGGAATTGACAACAGACTATAACTCAGATCCATACAAAGAAATAGAGAGGACCAGTAAAGATAACTATAAAAGTACAAATATATAGTTTCTTCTGTTAATTGATTTAAAAGACAATTGTATAAGCAACAATTGTAAAGCCGTATTATTGAGTTTATTGCATATGATTATGTGACTATAAAAATAATCATAGCACAAAGGAAGGGGTAGGAGATGGAGGTATATTGGAGCAAGAAATGACCCCCAATGATTACTCAAATCCATATGAAGAAATGAAGAGTACCTACATAAAAATTTGTAAGCTAACATAAAAGATTCTGTGCATACATTTTTCTTTGTTCTTCTCTTAATTTCTTTAAAAGACCAAAGATTATGAAAAACAATACCTACAAAACTATTGCTGAGTCTGCAACACGTGTGTGTGTGTGTGCTCGCGCGCGCGCGCCAACAACAGCACAAAGAAGGGAGGAAGGAATGGAGTTATGTTGGAGAAAAGTTCCTCTGTTTTCATGAAATTAAGTTCGCATTAATCTGAAGTAGATTATGATAAATTAAAATGTGCATTGTAATTCTAAGAGCAATTACTAAAAAAATAACTCAAAAACAGTTAAAAAATCAACAAAGGAATTAATACAGTATACTAGGAAATATCTATTTAATACGAAAAAATGCAGGAAAGAAGGAACAGAGGAACAAAAAGCCATGAGACATATAGAGAACAAATAGCAAAATGGTAGATGTAGATCCAGCCACATCAATAATACATTAAATGTCAATGGATTAAACACCCTCATTAAAAGCAGAGATTTAAAAAGAACAAAAATGATATCCTGCTATATATGACCCACTGCTCTTCAAAAGACACTGGTATGAGGATGAAAAGATGAACTACAAGTTGGAGAAAATATTTGCGAGTCACATATGGCTAAAGCTGAAAAGACCAGCGGTGAGAAGTGAGGGGAGAGTGAGGGTCCCTCTGCTGGAGCTCTCGTTGCTGGTGGGGAGGCGACGCGCTTCAGCCAGTCTGGAAGATAGTTCAGCCGTTTCTTACGGAGTTAAACATGTACCTGCCATGCAAATCAGTCATCACACTACGCACTTATCCAAGAGAAATAAAAATTTTTTTTAAAGTTATTTTCAATTACAGTTGACATACAATAATATATTCGTTTCAGGTGTACCACATAGTGATTAGACGTTTCTATAACTTACGAAGTGATCATCCCAATAAATCTAGTGCATGCATTGTTATTACAATATTATTGACTCTATTTCTTATGCTGTCCTTTACATTCTCATGACTATTTTGTAATGACCAGTTTGGACTTCTTAATCCCTTCCTCTTTTTCACCCAGTCCGCCAACCCCCCTCCCATCTGTCAACTGTCAAAATGTTCTCTGTATCTGAGTTTGTTTCTATTTTGTTTATTTGGTTCTTTAGATTCCACATATAAGTGAAATCATATGGCATTTGTCTTTCTCCGTCTGCCTTACTCCATATATTTACTCAAGAAAAACGAAATCTTAAATCCACACAAAGACTTACACGCAAATGTTCACAGCTTTCTTTGTAATAGACCAAAACTGGAAACAACACAAATATCTCAACAAGCGAATGAGAAAATAAATTATGATATATCCTCACCATGGAATATTACTCCAAAATAAAAGGAATAAATTATTGATACATGTAGCCACATGGACGAATCTTAAAATAATTATACAGAGTTAAAGAAGCTAGAAAAAAATTCTGTGTGATTCCAATTATATGAAATTCTACAAAAGGCACACTAATTTATAGTGACAGAAGCAGATCAGTAGTTGCCTGGGCAATGGGAGCAGGGAAATGGTATGGGGTGTGGAGAGGGATGGGAGAGAGGGATTATAAAGAGGCATGAGGAAAGTTTGGATGGTGATGATATACTCATTATCTTAATTGTGATGATAATTTCACAGGTTTATGTATGTCAAAATGTATCAAATTATGTACAAGCAGTTTATTGTATGTCAATTATATATCAATAAAGTTTTTGTAAAGATACTAATCACTGAAATATATTGTATTTCCTCATCTCACCTCCACTTACCTCCTTCCCAAAACAATTAACCTAAAGGAACCTAATAGCTATCCCATCAGTGCTCCTTGAACTTACAAACGAGTAAAAAGAATGAATAAATGAGTCCAGTTACCCACATGTTATATGTCCTAACATAAACTCTCAGTATTTTTATTTCCCCTGAAAAATAGAAACGTACAGCTTATTCTCTTAGGACAATTTTCTTGTGTGGATGGACATTGAGCCCAGTTTCAGAACACTTTTAAAATATGAGGCACTAAGTAGCTTGAAAATTTATGGTTCTAAAATTTGTAGCAGACACAGAGTGGGTGTCATACTCAGTAATTAGAGCTATTCATTTTGCTGTATGAAGGTATCCAAGGATCGCTTTTGTCTCCAGACCTATTTCTTAAAGCAATCAATTGATATCTTTTAGATTATAGTTCACCTAAAGTTAATCCAGATGATCTGAGCTTTTATAACATTGCAGTAGTCACCTATCAGAATTTAAGATTCTCTTCCAGATATTCTCTTAAAAATAGCTGATTATGATGGTTATAAAAACTAGAGCTATAGTACCAATAACTATTGAGCCTATGAAATATTTATAAACTACCTTTACTATGGATCTTTCCAACTGGATTCTAAAATGCATTGTACTTTCATTTGTTCAGCTTCTCCCAGATATTGGGTTCCTGCTCCTTAAAGAGTAATAGACGATTTGTGTCCAGGGTGATTTATGCCACAGCTATTAAGTAATCGATAGCGTTTTGCTTTCTCAAACCATTCCTTAGCTTCATTTTATAAAGCATCACTTTCGTATAGCAAAAGTAGCATCTCCCTTCCGAAAAAAATCCAGGCCAGAATTAAATTGCATTAAAATTTTTACTTGTCAATGCCTTGATGATGGTTAAGTTGAAATCAAGGGGTCTGATGAGAAGCAGTGTGTCTTTGAAAGAGAACATAAGCCTTGAACCCATGACCTGGGTTTGAATTCTGACTCCTCTACTTGTGAGCTTGGGCAGATTTCTACTGGTTTCCTCATTGGTCTAGAAAATGGATGTGGGTTATAAATATCTTGAAAAGTCTTTTTGAGGACAAAATAAGGGAATAATTTTTAAAGCACCAGCACAGTGCTTAGCACATAGTAGGCACTGAATAAATCAATAAATGTTAGGCTCTTTATTTATTTTCATAGACTCTTCAATTTTCATTTAGAGTAGCTGAGTCCAGATCTCAGCTCTGCTCCTTGCCAGCTATGACCTTGGACAAGCCAGGCTTCAGTTTCAGCTCTGAAAAATGGAAATAGTAATCTCATTTTAAGAATCAAAACTCGATAATTTACACTAAAGAGTTTGTCAGTCGCAGAGTATACATAAATGTAAGATGGTCTTTACCTCCCTAAGCATAGCCAGGCGAGGCATTTGCTGGAGATGGGAGGGGATTGTAACTAATGTCACTGGCCCCACTGGGCGGGATTATGTGCTGCGTGGACAGACGTAAATGAAGATTTTTACCAAAAATATATGAATCTTTGGGCTTGGGCCTGGGATCCAGTGCTGAACATACCGGACAAGCTCCTGCTGAGGCAGTGAGAGGCTGGTGGGGACGAGGGTGACCGGTCCACTCTGTTTCGAGTTCTGTTGGTTCTACGTCTTAGTGACTCCTCGGTCCACTCAGTTTTTCTACCTCCATCCACTACCCAGTAAAATTGCCCTCATTACATCTCTGCTGCTACTTGTTTACGTGGCACTTGTCATTCATTTCTAATAATTATGCCTAACATAGAACAAATTAAGAGGATGTATTTTTACTCCCATTTCCAGAGGTTTTAAAATTTTTTTTCTATACTTTCTACTAGTTTAGATTTTAATACAGGATGGGCAGCAAAGGTGGACTCTTAAGATTTCTGCTTTCTGGAATTTGTTGAGATTTTATTTTCAGCATAATTCATGTTAAGTCTTTGCGAGTGCTTTATGGATCTTTGAAGAGAATGTTTATTCTGTTTTGGTTTAGAAAATTCTATATAGCTAGCTATTAGATTGAGCTTATAAACTGTGCTATTCCAGTATCCCCTGGCCTCACTTATATTTTTGTCGACTTAATTTGTAGATTTCTGAAAAGTGCCTCCTATGGCCATGGGTTCCTCTACTCTCATTTCTCCATAAATCCTACCCTGTCTGCTTTCTTTCATCTAGGAAACCACTAACATGTCTTTTTCTTCCTCAATATTATAGAGTTAATATTTAAAAAAATTTTTTTCCTCTATTATGTCTAAGGCTTGTAGGCAGGAAGAAAATTAGATACCTCTCCCCACTTAGCCTGCTCTCGTATTATTATGATATGTGTCCATAAATTCTAATGATAGAAAGTGGCTGTGCGGGGGCACGAGGAGGTCTGCACAGGGTTTTCAGGGGTGCTGCGTTCACTGTGGGTCCTCTGCACACACGCAGGGTGTGTGGTGGGCAGACAGGGACTGGGGCATGGGTCCCATCCTTCGTGTGCATCTACCAGCTGTGACGCCTTGGCGAGGCGTTTTATCTTTGCCCAGTTTCCTGGCCTATTAAACAGGGAAACTAATAAGAATGGCCTCACGGGGTAGTTAAAAGATCGAGTGAAATAACAGGCATGATGCAGTTAGAAGAGGTCTGACGGGGTGCCGCCCTCAGCAGGCACTCACTCCGCAGAGAGAGCCGTGACTCCGTGCGTGGTGTCTTCCGTGAGCACAAGCTGCCACGGAGACCATCAGAGTGGGGGGGCTTGGCGGAGCGCTGAAATGTCTCCCTATTTGCCTGGCTCAGCATCGGCTACAATTAGGCGCTTTAATAGATATGTTTGATTAGTAGGCTGACTAGAAACGTGGTTCTTACACTGGAGAAATTTGCACTCTAATGGAGAACAGAGAACAAACAAAAACCCAAATTCCCAAGAACGCAAATTAGATTTACACAGATAGGCACAAATATATCCCACCAATTGCAGGCTGAGGAGTTGCTAGAATAATTAGAATCATTCAAACAAAGAGGGATTGGTTCCATAGATTCAGCTCCAACCTAGAATCAGTTTTCGGCCCTTTTAAAGTATAGAGATGAAAGGAGGCCTGCACATAGAACGTAATTTAATATGTGGAAACTTTCTTTTATGAGTGTGAATGCGAAGCAGTGATTTGATAAAGACACCAGAAGGGTGCAAATAAGTATGTTCGAACTAATCCCTCATGAAGTGGCACGCACCGAGCGTCACCTGGAGGCACGCTGCATGACACTAACATTTCTTAAAAATGTCTTCCTATTGTCTTACACCAGGTAACTTCACACTTTCGTACACGCTGCCTGGAGACATTCGAATCTGTGGGCCCTTCAGAATGTTCTAACGGTGCCTCCAGGAGCTGCCTTTAGAGCTTGTGGAATTGTTCTGTCGAATACATTCAACTTGCCTTAGAGGATATGTTTGATTTTTTTTAACCAGTGATCTTTCAAATCAAGTATGGTAACCAGCAAGGGTGATCAGGATGGTAATTCATTTCATTTTGGGGTCAAAATGAAATGTGACTATAATGCAATAAGTCAGAGCTAGTGCTTATGCACTGCCAAACACATCCATTAATCAAAACATCATCAACCATCTATCTGCTGATTTAATTAATCCTTACAAAAGAGCTTTGTAGGCAGTAGTAGAACTTGTACTGGAACAGACACGCACGGCACAGAGTCTGTGCTCTTAACCAGTGCACCAAGGCCATTTGTGAGTAATTAGACGTGCTTTCTGGTGTGACTCGTAAACTGGCTCGAGTGTGTGACAGTGCTAGGATTCTCAACAGCAGGTATTGTGGAACAGATACACCAAGTGATTGCCTTAGGTTATTGGAATTTTGAGATGGAGACTTATACCAATATTTTAATTGCATCACAAATGGGTTTTAAGATTATTGGGTTTCATCGTATTTTCTAGTGGGGGCTTTCTTTGGAAAAATTGTTTGGCTTTTTCCCCTTTTCCTTATTTGTAAGAGGTGACTAGCATGTGCTCCCTGCCTACTTTATGACAGTGTGAGGAATAATTATACATTGTATGCTCGGTTTGAAGAACACTGTGTTAGAGACATGATATTCATTAATTATGTATTGGACTTTATTGCATACTTTATGCTCCTTCTGAGACTATATTCTTGACTTCTTTCACTGATGTTGTTATAACAAAAACAGCAGAATTAGTTTTCTTTGATCTTTGCCTGTAGTGATCAGATAAAATTCTTTCCTGAAATATCATCAAGGGACACTTGCCAGAGACGGGCAGCATAGCAGATTGGCTGACTCACTCTTGGGATGAGCCAGGTCAAAGAACCCGATCACCGTGGGTGGTCGGGAGTGCATAAAGAGAACAGCCAGGCAACCCCACACAGTGTGTCCAAGGGGGTGATTATCCCAGTTCACCCCAGCTTTGGGAATCTTTGGGCCTCCAGCCTGGATAGTGGGGTCCAACAGTGACAAATCGAAAGTCCAGGAGATAGTAGCCATTGTTGCAGAAGATCTGACCATGAGCTCCGGGGTAGGATCAGGGCAGAATGCAGCCCCTGTGGAAAGGGGTTAGCCAGAGGCAAGTGTGCCAGGTCCCACCCTATGGAGCAGGGCGGCTAGCTGTCATAAAGTGGGGAAAGTGGCTCAGGAGCTGCACGAAGCCAGAGTTCAACTCAGGTGCAGAGGGCTCTAGGGCCGGATGCTGTAAAGGACACTTAGTACACATGCGGTCACTGGCGACAGGAGCCAGGTCCAGAGGCCAGGTTCCAGGGTCCAGCCAGAGAGGGCATGGATAAAGCTCTGCCTCTGAGGAGCTTGGTTTGGAGAGTGGGGTATGCCACCACATTGCACAACTTTGGGGGCACCATTCTCACCGAAGTGTGTGTGAATTTTGTCCACCTCTCCCCTGCCCGTCCCCTGCCGTTGTGCGGTGCACAGCCTACGAGGCTTGAGGCAGTGTTCCTGGGCCACGGTTCTTGTCGAGGGAGCCATCCTCATCCCTGACTCTCAGGAACCAGCGGGGAAAGCCAGGAGCCAGTCACGTCCACCCTCCCATGTGCTGTGTGACGCCACGTTGCCACTCGCCACATTCACTCGTCTTTACTTTGTCTTATCTGGCCTTACAGTGAGGAAGGAAGGACCACAAAATGAAGCGGAAGGGTGACGTTGGGGTATGGAAAAGGAGATATAAAGGGGTGCCATGCTTTGCCAACACGGTTTTCCAGGAGACTGAATCAGCAGGTTTGCTTGCTTTCTGCTGAACATTTTTCCTTATACTGATTTCTGATATGCAGATATGACAGAGGTATGAAGGATACTACCATGGTTATCATGGTTCATTTTATTCTGTACCTAGGCTTTCATTTTATGTTTAAAATAAGTCCTTGAGTATGAATGGTCATGGATTTACTGTTGCATAATTGCACATAATCTTCAAACTTCATCCAAAAACAATGGGTAGCAGAGAATTGTCATATTCAATTGTGTTTCTTCGTAGCAGCAGCCTTTGGGGAGGGGAAGCAATTTCATTTGCTTCGTTTTCATACAGAGTAGAAGTCCAATTGTGCTTCTGTAATTAAGTTCACTCACATCAAGAGAAAAGAATGTGTCTGTGAAATGTGCACGGAACCCAAACGAAAGCTAATTCAAAATAAAAAGCAATGATTATCTCGTGTTTATTAATGAGATAAATATTTAATAAAATATCTTTTTTCATTGTTCTATTAAAAACATGGCAATTTAAAAGCATTTTTGGACACAATAGCACATTAAGGGCTTGAGTTACTAATTGGATTAAGTGCATACTCTGAACTCAGCAAAGTTCTCTTGGCCATATCTGCAGACACGTGTGGGAGTTTGAGTGAAAACAACCTCATCAAAGCCCCTTCATGCCTGAATCAGCAGCAGATCTTGTCCGAACATTAAGATCCTAAGGTGGTGCCTTCCCAGGTTGGGCTGGGAAATGGTATCATGATGTCAGATTTTATCAACTCATAATTTGCCATTTTAAAACAGTCAAGGTTTTGGCAAGATTTTTTTACTCATTTGCACCCCTGCCTGAAATGATCTCTCTTTTGACACCATCAGTCCTCAGAGGGCCCAGGAATTCTCTTGTCAGGAACTGAACACACAGGAGGGCTGAGCCTGGTCCCTGATCACTGCCACCGTGGCAAGACAGGACTCTTGCAGCATTTTTCTCTCTGCCTTCATTGCTAGTGTATGTACCTTGTCTTCTTGTACCTAGGACTTCAATTCAGAAAAGCTATCTCATCTGCGTTAGAACTTGGCTGAAATTCCATTTGACGTTTGGGATCCCAATATGGTAACGTGTAGTAAAAAATCTAGTAGAGTTTATTTGGCCATAAAAGTAGGTGATATCCATGTTTATGAGTTTCAGTGGATAACGCCAGTGGATGTTTTAATTATGACCTAATATGGAATGAAACAGGGATAAGATATTGGCCAGCCTGTTTTTAAAACTACCCCTGTTGGGCCTTGAGTCTGGAAGAGACCGTCTTAGTTCAGCCTGCTGTATCAGGATACCGTGGACCAAGTAGCTTATGAACAACAGACATTCATTTCTTACAGTTCTGGAGGCTGAGAAGTCCAAGATCAAGGTGCCTACAGGTTCAGTGTCTGGTGGGAATGTGCTTCCTGGTTCATGGACATCTTCTTGCCGTGCGCTCATGTGGTGGAAGAGGCAAGGGAGCTCTCAGGGGTCTCTTCTGTAAGGACACTAATCCTGTTACTGATTAGGTGACCTAATCACCTCCCAAAGGCCTCGCCTCCTAACACCGTCACACTTGGGGTTATGTTTCTACATATAAATTCTGGGGGCATGCAGACATCCAGTCCAGCACAGAGGCTTTCTTCCGAGAAGTACTGAGTCAGTCACTTCTTGAACAGCAGGAAGCAGGCTCCTTCTAAACGTGCCGGCTTTTTGCTGAGGCGCATACCGACTCCAGGAGCCCAGCACAGTTCGCCCTCGACTCCCAGCAATCTCGAGTCTTCGAGGGCTTTAAACCTCTTTTCGCTTTGAGTGTGGAGGGAGAACTTGAGCCTGTGTCAGCTCGCACTGAGCTCTCACAAAGTGTCCCATGCCACATACGTTAACATGGATGCAGCCTTTTATTAATACAGACACTTATTTGAAGGCACATAATACCATCTGGAAAAATTTTCCCAGGCAGTAGTAATTGATCACTCAGGAATTCAACCATAAAAAAAAGACATGGCTCTTATGTTTTAGCTCTTTGTTCCCCATGTTTAACATGGGCGTCCCTCATTCTGTCTGTTATGGGCCTCTTTTTCTGGTATCAGTCTTAAAGAATAAGTCTTTGGGATGAAGGGTGCTTAGACTTTCAGAAAATTCCATTCACGCAATCTTCAAACTAACACTTGGAAAAATTCCCAACTTTATTTATTGTGTACAGCTTTATTTCAGAGTCACAGCAAGTCTGAAGGAGCTTCCAGAATGATGTCTCACGTAAAGGCCACTTGCCGAGCGTAGCTTTCTTGCTGTGAGCCACATGCTAAACCCTTCTTATGGTCATCGCATGTTGCCCTTATTGACAATCCCACATGCAAGATATTATCCCTTTTTTATGGATGAGGAGGCTGAAAATTATAGAGGTCAAATAACTCGCCAAAAGTATCCAGCTAGTAAGTGACAGACTGGACCCAGGTCTGGCCCACCCCTAACCCCTGCACGCTACCCTCCTCAGCATTCGTCCCCTGAGTGTGTGGGAGCCACTGGCCTTAGACCACCAAGGACACATCCATAGTCAACAAAATTAGGTCTAGGTCGACTTGATGAATGGGTGTATCCCCAGGGGACTGTGGGACTATCTCAGCTGGAGAGGGTGAGTTTATGGTGGGTGAGCCTAGGGAGGGATTAGGAAAAGCAGGGAAATGCCATTTGCATACTGTCAAGAAGTCGGGGAGTCCAGCAGCTGGTATCGTAATAGTCTTAGTTCCGAGGTGGGAGGAGGAGAGTGGGGTGAGGGCTGTCATCAGCAAGAGAGCAGCAGTTCCCCAGACCCATCGTGTCGAAGTCTGTGCTGGGCGGACACGGGGCTGCGGACAGAAACGCCTCTCGTGCAATGCCGCCAGGACCGCTCCGTGGCGCTGCCTGTGATTCGCTGGGAGCATCGTCGTCTGCCCCTCAGAAGAGCTGAGCTTCACTTTCTTCAGTGAAAATTATATGATACAGCAGTGACCTGACACCATATTTTGGGGATATAGCAGTGAACACAACATGTCCCTCTCGAGAGGTTTAGAGACGAGCGAGAGAGGGCCGGAGAAGGGGGGTCCATTATTGAAGGTGACTGACTTGTCCCCCCACTTTGTCACCAGGCCTTAGTTTTGTTTGTTAAAAAATTGCCGTGCCCTTTTCCTACTACTGGAGATGTTCGTGACGGTGAAATTAGAAAGGCAGGCACATCGGCTCGTGCCCCGCAGCCACTGCCCTGGTGGCCGGCTGCAGCGGAGTCCCAACGGCGCTGATGGAACCGCCCAGTCCTACCTGCCACCCAGTCTCCTCCTCAGTACGACCGGCGTGGGCTCGCTGGAATCCAGTCCTCTCGCCAGATGCCAAGCCTCCGTCTCTTCCCACAGTCCTCGGGCTCTGCTCCCCTTCGAAGTTCCCTACCTGATCAGCCTCAGTTCCCACCATGTTCGCCCAGGTGTCCACTGGGCCACCACCCTGAGCTACCTCCCGTTCCCATACTGTACACCCTTCTCCATCTGCCTGCAAAGCCACACGGAGCGGTGCTTCCTACCTGCACCCCTGGCTCTGTCCCAGAGCCTGCCTTCCTGTTTGCTCCCATTGGACCACGTCTAAAGGAAGCGTTTGTAACTAGTCGTTAATTATTATTTCTCATGAGGCATCCTCACCAGTCTCCTTGCATTTCCTCTTCTAACCCCTCCCCGCAGAGTGCACAGAAGAGAGAGGGGTCTCACAAATCTGACCTTACCCCTCAGCTGCCCCAAACTCCTGTGCTCCTGGAACAACACTCAGGACCCCAGAACCAGTCCCTATGGCCACACCTTCCCTGGTCTCTGCCCAGAACCGGTCAGGGCCAGGGAGATGCTCTCAGAAGCTCAAAGCGCCGGAGTGAGGATGGTGCCTGTCTGCAGAACGGAATGAACGGAATGAAGCACAGAGGTGGCACCAAACCACACCGTAAATGCATGCCGCTCCCTGCAGGACTTCTGGTTCTATCCAAAACGTCCACTGAGACATCGCATTCAAGCAAAAAATTTAGTCCTGTCAAAAAACATGCACACTTAGAAAACATCCCTGGGTTCAAACAGCCCATGACGTTTATTCATATTTTTGGTGTTCAGGATTAATGCATAAAAAATACGATCATGTTTTACTGGTTCAATAATCACGTGGCTGTGTTGCCAGTCACAACCCTTTGTGACAAGTCACGGACCAGACGTCTCCATGGACGTTTTGGGCAGGACCAGTGTTCACTAATCATGGCGTTCAGGAAAGTTCTGATTTTTCACACGAAGACCACTTTGATGCTTTAAATTGTTTTCAACAATATAGTTCTTTAAAAAAAAAATGTCCTTTGGTGGCCTCGTCGTCCTGGCACATGTGTCACTTCCTCACGAAGCGTCCCGACTCCTTACGCGAGGATGCACACCTCTTCTGTGGGCTCACTGCACTGATGACAGTCGTTAAATAACTGTGTAATCGTTTATTTCATGTCTATGTCTCATGCTGGACCCTGGCACCCCGTGAAGACTGAGTGGGCTGCCTCGTCTGCCACCATGGTTCCCCGGTACGACATGACAGGGACTTTGACCGAAGCTCACTTGATACTCGTTGTAAGCAAATGGTCTTTCTGATTGCAGGCTCCCACTGAGACACGTGCCTTTTAAGAAGAAGGACCATGTGTTTTCATCTTTACATGCAGACACGAGCTCAGGACTTGTCACACAGTAGGTACCCAGTAACTATTCTCTGTAAAACGAATGAATTTGATCGCACAGCAAGTCATTTTAGAACCATGATGAGGGAATAAAATAATCTTTTTTTAGCTGAATAGAACATTTTAATCCAGAATCTAATAGTTTTCAAGTCTCAGTAGGCAGATGAGATTTGGGGAAAACTGAAAACTTTCAGTTTTTATTGCAGTTCAAATCACTGTGCTCCATGTAATGCAGAATTTGTGTTTCTTAAGCAAATGGGGCCTTAGGCTCTCAAAAGAAAAACACAGGACTTATCACTGAAGACGCTTTGCATCTGAGCAGAACTGCTTTTCTCGGAAGGCAGTTTTTGGAAAGAAGTTGTGGAAATTACTGACCTAGCAAATAAACAGAGCTCCCCTAGACTTAACCTTCATTACTGCACGTGAAGCCTGGCAGCCTATTGTCTGCGATGCCTCAAGGGGTGTAAACGCCTTTCCAGCTGTGAGCCCTCCAGGGAACAGGCCTTCTGCTGTAAAGTCGTGCTCTCTCCTGTCTCCAGGACATCTTGAACAAGTAAATTACTGGGGAACGTCAGTGTGTTCTTTAACAACTGCTTGCTTGAGTGAGGCTGACAGTTTTAAACTACTGCATGTCCAAGCGACCTCGTCAGATGTTTCAACATGATATGGGGGAAGATGTGAGCGGCCTCTGAGTCTGAGGAGCCAGCAGAGCAAGCGTGAGGAGTACCTAGGCAGTCCCGCAGGTGACACCCAGGTGACACATACCCGAAGGAAGCCCACAGGCATGAGAAATTAGTCCTTTGAAGATTTTTCTTTGAGGTTTGTCTGTGATGTTGTAACCCTGGCTTTCTCTTATCCCTTATCTGAGAAGTTAATATTGCCTGTGGTCAGAAGTTATAGTAAAGTGGTAAAGTGAGCTTTCTGTCATCACTGGTTACCTCCCTTTCCTTACTCCGTTTGAACAACGAGGCTCGACTTTAAAATCACAACCGGGAGGAGCGGAAAGGTGACAAAAACATAGAGGGCATTTTCACACCTCCCTCCAGAAACTCAAACTACGTTTTCTGTCTTTACAAAGAGAAACCCTCCAAGTCATTAAAGTGGAGAAGCCTGAAGCTTCTCATCTTAATGATCAAAACACCTTCCCTTATCCACATTTACATTTTATGAGTATTCTCGACCAGAAGAAGCGGAACCAGATTTAATAAAAGGACAAGGAGGACTAGTCCCTAAGAAGGAGGACGAGCCTTCCTTCTCTTTCCTTGGAGTCTGCGGTTAACCTACACATCTGCCAGGCTGCTAACTGACTCTGTCGCTGAGATCCCTGTAACCGAGCCCCAGCAGAGGGGAACAAGCACAGACAAACGGCACATCCCAAACCCAGAACCGAAGCCGAGGCGCTGCGGTGCAAGGCTGTGTGTCTACGCAGCTGCGACTATTGGTCCAGGCAACCTATGGGCTATTTTGAAGCTTCTTAGTTTGATAACACTTTGTAGGGTGTTTTGCAATGTCAACTCCTCCTGCCATTTTCAGCACTGAGCAGGGGGATAGGATAGCAGTCCTGTATTATTGCTTTAGAGTCGCCCAAATAAAATATTTATGAATTTCCAGTTACAACTCTTCTAAAATACTCTGTGATGGTCAAGGGCAACTTAAAAATAAATTATTGGTCGCCTGGTCTTACTTGTGGAAAGGGGTGCTATCGAGGCGGGGCACATTTCTGTGTGGAGTCCCCGGTATCGCAGCTTGATACAAGGCCGGTCCTGGACATGGAATAGAAGTTCAGTAAATACTTGTGACATCGGCACCGATTAGACAGACAGCAGGTCATAACGTGCCCTGTTGTACCTGACGTGTACAGACAGAACAAGTGTCAAATACAGCTCTCCTGGAAGGCGAGGGCGGAGGCCACCCACCAGAATTAACGCCCTGGTCTCCCACGGTGAATTTTCTTTAGCGAATATCCCAAGCCCCACCCCTACTATGCAAATTGGGATTTTAAATACAAATTGAATAATTATGTGTATTTAATTGAATGATGGACCAAATAACTGAATGACTCATATTCTTTAATAAATATTTTCAACTAAAATCTTAAGCATTATTATTTACTAAAAAATATTAATAGCCACAGAATTCATGTTAAAATTATGCCATTTTATGGAGCACAATAAAGGAATATATTTTTATTCACGTGAGTGACCTTGCAAGAAAGCCAATCCTCCTGTCCAGGATATATAAAATTAATAAACCTTTAGAGAAAAGATTATTGGTATCAAATCTAGACGATGCAGAGAATATCACCCATTGAATATAATGTCCATCAGCCAAATATTGTTTTAAAACAGAATATAAGAAAACACTTCTAACATTTAGATGTCAAACAAAATAATACATACTTGTATTTTCACTTGATTTATCTTTCATGGGAAGGAGTTCAAAAGTAGATGGAGTGGGGATGGGGAGAAGCAGTGAAAGAAAATCGACATATGAAAAGGCTCCCACAATGAGTGTATTAAACACATTATGCAGTGGCAAAATTCAGTGGGGCCGGATTCACCTCCCATGTTCTTGCCATCACCAGAAAGGAATTTTTTCTCTCTCAACCTATTTTCTGCTGCCTGAGTTTACCCGAGCAGTTCTGAGTTATTCTACTGATCAAACAGGCTGAGCAAGATAATTATCTATGCATGGATGCTTTGGAGTAAAAGACATCTTCTGAGTAGTTCAACTTTCCAATTTTTAAAAACAAAAGGGGCAAAAGAGAGGGGGAGAGGGGCCACCGCGCTTTGTACGCAACTAATGAAATGCTAATGTGCACAAATGGATATTGAAAGAACACAAATATTGCTTTGAAATTAATTATACCTCTCCCATTGTCTTAAAAAATGGAAGATTGAAACCTGTATCGCGATGTTTACTATGTTTAATTTTTTATTGTTTCTTTGATGTTTCAGATAGAAGGGTTTTGCACCTGCAAAGGAAAAAAGGCTCTGAACAGATTGCAAACACTCTGCGAACACTTCATCAGGAATGTTAGTTGTCAGCCTACCCCCAGCACAAGGGAGCCTTGATGATATCTTGTGTGCCTTTGACTCCTTTTGATTAATAAATGCAAACAATTTTTCCTAGTAACCTCTGTTGCAATCTATGCATGACAATTAGGGACAACCTCTGGAGAAGGGATGCACTAGAGTCTGTTTTTGCTTCCTCTGCTGCAAAATAAATAGTTGATGTTTAATGCTTTTTGACAATTAGAGAATGAAATTTCTGCTGCTATGCAATTTCAGCAACTGTTTATTATTTCTGTTCCCTGCAATGAAGGATCAATGTTTACGACAATTTTAACTCCACTCTGGATGGACAATTTGATTATTTCTTTCCCTGAGCTTCATGCCTTATTATTGAATTCTTGGGTACAAATATCATTGGCTTTTCACAAAATGGATTTGTGATGTTTCCATCAAAACAATGTCTTGAGTTGGCATCATAAGGAAGCCAAGTGTGACTCTTGTAGAATATTCCATCATTTCCATACCGGGGCAGAGACAGCTGCAGAGACTTGTGCAGCGAGTCAAGTTTGTCCTCCTCTCAGCGCTGTGGCCTTCCATTGCCTGTCAGTGCCTTAGCAAGATCGCATCGTTGCTGTAGGTTTCAGGGCACTGGGACATGTCAGCCTTCTGGAATTGTAGTGTTTAAATTCTTCTGCTGCCAGGGAGCCTTTGCGAAACGTGGGAGCGGCGAAGTTAGGACAGGGCTGCAGCGTCACATAGCTCCAGGAGGCACCATCCCCAGAGAATCCAGGATGGACGGTGGCCTAAGGTTGTGCAATACAGACAGAGGTCCATGTGTTTGGGACCAGCCCAAGAGGTCATGGCATGCCTGGGAGGCCGGAGTACAGAGAGAAGAGCCCAGACCTTGGAGGTTGACCGACTTGAGTTTGGATCTGGAGGTGTGATCTTAGGTGTCTGATATGCCGTCAGTCATCCATTCATCTTCCCATCACTTAGGGACTTATTCAGTTAGTTATTCAATACATGTTCACTGGGCCCTCCCAATAAACAAGTCATCTAAAGGCCACTATGGAGAGCTAGTGGCCCTGTGAAAGAGAGCATGGGTTGGCAGGTGTCTTAGTCTGGGCTGCTGTAACAAAATGCCACAGACTTGGGTAACTTATAAACAACAGAACTGGAGGCCGGAAGTCCAAGATCAGCACAGTCGGGTTCTGGGGAGGGCCCTCTTCTGGTTGCAAACAGCCAGTTTCTCATCATGTCCTCACGTGGCAGAGAGGGCAAAGGGTTCTCCGGGGTCTCTTTTATAAGGATGCTAATCCCGTGCATGAGGGCTCCACACCCATGACCTAATCACCTCCTAAAGCCCTTTCTCCTAATATTATCACATTTCAACATATGAATTTGAGAAGGACATATTCAGTCCATAAAATCAGGCTGGACAGTGGGTTAAGGACTAGATCAAAGCCAGTTCAAGACAGTGGGGGCCAACAGGAGGGTGGTCTGAGTGCTGGGAGGGTCTCGCTGCTCAGGGATATGGTAGGAGGTACTGAACAGAGCTTCCCCGTGGCCAAAGGAGACAGTGCTAGCTTCCTCAGCTGGCCCGGGCCAGAAGTGTGGCAGACCAGAACATGGCATGACGAGAGGAGTGGACAAAAGATAAGCAAGGGATCTGTGGGGTTGGATTGCTGCAAAGCATAGGCAGAGGGAGGGAGCAAGTGATCTAAGAGGCAAGGTCTGGAGAGAGATTTCCTGCATGGGGGGCGGTCAGTCTGCGGGGAGTTTTGTGCAGCTTGTGTAAGCCAGTCTCACAGGCAGACAGAGCATTTTGAGACCTGTGAAGCGGGGGCATTGGGCAAATTACTATGATCTCTGAATCGTCACTCCATCTCAAAACCAGGGACGGTAATACCTACCTGCAGGCTGGCTGGAAGGCTTTAATGAAATAGTGCATGTAGCGCAGCTGGAACAGCGTATGTGCTGGCAAACGGCAGGTGTCGTGACTGACACTGTTGTAATTAATCTCCACTGGACGTCACACTTTTGTGGGGCTCTCACTTGGCTGAATACTGGACATCTCTCTCCATATCCGCAGCCTTTAATTCCTTTTACTTGTCTTAAGGATCTTGACATCTGTATATTTGTTACCATAAATCACCTCAGATAATTTTTAGTAATGGTACATTACAAGAAAATATCGTTATCTGGGATGTTAAGTAGATTTCACATCCTACTAATAAATTAATCCATTCATCTTATTTTCAAGGTGCTTTCTATTCAGAAAAGGATAACGTATGTGGGAGAAAAATAAGATGGAAGAGAAAAGAATCTCGATTTTAGATTATTATTTTTAGTTGGATGAATCGAGAAGAAAAAATTCCCAACTTTTATGCAAAATGAGATTTATGTGATATGAATGGACTGTCATTAGATAGAGCCGTATTATGCTCCAGCCGGTAATCAGCGTGGCAGGAGTTCAGTGGGAAGAATGATGGCAGATAATAAATACTCCATCTTTCATATATGGAGCTGATATACCGGACCCTCCGATACTCTCCTCTGATCCATGGTATCAGGACTCCAGGTGGCTGTGGGAAGTGAAGGGCCAGCCTCTGTGAGCCCGCGAACGTCAAGTCAGATGAGGCCTAAGAGACACCGTCCTCTCCCAGATGGCAGATTTGGGAGGGGGTAACTGGACAGCGGGAGGAGGGAAGCATAAGCTCGCATCCCATCTGCCACTTGCTCTCTAGCTGCGTGACCTTGCAAAGACTTTTAGCCTCTCTCAGCCTCAGTTTCCTCATCTGTAAAATGGGCGAAAATAACACCCACTGCACAGGGTTCTACAGGTTAAGAGCACTTGCTGGGTATCTCGCCCTTAGACTGGTATGCAGTTAATATGTACGGGTAATTTTAAAAATATTAAGAAAGATAGTGATAATAATACTCTTGAATTTGGCCTGGTCAATACCAGATTTCTACTGATACTATAAGCCATGGAGATGTTTTTGGAAAACAGACTTTAAAGCAAATTTGGATTAATGAATTGAAACGACACAAGCCTAAAGGTTATCTTGGATCTGAATTAGTGAGTAAATGTCCACACTTCTTTACGCAGAGGATAATGGCTCAGGACCAGCCGCCTTCAGCTGGGCAGGTTTGGCCTTGACCTGGGCAGCAGCAGTGGTGGGTTTTGAATGTTGGCTGGGCCATTCTTGGTTGAGATCGAGGTGAGAGCAGAATCCGTGTTCTCCTCTGAGACGTGCCCCGGGGGAGGGAGACGCTCCCCTCCGCCGCACGTAATAAGACCTCCCACCCTCGGGGTACGCCCACAGAGACAAGATGACCACTCCATTTCATGGATGAAACAGGAACGTGAGCTCAGGGACACCCAAGGTCACAGAACGGGTAGTGTGAGGTGGACTCACTGGCAGTTTGACCCCAGGGGCGATGCCCTTCGGCGATGTCCCTTGTCACTTGGGGACCGAGCCTGCGAAAGTGTGCCACAAAGACACGGCCAGTGAAGACGTCAGACGTTCACGGAGACGGGCTACATCACCGATTTTATTTCATATTTATGAACACCAATGGAGAGAGAAATGACATCAAATGCATAGCAATAGATAAAAGTACCTTTAGAGAAGAGAGATAATGAAGAAGCAAGGGCGAAAAAGTCTGGACCATTTAAAAGAAAAATTGTTAGCGTGAAAGGAGATATCCTCAGAGCAGCCAACGGAAGAGTGAGAAAAATCGGTTCTTTGGGTAGGAGAACGTGCAGCTTTTTGAAAGCGTTGATTTGGGATCCAGTAGGAAGAGGAGAGTCTGCGGCCATCACGGACGGAGCCTGCCATCGGCTCCGACTGTGAACTTGTTATCGGAGTATTTTATAGTCCACCTGACTGAAAAGAGCAACTGGACTGTGAAATGATAGAGCAAATAAAAAAAGCCGTAAAGGAGCCAGAGTGATAGCAATGGGAGATTTTAAGTACCTGCACACAGCAGAGTGCATTAAGTGGATGAAATAAAGCTTGAAGCGTGTGTGGAAGAGGCTTTGGGGACGGGGGAGTGGGAGGCGGGGAGGAGGGTGGCCAGGAGGGAGGGGCGTTTCTCTGGAGGGGACCGTTTAACTCAGCGTCTGACTTATTAGTCCATAACACAGAAGATAGAATTAAAACGGGCATCTGCATCAGTGGGCTTGTTCCGGTGGCACAGTCAGCCCAGCTCTTTCCCTTGGCCTCTGCACCTAAGGAATATCTTCCACCCCCAGCTTTCTGCATCCCTGGAAGTTTCCTGTGCAGCCTCCAATTCATGCAACCCACAATCCAGGGCGGGAAACTAGGGTACCAAGATGGATGTCAGCATCAACTCCTAAGTTCGCCGCGTCATAGCCTTGTTCCTACTGTGCTAACTGTTCAGCGTGTTTATTTAAATTACATTTCTGGATGGTAGTTTTAGGACATGTTTCTGAAGAGGTCTCAGAGCGAGAGCTTCCTGCACTAATAATAAATGCGTTCCTTCGAGAGGACTGCCAAGCCACAGTCGCTCAGGTCAGTGATGCGTCTAGCACCCATATCCTGAATGGAGAAGTTGTGGCTACAGGACAGGACACAAAGCATTCACAGGCTCCTAGGTCAAAGGCAGGACCAGGGAGCCCAACGACAGATCCCTAGTGACCAAGGAACCGGTGAGCCTAGTCCCTGCTGGCACCGGCACGATACGGAAAGCCAGTGAACTCTGCAAGAGGAAGGCCACGTCATTGCCTCTGTTTTCAGGGTGATGTGTGAACCGGGCTGTCCCTGGGCCCATGGTAAAGCTGACTCAAGCTCTCAGCCTGGGCACTGAGAAACTGGGTCCTAAACCCATCGCCAGCCCGAAGGCCCAGAAACCGGAAGGGTGTGAGTAGAGTACTCGGTCCACCTATGGCCAAGCGTGCAGTGCTTTAAAAATTTTGCTGGTTATTTGCGGGGATAGCTGAGAGATGCCACATGCTGAGCGTGCAGAGGCGGGAGGCAAAACTGGATGGGGACAATCCAGGGGCCAGTCCACCACCCAGGAGGGCCCAGGCAAGGCCCAGCAGGCCAGGGTCTCCGCAGCCCGCACCTGTCTACCGTCCTCTCTCCACGAAGGGCACGATGACCGGAGAGGAACGGCGTCTCCCCACGTGCCCCTGGTTCGGTTCCCTTTGTTTCTGACGCACTCTCTCCCGCCTGCACACACAACTCCAAGAGGACACGGGACAGAATGACCGCTTAGCGTGCCCCTTCACAACGCGAAAATGGAACCATGGCAAAATATTTGCTCTGAGACTGTGCTTTCCGTTTTCAGGATGCTGATAAGGGGCTCTGGAGGGATTTTTCTGGGCCCGACAGCACCGTTAACGTTAAACAACCGCGAGAGCCAGGGCATTCAGAGCGATCACCTTGCAGGGCGGAGGTGAGCCTCTTCCATTCCAGAGCACCCTCCGACCCGCCCGGCCAGGTGACCCGCAGTGACCGTCACTCCTCATGAGTGTTAGGCATCCACCAACAGTTTGAAACTTTGTCACTCGAAATGACATCCCCAATAAGCGCCCTGTCCTTCCTGGCAGCCCATGGGGTCCTGTGAAGCAAGAGAAAGCAGCACAGGGTAGTGTGACTAACAGCCACACCCCTGCAGGTGTCACCTGAGGTCATCTCTGGCTTAGTTCCCATCGCCTGCCTGGCGCTCGCCACCTCCTGGGCGGTGTGACAAACCGTGCTGAGACAGAGACTATGAAGGAGATTCAGGGGAGGGGGCTTTTCTCATTGTCCCGCCGGGGCTCTGAGGGGGAGCTGAGAGGAGCAGCACCCGGGAATCTCAGACCAGAGACCAATCCGAGCCAGTCGGCCTCGGAGCCGGGGCTGGGCCAGGGGCCACCCGCAGTGGAGCAGCGCCTTCCACGCTGGTCCCCACCGAGGGCATCTCGTCTGCTGACATGGTTGCGACCTCAGTTCCCACAATTACTCGTCTTTAAGTGTGAAACAGACACTTGTCGCAGCTCTGCTCCCGGATCCCTGTGTTTATTGGCTTCGTGCGTGTTGGTGTTTGTCATATTTTGTTTGGAAGGACAGTTTGAGTATTAAGGTAGAACGCTTTACTTTACTCCATTGTGGCAAGCCTGTTCTCGGGGTCAGTTTTCATTCATTCATTCATTCACTCCTTCATTCCACAAATACTTGAGTACCTATTGTGTCAGCACAAATTTTGAATTACGATTCTCTCTGAATAAATCTTACAGTGTTTATATTCCAAAACAGTTTCTTAGATTCATATTCACAAAACTCCACAAATCCACTTACTAAGGAAAACGTGGGGACCGATGGCCGCTGTTCCATCTCGGCTACAGTGGGTCTGTTGGGTAATTACCAACAAATCATGAGTGCGCCCTCGTGTTCAGGGTTTGCTGTTCATCGCTCAGCTACATCTGCCCCCGGGCCAGGCAAGTTTTGTTGTGCAGCATCTTGTGAGGGCTTCTCTCCCCAGGGAGAATGTCCAGTGGCCAGGGAGGGGGTGGGCGGTACCTGTGACTCTTCGTTCCCAGATGACCAGTGAGTTTAGAGCCTGGAAGAACAGCTGGGAATGGGGGCAGGTTAAGCTGGGAAAGCTGTTTGCTAGGATTTTCCAAGAAGGATAGAAACTAGAGGACGTGGTCACGTGGCTGTTTCCCCAGGAGAAAGCCACGGCGGAGAATGGGGAGGGGTCCCAGTGCGATGTTCGGCACTGGTGGCTCAAGCGAGGACATTGGAGCCCCACACCTGGCACCAGCTCGCCGTCCTTGGGACGTGAGTTAATGAAGGGTGTTTATTTTATTTACTGCTATGTCCCAAGCCTTTTATGACCACCCCATGCATATCTTAATGTGCCAGCGATCCCCGCCTGAGTACCTCCTGACATTTAATGCATCCTAGCGACATTTTTCTCGGCAGTCGCCAGATCCCGAACTGTGTTAATGAACCGTTCCATGTTGCCTGCCAGGCTGCCGCCTTACCTGGGTTGCAACCCAGGTGCAGCCCCAGCTCTTCGTTTCGGCTCGGCCGGGACGAGCCGGCATCACACGGCTCTTTGTTGTCCTGCATCCCTGGTTGGGGCATCTGCAGATTAGCTAATGGAGGGTGCTCCGTCTGCCAAATGTTAATGGTGTAAAATGTGCTCGTTTTGCTGACAAATATAAACAGGTTTCATTCCGACTTGCAGGAGAAATAATCCCTCAATTTTGCAACCTGGGAACAATAGATTTTGTTGATGTTGATTACTCCATTTCTGGCTTCTTCCAGTGATACGGTGATTCTTTCAATTGCAGCTTTTAGGTGATATGTGTGTGATGTTTTCTCGTTAGTGCCCTAACGATAGACACGACGAATTCCATGTCTGTGTCGCACCATCTTCTAACCGCCAACAAATTTGTTAGAGCAGTTGCTGCAGACACATTGACTGTTGCTTTTCTCTTTTCCCAAGTTATGAAAAGCTCAGAGGTCTCCGAGGTGACAGCCCACCCTCCTGTGTAACTTTACAGTTCCATGCAACTCATGGAGGAAATGACCTTCAGTTTTCATCTTGGGTTAATATTAATAGTCTGGGAATTTTTCCAGAGAATGTCATTTACACACATCTCCACTTCTGCAAACTATGCAAAATGTATCCCCCCCATGTGGTTCTCTCTATGACGTTTCTCCCCAAATTTTAGTAATAGAACTGTTTAAAATTGGATAGGAATTTGGCATGAGATTCCGTGCTTAAGGAATCCGCCCCTTCCGGGCGTGGGCTCTGCCTGACGGCCTCTGAACTAATAGGAGGACTTCATCACTGTGGTGTGCTGTGTTTCTGCTACTGTCCGGCCCTGGGGACACCGCAGTGAACTGAAACGCTCCTCGGGGAGACTGCGGGCTGAGACGAAACGGTCACGACAATCGCAGAATCTAAGGCGGAACAAAATGTGGTCAGGGCTAGACAAGAACTGGGAGCTCCAAGAGCATGTGGCCAGGCCCCAGAGGTCACCCTGAAGGTCAGGGAGGCTTTTCTGAAGGAATTCCATGTGAGCCGAGTTCTGAAGGGTGCATCGGAGTGAAAGGTGGGGTGCCGAACCTCCCAGGTAGAAGATGCTCGAGACCCAGGAGGGTGCGGCGGGGGATGGAGAAGGCTGGGGTGGCAGCAAGTGGAGACGGCAGCCTGGGGTCACACCAGCCCCGTCTGTCCCAGTGAGAACTTCACCCCAGGGAGCAGGAGAAGGGAACGGACGGTGGGAACGTGACCAGATTTCCAGTTTGAAGACCGTCCCTGGCTTTGGCTGGAAAATGGGTTGGGGAATTTCAAGATGGGATGTGGAAGGATGTGGGGAGCCCACTTGGTGCCGACCCCTCTCACTGCGGCTCTGCGTCGGCTTTTGAGATCCTGTTTATGTGTCTGTCATCAACAAGTGCTACCGGGGTTCGGTGGGGGGGGGGCGCGCCTCTGTGTCACCTAGCACTGTGCCTGACTCACAGTGATGGTCGAGTAACTGAAGCCTGTCACCGTTGGAGGCACAGAAGAGGAAGTGCAGATCGAAGTCGAACTGTTTCGCTGGCGCCGGAGAACGCACCTCTGACTCCTTCGCCTGGCGCTCCCAGCACCTGTAAGACACCCAAAGGAGCAAATGGTCGGATGGATGGGGAGGAGTGTGATGCAGACCAGGGCGGGAACCGGAGGTGAGCACTGCCCGACGCAACTTCTCCTGGAGATTTCCGAGGGGCTTGGCCTGAGCAAAAGCAGAAGCAAGAAAACATGGGAAGACTTGCCACCTGTGGTAGGAGGCTAATGAAAATATTCACTGGGAGCATTACTATATCTGAACACTTAGTGTTTTACAGGCCTCATCTCACTTAATCCTCACAACTCTGAGATGCAGAAGCTGTTATCCTTATTACTATGAGACACAGAGGTTAAGTATCGTGCCCAGGGTGACACAGCTAGAGCGTAGGAGAGCGGGATTCAAGCCCAGGCTGCCCAGCGACAGAGCCTGCCCTCTGGGGTGACATTAGCCACACGGGCAATGGGAAAAGGTGCCTCTGCAAGACGGGGAGCCCCTGTGTTGCTGGGCAGAGTGCAGCCACACCCAGGACCCCCACGAGCAAGGCCGACGGGCTCCCGAACTATGCCGGCGAAGGCAGGCAGATCACAGCACAGAAAAGGCAGAAGAAGCGTCGGGCCGTTCGTTCGGGGAGCTGGATTGGGGTGGGAACTGGGCAGGAGCGGCACACTGTCTCTGGAGGGCACAGGAGGGAAGGATGGGGCCTCCAGGTTGAGATGAACCGTGAGGAGTCTGAGTGTGAAGAGCGTGCCAAACAGAAGCGTGGGAAGCAGGGGCGCGTGTGTTTCTAGCGTGGGCACGAGGATGAGGAGCCCGGCCAACCCAGGAGGTGGGCGTCGCAGAGAGAAGGCCCCGGGAGCTGGCGCCAGAGTCTGGGGCGTGCGTGGCACCAGAGAGCATCGCCTGTCTCAACCCTCCCACCCGCCTCCTTCACACTCGACTCTGTGCCAGCCAGGCGGGTGTGGGCCCAGGGACAATCCTGGGGGACGAGGCCCTGTCTGGGTGGCGCATGCAATCCAGACACTGAACAGGTGCCAACTCGCGGCGAGGACTTCGTGTGTGTTAGCTCGTGATAGCGCACAGTGGTCAGATGCTGTGAAGACCCTCACGTTACAGATGCGGACACAGGCCCACGGAGGTCGAAGCGCCTGCCCCAGGTCACAGAGCTAACCACAGTCCAGCGGGTGGTGGATGTAGGATCCAAACCCTCGTGTCCGCTCGGAGCCGCATTTTGAACCGGTGAGCTGAGCTGCCTCCCTGCCCAGGGCACAGCAGACCGTCACGCTCAAGTGCAGTCCCATGAAGGCTGCTGGAGACCAGAGCCAATAAAAAGCAAGGCCGAGATTGAAATCATCTCACGGAACAAGGCTAACATGATTAAATGGCAAAGCTATGAAAAGACAGTGAATTGAGCTCAACAATGGAGGAAAAGCCATCATAAAATTCAGAGGTTTTCTTTGGAATCAGATGTTTTTCATGCTACAATATCATTTTGGGGAAAATAAAAAAGAGCAGAGAAAACATTCTTAAATTTCCAATTTCCTGTTTAGGGGCATGAGGCGAAGTGTCAGCACCAGCAAAGGGAGATGAAAATGAACTTGAGGCGAGGCAGACGCGTGGCCGAGAAACGCCCTGGCGAGGCGAGGGCAGCAGAGACGCCGATCCCGGCACACACCTGTGCGGCGCTGGGCTCCGCCGAAGCGAACAGGGCTGCGGAAGCACTTAGTTCCAGCACAGAGGCAGAAGTGGAGGAAAATGTACCGAGAAATGAGAAAACGTCTCCTTACCGAGAGCATTGAGCGGCTGACCGTGGCGAAGGCCTCGGTGGAGGAAGACAGGGCCCCTGGCAGGAGGGCAGGACGTGGCCGAGCCGCGGGGCGCCGGCGACGTCGAAGTTCCTTGGGAGGAAACCGGACAGGCCCGAGGGGGCCTGAAAACACGACGCAGGTGAGGGTCGTGGTTCACTGATGCGCGGTAGATTCACCAAGAGGCTCCGGGAGTCGGGACAAGCGAAGAGGGAAAGAGCACAGTGGTCACATTAAGGTGTCATGCGCGAGGCAGATTAAGGTGTCATTTCTCGGGCTGTGAAAGGAGGCAGAAGGAGAAAACGCAAAGCAAAGCCGCCACACCGCAGAACCAGACTGAGAATCCAGTGAACGCTCTTGAGAAAGGTGCAGAACCGGGCCCAGGTGATATTATGAGGTAGGAGATACAGATGCATAAGCTTGAATCACGATTATGCCCCAAAATCAGAGCTGCCACAGCTGAGCAAAAGCATTTCACACTGTAGGGGAGGGAGGAGGTCACGGCCAAGGTCACACCCGGGCAGCTAGTTTGTTGACCGGTTTTCTACTGAGCCTCTTGACCTGGGTCACTTTGAGACTTGATATTTAAAAGACTGATAATTAAATCAAAGAAGACAAATTAGGGGGGAAAGCATGGGAACATTTTTTTTGTTGCGGTAAAATATGCCTAACAAAATTTACCATTTTAAGCATTTTTTTAAGTGGCCCTAAGTACGTTTGCATTGTGCAACCATCACCAACGTCTGTCTCCAGAAATTTTTCATCTTCTCAGAGGAAAACTTTGTACCCGTTAAACAATTCTCCCTGCCTCTAGTCCCTGGTAACCTCTACTCTGCTTTCTGTCTTTATGAATTTGATTATTCCAGGGACTTCCCATAAGTGGAATCATAAAACACTGGTCCTTTCGTGTCTGGCTTATTCCACTTAGCATTCTGTCTTCAAAGTTCATCCATGTTGTAGCATGTGTCGGGATTTCCTTCCTTTTTAAGGCTGAATAATATTCCATTGCGTGTCTGTACCACATTTTGTGTGTCCACTGATAGATACTTGGGTTGTTTCTACCTTTGGGCTGTTGCGAACAACGCTGCTGTGATCATTAGTCTGCAAATGTCTGTTCAAGGCTTTGCTTTCGATTCTTTTGGGAATATGGCCAAAATTGGAATTGGTACACTGTACAGGAATTCTATGTTTAATTTTTCAAGAAACTGACATGTCCTTTTCCACAGCAGCTGCACCATTTTACATTCCCACCAGCGATGCACAAGGGTTCCAGTTTCTCCCCATCCTCATCGATGCTTGTTGTTTTCTGGTTTATTGTGTAAAAGGCAGGCGGTGCATGTGTGTGTGTGTGTGTGTGTGTGTGTGTGTGTGTGTGTGTGTGTATGCTAACTCATCCATGGGTATGAAGTGGAAACCCATTGTGGAAAAGCATGGAATTCATATCTTTTGAAAACATTAGAGAAAAAGTCTTTTCAGATTGTACCAGTTTAGTTCCAGTCCAAGAGTCTGGATGTCCCTGCCACCAGAAAATCTAGAAGCTATAACTAGCCTCAGGCAGAATTTCAGTTTACAAAGCACTTTCAAATGCATGGTTGTGTGCCTAGAAAATAGAATAAGATATCAGACTGGAGGGATGGGCGGAATTATTATTATAGCGCTGCTTGTCCTCATTTTAAAGATGAAAAAACTGAGCGTTACATAGCTGGTAAGTGTTAGAGCGGATTTGCAATCAGGGCTGTTTTACTAAATCTCATATTCTTTCCCCAATACCACATTGTAGGTAAATTCCAGCTTCTAAACAAATACTAGACTAGGCTTAAGATAGGCTTTTAGATATAAGGTTACCAACCCCCTCTCTCCTTGAATCAGTCAAGATTCTGTTACGTAATTAAATGTAAGCTACTCTGAAACAAACTTGGATAGGAAATCCGTGATGATACTTGAGAAGAAGGGTAGAGGTGAAGCATGTTTATGCTTCGTGGAAGCCATGCCAATTAAAGTATGTTCAGACACCAAATATGACTATTCATTTATTAAGTCACCAAATTACAGATACCACCGGGCCACGTAGTATACAACAAGGACAGGTCAATGGAACGCCGCTGCAGTACAAACTCAAAGTGTGATCGATAAGTCATCAGCTACCTTCGGTCCAGCACTTCCGCATTTTTCCTTCTCCCTCTTCCAGTGACCAGCCCTCCTCTCCTCCTCCCGGGAGAATAGGTGTGTACTGATGGACAGACGACAAATTAGGAAGACGGTGACAAGACTGAAAGGAAAGTAAGGGACTGAAAAGAAAAAAGGACAGTTATTGTCGTTGTTCAGGTATTATCTCAAGCACTGTACTTTTCAGTGGGCTAAGGTTCCAACGAATTCTTAATTATTTCTTCTTCGTTTTTAGTTCATGCTAGGTCTCATACATGAAAGTCCCTGGTGATCTCAACAGTGTTGGCTGAAAATTGAGGGTTCATTTAACTGCAAATCAACAGCATCAGTGGCACCGGATCCTGCAAATTCAGGAAGAATTTCCTTTAGTTCACCGTGCCTGATTTATAAAGGCTCCCCTTTGCTTCCAGGAGTATAATAAATATTAATTAATTTTACTTACTTAACAGTTTTATAGTAGCTTCATAAAGCATAATTAAGATAACAGACCAAAGACTATATCAATACGAGGTATGATTACCTTGCTTAATTAATTTTCAGAAATACAGTGTCTAAACGGTATCTTAATCCACCTAGATAAGTAGAGTTCAGTCATAGCACTTTACAAGGGACGAAGGGGAGTTAACTGGCCTCCGGATTGGAGAGCAAGGGTAGAGGAGGCAAATTAGCGAGCATCTATCTGCTCATTGTCAGCACTTCTCATAGATATTATGACGCCCAATAATCAGACGAAGAGAGTGAGGCTCAGAGAGGCCACTTGGCCCAAGGGTACACAGTGGAAAAGTAGCAGAGCCATTCCCCACACCCTGGAACACTAGATCCCGGACTCCTGGAAATCAGTGCCTTTTCCCACAGCACACTCTCAGCCAGGGGCCCAGGAAGACTTTGTCTGGGGAAAAATACAGGGAAATGTGAAAAGCATGAACATAAGGAGTATGTATTCTTCGTGCAAGGAGGGGGGGGTGATCGAGTCTCCTCAAGGAATCAATGAAATGCTATTTTACAGAAGACGGTTGTAAGCTTTGCTTCGTTGGCTTTCAGGGAAGAAAAGGAAGGGAGTGAGAGAAAATGGAAGCATCAGGGACTTGGAGTAGGTAAGGAGGAATTGGCGGTGGAACCAGATAACATGGAAAGATGCTAAAATAAGTCTCATTGGGCGGGTCCTTCCTGAAGGCATCATGCTAGACAAGAGGAAAACAGTGCAGGTCTACAGCTCATTCTAAGCCAAGGTCTTTGAGGTCTGGAAGAGAGACGGGGAAAGACAGGCACCCCTGCTGCACAGGGGTGGGGCAGACGCTGGGCAAGCCCTCTGCTGTCCCGTACGATGGTGAGATTAATGGGCTGGCCGATGTCTCGTGATTTTAAGGCAAGAATCGGCTTATCACTCCCCAGGTCATAGACAGTGTATATATAACGAGGGAGGATAACATGGAATTTCTTGCAGATTTCCTACTTAAAGTCCTTATTTGTCCAGAAGTTGCTTTCTTCAGACACGTTTGGGGAGTATGATTTACATAAAATAAAATATATGCATGTTAAATGTAAAATTGGACGAGTTCAGGCAAACGTACACAGTCACATAACCTCCACCACAATCATGACAGAACATTCTCATCACGCCAAAAGTTTCCTTGTGCTCAGCTGTGGTCAGCCCCCTTTCCCAACCCTGGCACTCACCACCTACTTTTCGTTGCTATAGTTTTGCCCTTTCTTGAATTTCATATAAATGGAATTCGACACCTCGCAGTCTTCTATGTCTGATTCTTTCGCTCAGCATGATGTTTTTGAGATTTATCTGTGTTTTAGTTTATCCGTTCGATGGAATATTACTCAGCAATGAAAAGAAACAAGCTACTGAAATGAAAAAGCGATTAACCATACAAATAAGAGGCTTGAACTATATGTTTATCCTTACGCCCACACCATACTTCCTTGATGTCTGTAACTTTATGTTAAAACTTGAGGTCAGATACTCTGAGTCCTCCAACTTTGTTCTTGTTTAAATAATTATTTTGGATGGTCTAGGTCCTTTGAATTTCCATATAGGTTTTAGAATCAGCTCATCAATTTCTATATAAAAAGACTAGTAACAGTTTGATCAAAATTTTATTGATCAATTTGGGGAACACTGACATGTTCATAATATTGAATCTTCCAGTCTATGGACATGTCGTATCTTGATTTTTTTTTTGTTTTTAAATTTATCTCATTGATATCTTGTGGTGTACAGGTCTTGCACATGTTTTGTTAAGTTTATCCCTAAATACTTCATATTTTATACTACTGTAAGTGATATTTAAAATTTTCATTTTCCAACTGTTCATTGCTAGTACATAAAAATATTATTGACTCTCATTCTAACCTTATACTTTGGGATCTTATTTAAATCACTGGCTAGTTCTAATACCTTTTCAGAGATTCCTTAGAAATCATTTTCTATGTAAACAATCATGGTTTTACTTCCTCCTTTCCAATGTGTGTGTGTGTGTGTGTGTGTGTGTGTGTGTGTGTGTGGCCTGTCGCACTTGCGAGGACTTCCAGTTTAATGTTAAAAGGAAGTGATGAGAGTGGACATCCTTTGACCATTCCTGATTTCAGGTAGGAAAGTGTCTACTACTTCATCATTAAGTATGATGTCAGCTGTAGGTTTTTTCATAAATATCAATAAAATGAGGAATTTGCATTTTATTGCTGGTTTGCAGAGAGTTTTCAAGAACAAGTGTTAAATTTTATCAAATACTTTTTCTGCTTGATGATCATATGGTCTTTTCATTATTCTGTTAATATAATGATTTATGGTGATTAATTTTTAATGAAAAACCAACCTTGCATTCTTGGTATGTGTGGTTTGTTTGTTTTTTTTTCTTTACTGGATCTGATTTTCTAATATTTATTTAGAATTTTCACTTCTATGGTCATACATGATATTGGCTCGTAGATTCAATTTTTTTCTTCTAATCTTTTCGTCTGGCATTGGTATCAGGGTAATTCTGGCTTCATAAAGTAAATCGGAAGTGTTTCCTCTCCCTGTGTTTTTGAAAGGCTTCCTATAGAATGGATATGATTTCTTCCTTAAATATTTGACAGAATTTACCAGTAATGCCATGTGCATTTGGAATCTTCTTCATAGGACTGATTTAAATCGAGAATTCAGTTTCTTTATTCGTATTCTTATTTCTTCTTGAGTTCATCCTGATAATTTACGTCTTTCAAAGAATTTGTACATTTCATTGTTAACATCCACTATCAAAGCAAAAACTGTCTACAACAGACTTCTGCTTTTTTGGCCACCCCTGCAGACTTCTTGCCGATGTCTTTGTACCTGTCCACGTCAAAGATACCGGCAAATACTTTTCCTCTCTCTCTCTCTTTGACAGTGGTGCGGGGCAGCTTCATTAAAATTTGGCCATACTAAAACAAAGCTTCTTTTTGCTCAAATACTTGTATCCATGCTCTTTTCAGCTCTCTGCTCTGGCTTTCATTTCTCCACCCTTCACATTCGATTTTCATTTTATATTTTGAGATACTGCTGAATTAATTATTTATTTATTTATTTTAAAGTGGAAATTGGATGCCTGTGTGTTAGCATAGAGAATATTTATTTACTATTTGTATTATGTATATGTCAGTGAGAGTTCTATTATTTCGAGATATTTTGAAACTAATGAATCTTCACTGATTTAGATAAAGGCTTGATATATTTACTTACAACACAAAGATATTTAATTATGATTGCCTGTTGCCTTCATTCCTAACCAAGATATATAGGTAGTTAGTAATTGTTTTACCAAAGAAGTCGCAAGAGATGGAAACTAGAATATTCGCTATTGGATTATAATGCATTTTCTTGATATTGACATATATGAAAATATAGCTGCGTAAGAAGATTGTTTCAATTTATTCGCCCATTTACATTATGAAGGCATAATAGATGATATAGATCAAATTTTATATAAGGCTTCAGGCGAATCGACTGTCTCCCCTTAGGAAAAATGGCTCCTACCTTTAGTAGGATAGAATAAATGTCATTGGGGTCCAACTGATTCAGGCTTATCAAGTCTCTAAATCTTACTGATTTTTTTTTTTTTTGTCAGTACTGAAAAAGAGTATTGAAATCTTCAGCTGTAACTGTGAATTTGTGTGTTTTTCCTTTTAGTTTTGTCCATTCGGGCTCATGTGTTTGGTAACTCTGTCATTACATGAACCTGCGTGTGTAGTTGTTCCTTTCTGCTGTAATAACCTTGTTGCCATTATCAATGATTTCTCTCGGTCTCTAGTAATTCTCCTTGACTTGTAATTTTCCGACATTAGTATAGTCACTCCAGCTTTCTTATGCTTTCTGTTTGACCAACTAAGAATGTTAGAGAAGGTACAGTTTATCTAAGGGGTTCAACTTTGCATAATTCTGGGAGCTCATTAGATAGTGTTTGTCTGTTTGCTGTTTCTGCATCTCATGATGGGCTTGGACCAGGAGTCAGAGAAGCTGAAGGGACCTGGCAGGAGCTGAAGACGCTGCAGACCTGGCTGCTGTCTGTCCCATCAACGAGGTGAACCAGTAGGTTAGTGACAGTGTGCACCAGCTACTGCAGTGCCTAGTGTCCTTGCACCCACCTTCCAGATGTTAAAAGGACATGTGTACATAGTTCAGCAACCAGCCAAAAATTTAAACACAGTTTGTACTCAGATTGGGGGATTCTTCCTCTTCGTGGTCCCCTAAACTTCAGTTGCTCTGCCAAGTTCAAGTTCTGCCCTCTGATGAATCCTGAACCTGCCTCAGGAGACCTCACATCAAGCCTCATTTCTACCTCTGAGCAGCCACATCACTCACCAAGCCCTGCCACACAGGCCGTCAGATTCCCCACTTGCAAAATCAGGCCTTGCGGTGGGACCAGGTGACCCCAAGAGCCTTTCCACTTCTAAATAAACACTAAATAACTCTGAATAAACATGTATGCCCTCGAGATCGGAACAGATCTCATGTGGTCACCTGATGTCTTAAAGGCAGTCTGACTGCATAGTCCTGTGTCTGCGGAAAGGGTTCTAATTCCTAGTCACTTCGATTCCGCCCCACTCACAGCAGGATGAATGCTGCTTCAGTTGCCCACATAGATTAAGGAAAACACTGAGCCGAGAGGAGGGCACTGGACCGAAAGGCCCTTCAGGTTGGACCGCGTAATCCCAACTCCCTGGGTGTTTACGAGCTCAGCGCCACGTGCTGTGTAGAGTCGGTCAGTTAAGCTGCTAGTTTCGGTCTCTGGTTTTCAAAAACAGCCACACATCTTCCGCAAAAGAAATTCAGTCTTGAAATTCTGTATGCTACTGTTTTTCTCATGGCTACTGGTTAGCTGACTTTATTAATGAAACGAGAGTAGTATGTTCTCATCATAAACAATACAAATTCCAGGAATCGCGTTAAGAAAAGCATTAGTGCTGTGGTACACTGAGCCTTTGCTGACTCTCGATCCCACCCACCTTCATTGTTGCGTTCAATAGAATACAGCAAAATCTCGTTTCTAGAGTTCTGCTGGATCTAATTGTTAATAAGCAAATATACCTGGGGGCAAACAATTCTGAGCACTTCTTGCTTCTTTGATATTATTTGTAGTATTTGTATACGTCAGAGGCTCACAACTAAAAATCTCCCAAACAATTCGGAAGGCCATCCGCCCAGCCTTCGCAGATGTGTCGAAATGACCTTTTGCATAGCACGTTGAAAGCAGAATTACAGTCAGGTTCGTAGGGCTGAAAATGAGTGAAAAAGAGAGGGTGGGAAGGAGGGCTGGGGTCCGCAAGATCACCTTCCCCTTAACAGGCTCTCTGAGGAGGAGAATCTTTCATTCTGAGCTGTTGTAAACCTCGTTGATAAATTCAAAAATATCAAGTCATCTCCAACAGGTAGCACATAAGCTTTCAAAGCTGGAGTGTGGGGAGGGGAGGGGAGATTTTATTTTCAATTGCAAAGCACCTTTTGCACGAGAAAATGAATTTTAACACCTTTTCTGTCTTAGCCGACAGTCTAGGCCCATAGCTCTTTATTGGGGATATTTTTCCTTTAGAATAACTTATTAGCACTTGTAATGCACATATTATTTTACATTGCAAAATCGGGTAGCATTACAAGAGCAGAAGTATAGCCAGATAATGAAAATACTATACAATTATTTAAAAGAATAAAGAAGAACTGTAAGTACCAACTGGAAAAATATTTTTAAGGGATAAAAGCTATGTGCAGAACAAGACATATAGCATAATCCAGTTTTATTTTTAAAAAGTATACGTGTCTATATAGTCATATCCTTTCAGAAAAACACCTCGAAGGAGAGGCTCGAGCTGTCGTCAGCGGTTCTCTCTCCAGAGTGAAATTAGAGGGTCTGAAAGAGCGAGGACAGTCACATTTCACTTGACATATCAGGTGTGAGATGGTGATGATTTTTGTCTTTCTGTTGTACGCTTTTTGTATTTTTCGAATTAAAAAATAATTCTGGAAGAAGAACAACGCAGGGGAGGGAGTCCCAAGCCCGCACCTGTGCTTCTGAGGCTCCGCGTCATGGCGTGGGCAGCCACCAAACGTTCACACGCGTCTCCGGAGTGTCCGCTTTCCACCCGGATATTTTGGTTCTGCAGAAGTAAGCGCACCCATGCACACGGCCCGAAGCTGCCGCTGGGGACACCTCGCCGTGTGTCTCTAATGCGCCTCGTTTCAGTGTCGGTTACCTGCCGAACTCCCCTCTTGGTCTCAGCCTTTCAGGGACTCCCAGCCCCCAGTCTGCACTGGGAGATGGAGAATCCATGTTTATGCCTAGAATAGGGACAGGAGCTAGGACCATGACAGCCAGGAGGACAGGCCAGTTGACTCTGGCTGGGTCAGGTGAGGAAAGTTCTGCAGAGGAAGTGACCTTAGAACTGGGCCTTTAAGACTGATTGGAACTCGCCAGGTGAAAGTGTGGAAGAGAAGCACGTCCTGGCCCCAGGGACGGTGCGCATGAGGCGCGAAGTCCTAAGGGACTTGCCGTGTCCGGGGTGGAGGCTCGTCCTTCCAGGAGCCCGGAGAGCACGGTGGGGTTTGGTCGGAAATGACGTCCCGAAGCCGGCAGGCAGGCGTTGAAACTGGCAAAGGCGAGGCGATGGGACAGCTAATGGAGAGAGCTAGCTCTAACCGTAGCGTGGCCTGTGGCCAGCAGCGGAAAGAGGCCAGCAGGAGACCGAAGAGCCCCAGCCGAGGCAGTGGGCTGAGCAGGGTGCACGGGCTGGGAACTCATTGGGAGGCCCTGGGTGTGAGGGGCACGGCATGGAAAGGAAGGTTCTCATCTCGGAGACACAGGAGATGGGGACACGTTCGGCCCACATGTAGCCGGGGGTTCCCAGCCTCCACACTGTTGACTTGCGGGGCTGAGTAACCCCGTCTCATGCACTGTAGGATGTTTAGCAGTAACCACTAGATGCCAGTGGCACCCCCAAACACAGTTGTGGCCAAAAACATCTCTGGACATTGGCCCAGTGTCCCCTGCAAGGCAGGAGGGCCCCAAGTTAAGACGGCTGGCGTCGGAAATAAGAAATACAGGACAGGAGCTGGGAAGGGAAGTCGAGGGTAAGAGGTGGAGAGAGACCTGGGCACGATGAGCACACGGAGCTCTGGAGCTTGGTGACCCCTCAGAATGAGATGACAGCAGGGTGACGGAGGGCCCCAGGAGCCTAAGCACTTAAGAAGCAAATTTAAAAGGTGCTTGAGAGGAAATATCGGAGAAGCGGCACAGAAGCAGACGAGCACGGGGCCCGGAAGCCGGGCGGAAGGAAGATGGGGGCCGTGAAGCTGTCCGTGTAGGTAGGGTGGTGTCAGGACTGAATTGTGTCCCCCCATCGACGTGTCGAAGCTCTAACCCCCATGTGACTGTATTTGGAGATGAAAAATTTAAGGAAATACTTAAAGTTAAATGAGGTTGCAAGCGTGGGACCCTGAGCCTATAAGACTGGTGTCCTTCTGAGAAGCGGCAGAGACCCCAGGAGTGCGTGTGCACAGAGGAAAGGCCACGTGAGGACACAGCGAGGAGGTGGCCAGGAAGAGAGCCCTCACCAGAAACCGATCCCGCTGGCACCTTGACCTTGGACTTCCAGCTGTGAGGAAGTAGATGCATGCTGTGCAGCCCGCCGGCCGTGGCGTTCCATCTCGGCAGCCTGAGCTGAGCAAGACGGATGAGGATTCAAGTATCAGGGGTGGTCTGTGTTCCTGGGGTGAGCGCCGTCCATGGTGCTGAGCAGCGGAAGCCCTGTTCTCACGAAGGACCGAAGGACTGAGGGAGAGAGGTGCACAGAGAGGGCGCGCCAAGCCCAAGTGGCCACGTGAAGGGCCGGAGGAAGGAAACGTTTGCAGTCGTCCTCAGAGAGAGGCAGAGGGAGGGAAGCTTTGCAGGACAGGGAAGGCTCCATGTTTTTATTTTGCCACTGCTCACTGAGGCTTCTCAAGGCACCAGGCCGCCAACCTGCCTCTGTGCTTCGGGACCAAGTGGAAACCACTGTGAGTAGCAGCTAACGTTGGCAGCGACACCTATGTCCCCGATGCTGGGCTAGTCACTCTAAGTGTGTTATCCAATCTCATTTTTACTCCCACAAAACCCCAAACTGCTATGAGATAGAGATTGTCATGGTCCCCATTTGACAACCGAGGATCCCAAGGTACTGAGGTTAACAACCACCCAAAGGAACACAGCAAGAAAAGTGGCAGAGTTGAGATAAGGACTCAGGTAAGAGCTCGCAGCCTCGACTGCCGCGCTTTGTCTCCTAGACATCTGTCGTGTCCGTGGCCATCATCGACTTACTCTTTTCATCAGTAACCTCTCCCAGCTTCCTTCTGGGGAACACCACCCCCGGTCCATGCGTGGTGTTGGCTGCTCCCCTAGCTCTGGTGTGAGCACCTGACCTAGACGTCAACCTGCCCACCTCTTTCCCTGAGTCCAGGGATGCTTAGGAGACGGGCCTACAGAACCACAAGTCCTAGGAGCTGCTAGTGACCATCTTGGGACCCTGGGGAGAGCTGACCTAAGAAGTGGGGAAGTGGGGGTGCAAAGGAGAGATAACCCAAGTCCTGTTCACATATCTGGACACCCGGACAAAACCGGCCTAACATCAGCTCTTCCCTTGATCTGTTTAGCAACATGTGCCAGTAAATACCCTTTAAGTTTTCAGCCAGTTTGAATAGAGTTTTCTACCCCTTAGAGCTCGGGGTTCTGACCGACTGGGGGATCCTCCCAGTTGTCTTCATAAACCACCCATATGATACCACTTGCGCAGTTACCTGCCTTCCCCAAGACCAGGCTTTCTCCCCGCGGAGGCAGAGTGTGAGCATATTCCCACCACCACAGCGTTGGCAGGAGTGAGGCCGGGCGGCCAGAGAGCGGAGGGTGGTTTTTCTCCCACTGGAGCAAAATCTCATGAATTCCTTGGGTTGACCTTAATTCTTCGTATTCTAACATTACTCAAATATGTACAAACATAAATTAGGTTTAATTTCCCTATGTTTAATAGCTTTTATACACCTATAAACACCAAAATAAATTTAAAGCTCAAATACAAGCAAAACCATAAAACCTATGAGTTCAATTAAAAGCTTGGACCTAAAGAGACAGAGGATGGGACGTGGTTCCATAGCGTAGCGGTTAGCACGCCTGCTTTACACGCAGAAGGTCCTGGGTTCGCGCCCCAGTGGAGCCACGGTCCATGGTCTACAGCCATGCCACCCTGATCAAGCCCGATGTCTGATCTCGGAAGCTAAACAGAGTTGGGCCTGGTTAGTACTTGGATGGGAGACCACCTAGGAAGACCAGGTGCCGTAGGCATAAACAATAATAATAAATAAATAAAGAGACGAGGATGTTTTTGAGCCAGAATTAAATGGCTTCTCGCCTGTGACTCTCCTCTGGCTGCCCCCGTGCTGAGTCTGGGGAGATCTGAGGGTCTCGGCTTCTCGTGATGACATCACCCTCATCTTCCTCCGTCTCCAGAGCTCTTCTCAGTTCTGCTCCAGGGACGCAGGCGTGCCATGACGTCATTTGGGATCCACCTGGTGAGACACTCTACATATGCAGTCCTGTGTCTGCTCACAGTTGGCCCTGACCCCAACTCAACCCTAGCCACGATTCCAAGGGCGGGCTCTGGGGCATTATTTGATGACATGGCAAGGCTCCATCGTGTGCCGACACGGATTTTTAGAAGAGGATTGTCGGAATAAAGGGACAGACTTTTTAAACTATTGTCGAGACTCAGAGGCATCCTGAGAACGCGACCTTGAAGCCCAGTTGGAGGAACACTGGGACAGCGGTGAAGAGCGTGGGGCTTGTGAGACCAGCCGCTTAAAGCTCTCAGCCTTTGGCCAAGTTACCCACCTTTCCAAGCCTCGATGTTTCCCTCTGTAAATTGGGATTAATAAAGGTATCCGCCTCGTGAAGTTAATAAGCCATATGAATTGAGTTAATGAATGAGAGCTTTATACTGGGTTGACTAGCGTCCCCACAAAGTTCAGGCTCACCCAGAACCTATGAATGCCACCGTGTTTGGAACAAGTTCTGTGCTGATGCGATTAAGACCAGGCCGTACTGAAGTAAGGCGGGCCCTGGTCCAATGCCTAGTGTCCTTATAAGGAGTGGGAGATTTAGGAGAGGGAGGGAGGGAGAGAGAAGTAGAGAGAGAGAGAGAGGGAGAGGACACCTGTGACGGCAGAGGCAATGATTGGAGTGATGATGCTTCTACAGTCCAAGTAATGCCAAGGGGTGCCGGCAACCCCCAGAAGCCAGGAGAGGGCACAGCCCAGATTCTCCGTCAGAGCCTCCGAGAAGGACCCAGCCCTGCCGACCCCTTCATTTTGGACTCCAGCCTCCGGGACTGTGAGACAATAAATATCCGTTGTTCTAAGCTACCCGGTTTGTGACACTTTATGGCAGCAGCCACAGGAAACTAACATACGTGCTCGTCACGGCGCCTGGATGTCTAGTAGACAGTGCGTGGTAGCTTTGGCTCGGCAGATGAGACCGTCAGGTGCTTACAGAAGTGCGAGGTGGTAGACAAGTGTGCACCTCTACTACCGTTTTCCCCATGTGACGTTTGTGTCATCATCATCATCATCATCATCATCATCATCATCGTCCAGTACAGTGTAGCACTTTTCTCTTTACAAAGCTTTTTCCCACAGATTATTTCAGTTAACGCTCACAGGGACCCTGTGAGGTAGATGACTTTAACCATTTTGGCACATTGGCCAAGGAATCTTTTGAGCTAATTGGCTAAAAGCGACATGGTATCCCAGATTAGACCCTGGAAGAGAAAATTACCGTCTGTGACGTGGTTTATATAATGCAGCGATAATTTCTTAATTTTAACAAATGTCACATGTTTATGTAAGATGTTGTCAATTTATGGAATCTGGGTAAAGGGTTTACAGAAACTCTGTGCTATCTTTGCGACTTTTCTTTAAATCTCAAATTACCGAAAATAAAAAATTAATTTTAAAAAAAGCCGATTGGAAATACTCTCCAGCCGATTTGAATATTTTGCTGGAGCGTCACTGAGAAGCCCTGGCAGATAAAAATATCTGACGGTTAGGGAGTTCTGACTGTGTTTACCTTTGCTTCCAAATTTTTTCTTTTAAAAATCTATAATTATTTTTCCACTATGATTAAAGCTCCATATGAAAAACTTAGAAGATACATAAAATAAAAAAGAGAAAAAAAACAAACGTGGTCATGGTCTCGCCCCTGACAGACTCCCATTTTTGGGTACCTCCTTGCCATCTTTTTGGTTGGGCTGTACATATGTGATCACCCCCATCCCCGTGCCCGCCTGAGCAGCTGGTGGCTGCCAGAGAAAAGCTCACGCTCGCACTTGTGGGCGGGAGTTAGAAGAGACTTTAAAATTCACAGCCGTGAATCTCAATGGGCGCCCAACGTGTCCCAACCTCTCATCACGTCTTCTCCCTACTGCAGCCACACACACACGCACACACACACGCACACACGCACACACACACACTGGGGAAACAGAGGCAGTGAAAGGACCACTTTCATCTTCCTGCGCCCGAAGCCGCCAGCCCAGCGGCCCCTGCCCCCGGGCGGTCTGCATCCTGGCGCATCCTGACCCTTTCTGAGCACCTGCTCAGGGACTTGCTTGTCCTTCTCTCTCCTGAACCTTCAGCTTCCTCTCTCTGCTTGCAACAGCACCAACAGGCTGGCAAAGGCCCCCCGGGGTCCCACAGCCCCTCTAGCTGTCACCCCTGTCTGCTCCACTCCCATCTCATCAGAATTCCTTGGGAGAATTGACTACAGTCTCTCTATGTATCTCCTCGGCCTATTCCGGCAGGTCTTCTGCTTTGGCATCAGGGAGATACGTGCCTCTTCCTGGTGTACCCATTAACCTCTGTACTGTGGAAACCAGCTCCTCTCTGTTTCCGCCCTCCTGAACCCCCACTGCATGGCACACGGCTGGGTCCCCCATCCCTCTCCAGGGTTCCCGCACCTCGCACCCACCTGGGCTTCCCTCCGTCGTCATCTCAGCCTCGGGGTCGACTCTCCTTCTTTCCCAGGCCTCAGAATCTGGCCCTGCTTTCCTGTCCCACCTTCTCTCACACTGTCCCCAAGGCCCACTGTACTTGAGCCACACTGCCCTCTGTCTCCACTTCCCACCTCAGGGCCTTCGCACCGGCTCTTGCCCGGAGCGCTCCTCCCGCCGATCGCTTTCGTGGGTGTGTCCATCTTACAGTTCTGACCTCAGCATAAATGTCACGTCCACAGGGAGGCTCTCCCTGACGGCCCCGTGCCTCCCTCTCATCCTGCTTTCTACGCAGCTTTAACGGCGTCTGACGTCCCCTTTGCTGTCTGTTCCCTTGTGAGTCGTCACTGTCCACCCGTTCCCAGCCCAACCCCCCTTATCTGTTTTGTACATTTACGTTAATTAAAAGTTCTCACTAGTATAAATAACTCTTCAGTGACCATCTTTATGTATAAACTTTTTGTGTATTTCCGATTGTATCCTTAGGATAGGACTTCAGAAATAAAAATGTTGACCGAAAGCATCTTTTGTCCTTGAGAAGATGACTCATCTGTAGAGTTAAAACACTTTGTAATTGGTGGATCCTATAACTGTTCATTGTCAAATGACCCAAACGTGTATGCAGGGTTATAATCGGGGAGTCCTTTCTGCTCAACACTGTGGAAGGGGCTTTGGGTACAAATCAGGAAAGAAAGGACTGATCGGTAAGGAGAAGGTTGCTGAGGAAGAGGGCCGCCCAGGACCGTGGCCCGCCTTGAGTGTGGTGTGTGCTGAGGGGTCCGCGGGGGGTCAGCAGTGAGGCTGGCAGAGCTGGGGAGCCTGCTATGTTCTTCTGCAATGGATTTTCTGTAACAGTTTTGTCTTGCGCGTTGTAGTTTATAAGTCATTTTCGCTCCTGTCACCTTGGGTGGTCCTCACACCCACCCAGAGAGATGTTCAAAGGCAGGTACTAGCATCCCCACTTGCAGACGGCAGAAGGTCAGAGTGACTTGCCCAGGATCACACAACTGGACCCCAAATGCGGAAGGGCTGACTACAAGCCTGGAGCCCTGTCCCTTCCCCCAGACCTGCCCCGCCCCCTGCCCACAGCTGATGCTCACTACGCCTCTGCCACCGCATCACACAGAAGTGGCTGGAAGGATCGCCCCTGGGTGTGGAGGGCACGTTCAACGTGGGCTCACCTACGGTTCCGACAACGTAGCCCCCACAAGTGTACATCGAGGGCACCTCAGAGACACAGGCCACTGTTCCCCAGGGAGGCCGAAGCTGTGGTTTGACCAAGGGCCGTGCGCATGAGCACTGCTGTGACGCCGTGGACGGAGACAGCAGGCAGGCGCTCGGGTCAAGTCAGACCCCTGAGGGTGCTTCCAATGGCGGTGTAGGGTTAGTCCATCGTGTAGGCAACTCTGTGCTTCAGCCTAATTGTGTGTGTGTGTGTTAGGGGTGAGAGGCAGGCCAGGGTTTGGTGGAAGGCGCACAAATTCATAAAGTCTTAAAGCTGAAAATGCTTAGGGATCATCTTGACCTCTTCAATGTCTAGGTAAGGAAACCAGGGCCTGAACAAGTGAATTCCCCAAGGCCACACAGCAAGCTGCTAAGGGAGTCCAGACGGTATTTTTCTTCATCGTAGCGTGATGCCTCTCATCAGCAGTGTATTATTAAAGAAGTGGAGCGTTACTATTTTTCAAGTACTGACAGTTACACTGAAAAAAAAAAAAAATCACCTGTCCAAAGCTCTTAGGGAAAGAACTGTAATGAACAGGTAAGTTATGTTTCATAGACAAATGGTCATTTTTTCCCCAAGGGCACTTGAAAGTCATCTGCTGCGTTCTCCGACAGCCTTCTCTCCCTGTGTATCTTCTTAGCACACCCCATCCAGGACTGGACAAAGGTGAGCTTCAGCCCAGTTGTCACCGAGATTGTCACAATCCCCAATGGTGAGGTCCGATGAGTGAGGGTCCGCTGCCCCGTGAACGAGCAGGGTGTCACTGCTCAGGGCATGTAACAGCTCTGCAGGGAACCCCGCGCCGCTTCCTAAGCGATCGGACAGGCGACCTGGGGGAGGACGGGAGAACAGGACAGACTGATGGAACAGGAGTGAGGTTTTAAATAGTTTTCTGTGCTGAAAACGCCCCTGAGAATTTTTACCCCGTCTGCACATTCCATCCGTGGCATGGGGTGAGGAGGGGTGTGGGCCGTGGCAGGGAAGCACCAGTCATTCGTCTGCAGGGGAGCATTCCAGAAGGTGGGGGCAGGTGCGTATGTGGAGATGGCATCACAGCCTCTTTCTCTTCCCTTCCCGACCGGCTTGGATCAGACCCTCAGGATGGAGCTACCTAGCTCGTTGCTTATAATTCCTGCAGAAGTCCTTCGTAAGGTACTTGCAGTGACACCACAAGAATTAATTCCCCTCAGTGATTCGATGTCATGATCAGACGATCTTTTCTGTTCCATGAAAGCAATCTTTTAACAGCAGAGTAGACCCCTATCTCATCAACCTTCTCGTGATAAGAAAGTCTCGAAGAAGACAACCATTTTTAACATGTCCTCTGACAAAAAAGAAGCAGGTCATCTGGGAGTCGCCTGAAAGAAACAAGTTTATTTTAAATGTCCCTTTCCTGCTCCCAAATATTCTCGCTTCTGAGCGCGCGGAGTTATTTTGTGCCAAGATTATTCACATCATAGCAAGATAAAGAGCGGGGCTCACGCTCCAGGCGGCCGGCACGGGGGGAAGGGTTGCGGCAATTTCTTTTTTGTCTTCCTTCCATTCGGTCTAAAATGACGGTCTCGATAATTCCTCTGCGACGTTCGCCATGTTCTAAAGCATGATGGCAACCATAATTCAGATCCACGGCTCGTGTGTGCGTGTGAGTGTGTGTGTGTGTGTGTGTGTGCGCGCGCGCGCTTTTTTTAAAAAGAAATCTAGTAATGAAGTTGTAAAGGCGGCATCGCTTTCATTACCTATTCATTAAAGATATGACATGAAAACAGAGTTTCCATGGAGACGGCTGTGTGGACTCTGAGTACATAATGAGACTTTCACTGTTCGCGTCCAGCACGGATGACCGGCGGGTGTGACTGTCGCGAGCACAGCCTCGTTCGCTCCGCGAGACTCGGGAGGGCGCTGCGGCGGGGCCGGTGGCGGGGCCGGTGGCGGGGCCAGTGGCGGGGCCGGTGGCGGGTCTGGCCGCGGGACCGTGTGGGGGCAGGAGCCGTCCTGTCGCCAGTGCCACGTGCTTTGGGAGGGAGAAGACGTCCATGCTGAGCTGCGCCTTCTCTTCACGCTTAAATGTGGAATCATTTCAAATAAAAAGAGCCGAAACGGTTCCGCTGGACATCCGACGTGAGTCCAGTTAAGAAAAAGAAAATGTTTTCTCTGCTAATGGTCGGGCTGCCACAGGAAACCGCCTGGGTTCAAGTCCTGGTTTTGACTCTCATTGGCTGCAAGACCTGAGCCGCGTGCCTTGGCCTCTGTCTAAGCCGAAGTGTTCTTACCTGTGAAACGGGGGGATACAGGAGACGCACGAGGATGGAGAGGAGAGTCCTTGACGACTAAGGTACACTGCAGGTTTGGGGACATCCCCAGCCGGCCGTCCTGCGGGCCGGGGCGGGGTCAGGACAGTGAGGCACCCAGGGCGACGTCTCAGGTGGTGGTCACTCTCAGGGACGTCCACTGGCTATTCAGCGTTGTGCTCTGGGCACCTCACGTCCAGATCCTCGACTCAGCCCTGCGTCCCGTATGGCCGGCGGGCTTGGATTCCGTGTTTGTTCTGGGCTATGAAACCAGGCTCTCTTGGACCCAGTCAAATAAAGTCCTTTTCCTATATTTCAGAGGGAAAAATAAAGCAGTAAGGACAGCAGTGCTACCTAACACGGCAGAGATGTAACTGGGTGACACCGCAGTTACACATTGCAGACGGAGATACCATTCGGGTCTTATTTGGACAACAGACATTAATCCAGTTCCGCACGACTATAGCACAATTCTCTCAAAACATGCCAGCGAGTCTTCTGGCCCATTAAAATAAGCTTTCCACGGGCCTCGTCTGTATTGCCAACCCCCATTCCTGGCATCCAGATGAGAAAAGGAGATTCGAGCATGAAGACGTGCTTGAGACAGGCGATTCTGTCACAGAAGTTTGATTGCCAGAAGCGGTCCTTGCATAATTAAACAAGTTAGGAGTCAGGGGAGCAGGGAAGGAGCGAAACGAACAGGGATAAACGGCCTCTTCCCCTGCCCAGCGTTTGGCGCAGCGCAGGGCTGCACTCACCACTTTCCTAGGCGCCCAGGTCAACCCAAAGTGCCTAGACCGATCGCCATGCAAAAGGCCAGCTGAACGGGAAAACGGACTCTAACGTCCACACGGAAATGCAAAGGACCTAGAAGATTTATAACCTTAGCTCTCACATTTGCACGGTTCACGACTTTCATGTTATTTCTTGTGTACGGTGTGAGGTAAGGGTCGGCGTTAAATTTTTTTTAAATATGGAGATCCGATTGCTCCAGGACCACTATCCTTTTCCCATTAAATTGCCTTGTCCCCATTAAAACGCATTTGTTGAAAAGGAATCGAACATATGTGTGAGCTGATTTCTGGACTCCGTTCCGTCCCATTGGTCTCTATCTTTACGGCAAAATCACACAGGCGGCTTGATGACTGTAGCTTCTCAATAAGTCTTGGAATCAGGCGGTGCGCATTCTCCAACTTCGTTCTTTTTCAAAATTGTTTTGGAGATTTCCCTCAGAGTCTCTGCAGTGCGTCCTGACCAGCACTGCTTGTCCTGCCTGTGGCCCCCAGCTGTTTGGAGATCCCAGAAGAAAGCTCACGGGGCACTTACTTCCACTCTCTGCCAGCCTAAGAGGCCTCTCTCGTCCGTCTCAGATAGGGAGGGAATTTGATTTTCCACAGAGCTTTCCAGCGCAGATTTTGGATAACCAGCACCCCCGCCGTGCCATGAATGGATTTCACTGCTGTAGTTCAGAACGGCAGCAAGGGAAGAAGTTTCCAGCCTTTTCAAGGTCAGAAAGGGAAGCGAGAGCATAGATTCGGAGCGGGCATTGCTGGATTCAGACAGACGCCGGCATCAGACGCCCAAAAGCAGAGATTTAGCGACACAGTGCTGGTCTCCAGCCTAATGCACCTCTCTTTGATTTTCCCTGTGCAGTGTCCTCCGGAGCTGGTGAGAGTCCTCACACTTCTCGGGTGGGGCCAGGGGCGAGATGTGGTGTCTTAAGAAACCTGTTTTCATTAGACGTTACCTAGCCCCCCCATCTAAGGGCTCAAACCATCCCGAGGCGGGAGTTTACATTCTCAGACCCTGAACCAAACCCCAGGCAAGGCCAAGGCTGAGAGTCAAGCAAACTCCCTGCCCCCAGGGGGCAGCATGGCCTCCTTTTCTGGGTCACTTTCCCCTGCAAAGGCCGCTCTGCCCCTCCCATTACCCCTGGTTCCTCTGGGACCAGCAGTGCAGGATTCGCTCCTTGGGCTTAAACCCACCTGTGTGTGAAGACACTGCCTTAGACAGGTGAGCTTTGAGGAGGCTGAGATGTGACTCTTCTTCTCGTCTTTCATTTCAATGAGATTATTGTTCAGCTCACTGGCTAAGTGGGAGCTGGCTCTATATGGGGTAATGGGGAGTCTGCCGGCTGGGCCCTGGCCATACCACCCTGGGACCCTGGGCAAGTCATTTATCTTCTCAGAGTCTTGGTTTCCCCTCTCTAAAATGAGAAGAAAATTGCTCCGTCACTGATAATGGTGATTCTCCGGCACCATTACAGTTAATTCCAAAGTGTAGGGTGCTAACTTGCTGAGAGATCGGTGTCAGCTCTTCTGAGGATGCTGACCGTGCGACAGGAAGGTGGTTACAGGAAGGAGTGAGCTCCCACCGCTGGAGTCTCCTGCCAGGTTAATGTGAGCTGTTGGCCATGCCAGTGCTTTCCAGGAAAATGGACACCCAGCCACACATGCCTTCGTAATGAAACCCTCAGCACATCCAAAGCCCTTCGGTAACCAGAATTCGTCTGCACTGGGTTTTTCAAACGAACACCCTGGTGTCAACTACTTCACAGAAAAGGATCAAAATAAAAACAAATGTCCACATGGCTCGCTGTGCCCAGTGCCCCCTCAGGTGACCCTTCCCTCTTAGGTCTCCGTGCCCAGTGCTGGTCTTCTGCCTCTGATGCTCCCGTGATGACCAGCAGTCCTATAACTTCTGAGACTGTGCTGTCTGTAAGGGCGCGTGCAGCCCCTCTGTGTCCTGCAGGTGCACCTGATTCTCCAAGGGAACCACGATGCAGATGAGGTTAAGAACCATTTTTGCTGACTTCATGCTTTCTAAGGAGAAAGGATGTGAAACACTCTTTAGCCTGGAGAAGGGGGTTTGAAGGCGCCGGAATCCCCTCTCCCAAGGTTGGAGGGTCATCCCATGAACTCTTTCAGTGTGGAAGGTCACCCATTAAAAGCTGCTCTCTGTCATTGAAGAGGATATGGTCGCATGAGAGAGAACACGTCCCAGAGACAGAGTTTCCCTCCAGAAGCAGACGGCTTTTCTGCCAGCGGTGGTCACACAGGCCGCCTCGTGAAGGAGAGGAGTGTTGGCCCCATAGAAGGTTCGAGGGCCATCTGGTTAACTATTTGTCAAAGCCATTCTATAAGAAGTTCCTCCCTCACAGTGACCCCTCTCTGCGCTAACATTTTAAGACCTAAATTAACCAACAAAACAGTATTTGTTGAAAGCTTATATAAACTACAACTGTTATAGCCAACATTCATTAATGAAAAGCCAAATAGATTCAGCCTTTCTTCAGAATATAGATGACTGGTTTGTCAGTCTCTTTAATTTTTTTTTACTTGTTTTTTTCTCTACAATTTATTTTTCCAGAAGATTGATAACCAGGTGAACTCTGACTTCACGAATAATTTGATTCCCTCTGTTTTCCCAGAGACCCGTAAATTGTAGTTATTTGGTATAATGTTGTAATCATTTTCATAGAAGGTGAGCTTTAAAAATTTATGCTGCACATTTTGTACATGTGATTGCAAAATGCTTAAATGTTTGGGAGGCAGGCATTACTTAGGACCGATGGGGAACTCATTCTAAGCCCAAATTTTCAGCTCTGACCTCTGATTTGCATTCGTATCTAGTAACAAAAGGTGAAATTTTACAGAGTAGAAATAAAGCGTGGTTCGCTCCTAAACTAAAACATATCTAAATCGATCTCCTACCCGCATGTTGCAGCCTAAGCCATCAAAGAGATTAGGGTTGTAGATGGTGCCGCTTTCTGGGGTTTCCACTTGGTACAGTGAAAATAATGCTGCTTTCACTTTTGCCAGACATTCTTTTGGCAACATAACCAGGAAAAAAGCAGTCCTTGGGCCAGCTTCCTGTGAAAGCCTTCTTTCCAGAAAGCGGCCTATGCTGGGACCCCCGAGTCTCAGGAGAATGGCTTTGCACCTCAGCATCTGACAGACACACACACACAAGGCCAACATGGGAGATCTCTCAGCTTAAGGACATCTTGGAATGACATCTTTCTCCATCGAGATTGATGATCTAGTTTTGCAGCCTCAATCGAGACCTCAGCCATTGTCCTACCAAGTGCCACGTTAATACGGCCTTTCATTGTCCACATGCACAGAGCAGAGTGAACAAGAGTCAGAGGCATGCAAATACATACTTAGAAGACCAGAAAAGCAACCGAAACTTCCTCACTCAGATTTCAAAGACAGCACGGCAAAGAAAGTATTTCATGTAGAAAACTTTAACACAATTCAGGTAGTTTTGTAAACAGCACTTCGATTCATGATTCAATATGCTTCTGAAAGGCTGAGTTTAACACTTGCGTTCCTCTAATCATTTAGCAAACTCCTTCAAAAAGGTCAGTCTGCACTGTTACAACTGCAGATTTTAAAAACATTACTACCGTGCTAGGTCGAGAGCTGAGAAACTGATTTTGAAGTTAAATTAAAATGTTAGATATGTAAGAATTCTGCGATAAGCCTTAACTGTGATTTGGGTTACCTATAGGATAGTAAGCATTGTGTCTATAACAAACCGTTTCTCTTGTATAAAAGTTAGCAGTTAGTGTGGTCTCAGGATTTGTACCATGAGATGACTTTTTTAATGCAAATCGTAGCTTACATACCACTGCTGAGTTGCTGAGACTAGGAGATGAGTCGCATAATTGTTATTAGTAATTCGTGGCAATTGTTTACCTTAAGAGCAGTCAGAGATTTAAAAACAAACAAACAAACAAACCTGTCATTAGGGGGATTTTTTTTTCCTTTAAAAAAAAATTCATTAAAACTCTTGAAATCATCGTGGTTAAAACAGGAGTTTGCGATTTTCCAAGTACTTTATGCCTCGTGGAGGAGAATTTGTTATAATAACAAAGTACGGGTTATTTGTGTGGCTGTATTTGTGTGAAACTGCAGCCTCTTCGGAATCGCTAGACGTATAACCAACTGAATGTGCACTGGCCCCACAGAGATGAAGATACCGATGTGAGGGACACACAGCCTGAAGACTAGAGGTTATTGGGAAATAATGAAATCTCTTCTTTCCGTCCCAGTATCCGAATGCCTTGATTACCACGAGAGTACTTAATTATCTAGTGTGTACATCTTCAGTGATGGACAGAGTTCTAAAGAGGGACCAGTGTAAATTTCCGATTTTATTTTTTTTTCTTGTTCTTCTCCCCCACCCCCCACCAAGAGGCTGAAATGAAGTGCCGTCCTCCATCTTGTAATATATTCTTAGATCAGGACTGTCAAGAAATGATAATACTGAAGGTTAAGAAATAGTTTAGGAAGAGAATACTCTCTGCTGATCACTTGGGGAAAAAAATGAAACAAACAAAAAATAGCTTGGTAAATGTAAGCCACCTGGATAATTGGATTTAAAAGATTCTTCCTTCCAAATTAACCAGATACCTTCTTGTTGACTAAAACAATTCCCACTTTCCTACCATTTGCCCGGACCCATCTTGGTGTAATGCATCCTCTATTCTGAGTTGACCCATCTCAGCCTAATTGCACTGGGCTTAAAAACAGCAGCAGCCAGATCTAACTATTGGCTCTTTACAAGAGTTTCGCTTTATGCATAAAGGCTACAAAGGGACCACAAGGTTAAAAGTAAAAGAATAGAAAAAGATATACCAAAATCTTAACTATATATTATACATTATAGGAAAACTGCTATGGCTCTATTAATATCAGACATAGAATTAAAGACAAGGAGTACTACAAGAGATAAAAGAGACTTTTCGTGATAAAACGGTCCACTAACTAGGAAGACATGACAATCCTCAACGCATTTGCAACCATCGCAGAGCATAAGAACTCATTTAAAAAATGAAGTACTGTAGGGAGAAGAAAAAAAAGTATAGTTAATGATTTTAACTATCCACTCTCAGTACTCGATGCCCTAGCAGACAAAAAGTCAGACAAATAGAGAACAGCATTATTAACAAACTTAACTTAATGAATACGTATGACAAATTTTAACAACGTCAAAATACAAGTGGACAAGGGACAGTCATCAAAACGAATCATGCTACATTTGAAGTTACACATAGGATGTTCTCTTACCATTATAGAATTATATTAGAAATCAATATAAATGATATCTTTAAGATTTTTAAGTAGTTTTAAATTAAAACAATTTGATTCATGAGACAAAAATAATCACAGGAGAAATTAGAAAATATTTCAAACTAAGTGATAACGGAAATGTAACATATTAAAATTCAAGGTTGAAGTTAAAGCAGTGGTCAGAGGAAAATGTGTAACTTTAAATGCTTGTTTTAGAAGAGAATAATATTCTAATCTTAATGATCTACATTTCCCTTTCAAGAGTACAGAAAATGAAAGAGAAATTAAACACAAAGCAAATAGAAATTATGAATAAAATGGTTTTTCTACAAATAGTAGAAAAAAAAAATAATGAAGCCAAAAGCTAGTTCTTTGAAAATATCAATAAAATGGTAAAATGATAAAAATTCTAGATGTATTGATCAATTAAAAAGAGAGGAAACATCCTATCAGTATCAGGAATGGAAGAGAGAAGATAATTACAGATCCTACAGATATCAAAAAGATAAGGAAATATGAACACTTTAAACCAATAATTTTGAAAATTTAGATAAAATAGACAAACCTTTGAAAGACAAAAATTATGAAAACTATAACAAGAAAAAATAGAAAATCTACACAGCTCTATATTTACTTTTAAAATTAAATTTGTAATCAAAAGTCAGTCTACAAACACAACTGTAGGTTTAGGTGACTTAACTGGTGTCTTTGAGCCTTTCAAGAAAGTAATAGTCCCAATTTTACACAAAGAAAACAGAGAAAGAAGTAATAGTTCCCCACTCATTGTATGAGGCTGGAATTGCACTGGTATCAAAACCAGGCAAAAACATTTATAAGAAAAGAAAATATAGGATACCTCACAAATCTAGATGCAAAATTCTTGACAAAATACTAATAAATCAAATCCAGCAGTATTCAAATAATGAGCCAATAGTTAATAAACTAACCAAGGGTTCGTTTCAAGAATGCAAGGTTGATATACTATTCAGAAATCAATGTAGTCACCATATCAGATCAAATAAAGAAAAAAATTATATAATCACTTCAGTACATTTAGAAAAATATTAGATTAAAGGACTAATAAAAGAGTTCAGCAAGGTTGCTAGATGAGACACCGGCAATAACCAACTAGAAAATATTATTTAAAAAATAAGATACAATTTGCAACAGCAAAAAACAAAACAAAACTAAACCATAATGTATCTAAGGAATTAACAAAGAATACACAGGGGTTTTATGGAGAAAACGTTAAAGCTCCAATAAAGTATATAGTTCGTGAATTGCATAAATGGAGTGACTGTCACGCTCTTGCACAGGATGATTTAATATTATAACGATGTTACCCACTCCCAAATTACTGTATAAATTCAGAGTAATCCCAGTCAGACTTCCCTCTGGCATTTTTTAGGAGCTCAATACACTTACTCTGATGTGCAAGAGGGGCGAAAATCCATGATTACCTAAATTAACCATAAAAAAGGAGGTTTAATATTCATTTGAACCTACTACAAAGAAATAGGGTTAGGAAAACGTGCTCACTATATATGAAAGAAAAAAAAATCAGTTTCCTACCTCTTTGAATGTGGATTCCGAAGTGAACTCCAGATGAATTAAAACCTAATTGTGAAATATGAAATTATAAAGTTCATAAAAGAAGATGTAGGGGCCAGTGTATTTACAATCTAGGAGAAGAGAATGACTTTCTAAATGAAGCTTCCATAGCACAAATCATAAAGCATAAAATGGATGAATCTAATTACATCAAAAGTAAAGGCTTTCTGGTCCATGAAAGACACTATAGACAAAGATTAAAGAAAGATGAGAGGAGAAGTTATTGGCAGTTTCAGAACCAACAGGGGATACGTGGAATATTCAAGAAAGTCTTGCAAATAGAAAGAAGACAGCCTCAATAGAAAAATGGGGGGACGATATGAAAAGGCAATTTATAGAAGAGGAATCCCCAAAAACTACCAAGCAAATTAAAAGTCATTCAAATAAGTATTAATCAGAGAGTGACAATTAGAGATATTACTTTACATCTATGACACTGGAACAAATTGGAAAGTGAGATGACTCTAAGTGTTGGAAGAGACGTGAAGATACGAAATTTTCGTGCACTGCTGATGAGAATGTAAAAAGTTACTCAGCTAATCTTGAACAATCTTGGCTGTTCTTAGCCAAGTATGATAAGCCCTATGATCCAGAATCTCACCATGGATATACCTTCCCAAGAAATTCTCAAAGGGATCCGAAATGAACATGTACGTACAAGTATGTTTTCAAAAGGGACAAGTACAAGGACAGGGTCATTGGTAGTGGTGGAGACTTGGAGGCAATCCGGAACCCCAGCACTGGGAGGGCGGATGGTTTACGTGGTGTGTGCAGGTTGCCATGGGTGTGTCCTGCAGCCAGAAGCGGTGTGGCTTAATGTTAGTGCTCAGTGAGGAAAGTAAGAAATAGGGGAAGTGAGCATTGGGAATAAAAGAAAACAAAGATTTAAAAAAGGCAAGAGAGAGAAACAAAGGGAAAGCAGCATGCATGACGATAGTCCATACACACACACACACACACACACACACACATTTAGACACAACAGAGCCTACAGTCATAAGAGAATAGTCATCAGAGAATAATCAACTATGGTACATCCACTAAGTAGATTACTAAGCTCGTGTAGGAACTTCGTAAATGCTTATGATGTAGTACTAAATTTAAAAAACCAAGATATAAATTGTATCACAATATGAATATGAGTATCTGTAAATTTTTATTATTTTTATTAAATTTATTGGGGTGACATTGGTTAATTATATAGGTTACAATTCTATAATACATCATCTGTATATTCCATTGTGCATTCATCGCCCAAAGTCAAATCTTCCGTCACCATGTATTTGACCCCCTTTACCCTTTTCTACCCCTCCTTTCCCTCTGGTACCCTCTAAACTGTTGTCTGTGTCTATGAGTTTTTGTCTGTTTGTTTATCTTGTTTCTTGCTTTCAGTTTTATATCCCACTTATGAATGAAATCATATGGTTCTCAACTTTTTCTGTCTGATTTATTTCGCTGAGCACGATAACCTCAAGACCCATCCCTGTTGACGCAAATGGCAGTATGCCATCTTATGGCGGAGTAATATTCCATTGTATATAGGTGTCACATCTTCTTTAGTCAATCATCAAAGGACGCTTTGATTGTTTCCATGTCTTGGCCACTGTGAATAATGCTTCAGTGAACATTGGGGTACATATATCTTTACTGATAAATATTTTCAAATTTGGGGGGCAGATACACAGAAGAAGGATTGCTGGGTCATGAATGTGACCACGTTCTTTTTTAAAAAGAGAGTGTATACACACATATACACACCAGAGAAAAAATATCAGAAGGGAAAAATTAAAATGCTACAAATCGTAGTATTAAGATGATGAAATATATTTATTTTCATGCTCTGTTTCATAATTTCTTTGTAATCTATACTCTTTGCAATCTTTCAAACAGTATACTGATCATTTACAGATAATAACGTATTCTTACCTGAACTTAAAGTGAATCTAGGTAATTCCCAGATCTTCCGACGGACCACAAATTTGGTTGTGTCATCAACTTGAACCCCACCTTCTACATTCTCTCATGACTTACTTCTGTCTCAGTGAGCACGATAGCGAAGGATGTCTGGGGTGAGGGTCCTTTGGAGCACTTCGTGATTTGGAACTGTGCTTACAGGAGCCTTAAGTTTCGACCTTGAAATAATTCTGTCAAAAAGTTGAATCTGCCCACAATTACTAGTGGTCACTCATAAAGGACATTTACTGTGTGCTCATGGCTAGGCCAGTGTGGGCAGGGAGCACAGAAGAGTTGTTTTTTTCCTTTCTCCTTTCTCTTAAAAAATTTTATGATGATTTTTTTCCTGTTTTTATACGGGCGATGGTAGCATAAAGAAGTCTTTGGAGAAATCGTGCTGTAGCGTCTTTGGTTTCACTCTTCCCTGTTGACAATCATAAAAGCAAGAGCCATTTCAGTGGGAAAAGATTCATCTGGGGTTAAAGAGAAAGGGTTGGGGGATGACTTCAGAATAGGCAAATGTTTCGATTTTGTCCAGGAGTGTTTTGTTGCTTCCTGGTCTAAATTCCAATGGCTGTTTGTAGAGATGCATTATGAATGAAGACAAAGCCGTGGAATTAATTTGCCAAGGGATCCTTTCACAGAAGCTATACATAGCTCCAGATGTCAACTTTAGCCCAGCAAGGAATCCCCAGAGAGAATAGATAAATCTCAAGTATTGTTCACAGATTCGCAGTAATCAGAAACCACCCATATAATACAGGACTGTTCAATTTTTTTTCTTTATCCTTTTAATTTTTTTTTCTCCGTCTCTTTCTACTCTGCTCTCTCACTTGTCCCTATCTCTTAAGACACATAGTGAAAGGATGTCTCTGGGTCTAATCAGATATCTGTGGTTTTCCTTTCTCTCTGTAACTGTCAGGAAAAAGAAAGTGGATAGCAGTTATCTGCAAAGTATCCTGTATTTCACCTTTATTATCTGTGTGCTACACTATCCTAGATCTAACCCCTTGACAGTAATAAAGAGGAAATCTTTTTAAGAAATTGATCTACCATTGCTGCCTATTCTTCATGAGAGGATGTGAGCTTTTCATTTATTACAGAATAATCGTCCTTATGCCAAAGTGTGTGATGCAATATGTTAAAAGCATGTTCTGAGCCATTCATCAGGATTAATGGCACCCCAGCACATGGAGGAGCTTGGGGTGTCCTGCATAGATAGTGGCCAAGCAAGTGCTTAGGTCAGTTTAGGTCCTGGTCATACGAAGAACCATAATAGCATGTTGCATTTAACAGAGCAATTGGGGAGAAGACCAAAGAAATTGCTGTCATTTAATTCACCTTTATATAGTGTTTCTAATGAAACCGTTTTTAATGAAAGATGTGGAGAGACAGGGATGATGGGAAAGAGTTTGATCTTTGAAGTTAGATGGCCATTGGTTTGAATTTTAGTATCATTCTCTACTAAAGTGTGACTTTGAGGAAACGGTTGAGTCTCCCCACCCGGTCTCAGTTTGCTTATCTCTAAAGTGCAGGGAGGAAGAGGAAGCAGGAGATAATAGTGCCTACCCTGCACGGTTGTTCTGAAGCCTTGAACAGAGGCTCCAGCACGAAGTAGGCATTCAGTAAACAGCAGAATTCTTTTTTAAATTACATTATATAGCTTATGTAAATAATGTTAATAATAGTGGCTCTCAAAGTGTGTTTGGGGAACTCCTGGAGGTCCCTGAGAATATTCTTCCATAAAGAGGTCATTTGATTTTTTTCACTGGCATTTTTTTTTTACTAACATATAGTATAGTTTTCCAGAGGCTGCATGATATGTGATGATACAATTGATCGAATGTGGAAGCAGATAAAAGAATCGAGCTTTCTTACATTATCCCAAACAGGAAAGAGATTTGCAACAGTGTAACACTATGCCATTCTATTCACTATCAAATTTTTAGAAAATAGTTATTTTTCATAATACTATGTTTTTATATTACCATGTAGGTTACCAATTAAAATTAATATACAGATAGCTTTTAATATATAATCAATAACCAGTTTCAAAATGTGATTTAAGGAAATATAATGGAAAATTCACAATAGTACCAAAAATATAACACACCTAAGAATAAAGTTAGTGAAGCGTGCACATGAATAAAATTATAAAACTCCATAAACAGCAAAGGAAACCATCAACAAAACAAAAAGACAGCCGACTGAAAGGGAGAAGATATTTGCTTATGATACAGAAGTTAATATCCAAAATATATAAAGAACTCATACAATTCAACAAGAAAAAAAAAACAATCTAATTAAAAAATGGACAGAAGACCTGAACAGATATTTCTCCAAAGAGGAAATACAGATGGCCGAAAGGCATATGAAAAGATGCTCAAAGTCACTAATCATCAGAGAAATGCAAATTAAAACCACAATGAGATATCACCTCACACCTGTCAGAATGGCTGTCATCGATAAAAAAGAACAACAAATGTTGGTGTGGATGTGGAGAAAAGGGAACCCTCATACATTGTCGGTGGGATTGCAAATCGGTACAGCAACTATGGAAAACAGCCTGGAGGCGCCTCAAATAATTAAAAATGGATCTACCTTTGGACCCAGCAATTGTACTTCTGGGTATTTATCCAAAGAAAACCAAAACAATAATTCATAAACATCTTTGCACCCCTATGTTCATGGCAGCATAATTTACAATAGCCAAGACATGGAAGCAACCTAAATGCCCATCAACAGACTATTGGATAAAGAAGTTATGGTTCATATATACAATATGGAATATCACTCAGCCATTAAAAAAATGAAATCATACCATTCGCAACAACATGGATGGACCTAAGTTATTATGAGTAAAAGAAGTCAGACAGAGAAAGATAGATACCATATGATCTCACTTTCATGTGGAATCTAAGGAACAAAAATAACAAACTAATCAAAAACAGACTCACAAATACAGAGGACAATCTAGTGACGGCCAGAGGGGAGGGGGACTAGGAGGCTTGAAGAATGGGGTGAAGGGTTAAAAAGTACAAATTAGTCGTTGATAGATGGTCACAGGGATGGGGAGCGTGGCATAGGGGATGCAGTTAGCTCTAATGTAATGGCTAGGTGGAGAGCCAGAGGAGAAAGAGAGCAATTAGGGGGATCATTTTATACAATATATAAAAGTCTAACCACTGTACTGTATATTTGAAACTAATAATAAAAATTTTTTAAATGGGGTTAAAACAAGAAAAATAATTATAAAACTCCACTGAGGGACATAAAAATGATTTTTAAGATAGAGAAACAAATTTTATTCTTAGGTAGAAATACTCAGTATTTCTTTCTAAATCGAACTAGAATTCGACAGTCTCAATCAAAATGCCAAGAGGACTTTTTTTTAGAACTTGACAAAGTAATTCTAGAGGTCATGTAGAAGAACGAACTTGTGTGAATAACAAGAAAAAATATGAAAGAGAAGAATAATGGAGCACTTGACCTGGCAAATATTAGTACCTATAATGCTGGTTTCTAAAACGGTATGTACTGGCACAGCAATAATCAGACAAGTGAAACAGAATACGGTGTACTCAAGCAAATCTGAGGTTACAAAAGAAAATAGAATTTAAGGAGGACACCCAAAATCAGCGAGTAGAAGATGGATTACTTAGTAAATGGATATGGGAAAACTTGATAGCTATTTGTATCCCAACCTCAGTCCCTACACCAAAATAAATTACAGGTGAACCAGAGAGCTCAACGCAAAATTGTAACTATAACTATAAAATTGTTAGGATAAAACAGTGGGGAATATTTTTATGCTCTTGAAATAGAGCTTTTATCAAAATAAACACCAAGGCCAGAAAAATTTAGAGATAAGATTGAATATTTTATTATATAAAAAACATTTCAATTTCTTTATGTCAAAAGACAGCATCAAGACTAAAGACAAACTGAGAAAAATATTTGTGTGATATATGAGTTATTGTTAATTTACAAATACAGCTAATCAAAGAATATCAAACAGAAAAACAAGCAAAGGATTTAAATAGGTTATTCGCAAAAGTACAAATGGCTTTTAAACACACAACAATTCAGCACACTAACACTTAAGGAAATAAAAATTAACCCTACTATAAAATGTTATTTTCTTTATCCAGTTGGCAAAGATTTAAGAGGGTAGAAATACGTGGTATAGACAAGAGTGTAGGTTAACAGGTGCTTTCGTATTGAGTTGATCGGACTGTAAAATGCTGGAACTGTGCTGCATGGGAATTTGCTGATAATTCTCAAACTGCAATAATAGCAATAACCAACACTCTTGTCTTTTATTGACTTTAACGGGCATTACTGCTACTGTTTTATTATTAAGCAGGATAACGGCTATTGTTTTATGTGATAAAATACACACGCATACCATACACACACATAAAATTCTATCTAGGTAATATTCATTGATTTCTATTTTATCACGGGATTTTTAAAAGTAAGGAGAAGATATTGAAACTTAGTAAATAAATTTTTCGTATCTGTTGATAACACACGGCGGAATATATTAATAGATTTCTTAATATTACGCCATCTTTACTTCTCTACTAAAAACTCCTCTTGGTCACAATTCCTTTAATATCCCACATAGACTATTTTAATAGAGGGTTCCGATTTTAACCTCAGTCTTGAGTGAGATCGGCTGATGTTTTGTTCGTCGGTAAGCTGGTCGGTTTGTGGCATGCCCTCTTTTACCATTTCTGGCTTTCTAACAAGATTTTTCGAGGCTTTCCTTATTTCTCTGTGCTCTGAAGGAGCTAAGGAAGCACAGGAATTATCTGTTCCGTGAAGGTTTAAAGAAACTGCCCGTGACTCCCTCTGGGTGTGGAAACTTCACCGGGCAGAGTCTCCTGAACAACTTCCTCAGCCGTTTCGTCGGTCAGCGTTTAAATTTTCTGGTTACCTTTCCATTGATTATAGTCTCGGGCATTTGCCTTGGAAATCACTTATTTCATTCTTACATTTAAGTTGACTAGCATAAAATGAAGCACAGTATTATCTTAGAATCTTTCAGATTTGATCAATATCTGTGCTTAATATCCCTGTGTGAATCCCAGTTTTGTATATTTGGGCTCGTTAGGAGATTAGCACACTGCATGGATTCTTCCCCTTTCAAAGAATTATCTCATATTTATGAGGGATACCACTTTCTAATTTATTAAGACTTAATTCCGTGTCTCAGTTTTTTAATTCTATTTTCTTAAGATTTATGAATTCTTAATAACAGACTATTTTTTAGAGCAGTTTCATATTCACAGCAAAATTGGGCAGAAAGTACAAATTCCTTTTGTTACTTGGATACTCGAGTTATGTGTTTTTTTCTTTTTTATTTAATAAAGCGCTTAATAGGAACTGCCCTTAGAGTCCAACTTCCGCTGTATCTCAATGGTTTTACAGCCGTGTTTTTATTTTAGTTATCTTCTAGATATTCTATCTATGGTTACAAGTTTTATTTCCTTTTTAATTAAAAAAAAAAAAAGTGTTAGCAAGAAGGGTTTTTGTTTGGTTTGGAGGTCCGGGGCTTTGTTTCCTGTGTACTTTTGTTACTAGCTCCTAAGATATTTGGCAGCGGTTGTGGTACTTTTTCTCCTGTAGGGAACACTTCACATTCCTGTCATGGTTTAGTTGTGGAAATGTGGAAATGTGCCACTGGTTCTTGAACGCGTATATACTGTGCAAAGTTAACATATCTATAGACCCACTTTGTTAATTATGTGATTCAGGTTTTCACATGTTCACTTTCGTTTCCTATTTGGTCCCTGAAGGCATTTTGAAGTCTTCCGTGACGATTTTGTTTCCACGGGTTTTCTTCTGCACTTCTTGAGTTTTTTTCTTCATATATTTCAATGATAGATTTCATTTAGTTGATAAAGATTATGACGATTTTTACCTTAGTTATGTACTATACGCTTTATAACAGCAAAAATTCTTTCCATCGCAAGTGGTAGAAAGCCCAACTGAAACCTGTTTAAACAGTAAGTGGAAGGTACTGGTTCTTGTAAGGCTTGCTTCAGGTAAGGCTTGCTCCAGCAGCTCCAGATGATGCCGCCAAGACCCTGGTTCCTCTCCCCCTTTCTAAGCTGTCTTTTGGGGTATCTATATTATTTGGGTGCCCATCCCAAAGCGGAAAGTGGGTCATTACCACCTTTAAGGCACATGGCTAATAACAGGAAAATGACAAATTCCTCAGGAGAAAATCAGAACGACGTTGAGGGAACAGGATCTGGAAGAGCAACCAACAATGTTTATTCTTTACCTTCACAACTCATTCCATGCCTCGTCCTTTGATTTTTCCTTCGTTTGGTTTTCATGCTGTCACCTGCTTCTTTTTTTCATTCTGTTTGCCATATCTTAGCCTATCCTAGATAGTATTTTTCCATATATTTATCTATTTATGTCCCTTGTGGATGATGCACCTAGATTCTCTTTACATCTCTGCCCTGGGAGAAAAGCTAAGCTTTCCTCGTGGTAACTTCAGCGGTCACTGTTGACCTTTTAACCCTCGCCATGTGTAGGATGCTTACGTTTGCGATGCCCCTCATTCTCCACCTCCATGGTCAGACAAGCCCTGATCACTGCCACAGCTGTCCCTGTCCCATCCGTGTGCCCATGCACCTCGGTCCCCTTACTGCTGTTGAGGCCATTACACTCACTGCAGTTGCCCCTCTTTTTCCAACCCCTTTTACTATCTCAAGTCTCCCTTTCTCTATCTTGTTTCCTCAAAGCTAAATTCCACCTCTCCCCGCTGTGCTCACACTCTTGGCTTTCTGCCCCAAAGGCCTCGAGTCCTCCAGCAGGGCTCAGAAGGAGAGGGAACTGAGCCATTTACATAAGTCCCTCTGGCTCCTGAGAGGGTCATCAGTGTTACAGAAGACAGAAAATGTTTGATGGGAATATTTTTTCCTTTTCTTTCGATAATCTGTTGTTTTTGTAATCAAATGTTGATCAGATACAAAAGATTAGGAATTACATTTAGATGTAAATGATGACAATTCAGTCATCATGTACCCACCACCCAGTTTAAGAACAATTTTTTTCACTTACCTTTGAAGTCAGTGCCCTGCATGTCCCTCCCGCATCTCATGGCTCCTGCCACTCCCTGCCAGGTTACCGTGATCCCAACTTCTGTGTTTATTATTCTTATTTTTCTTTATGATTTTATCACATGCTTACGTCCCTAAACAATAGATATTTTGTTTAGTTTTTAAACTTTTTGTGCACGAGTTCTTCCCTTCTCCCTCTATTAGTTTAGAAACCGTGCGTCTCATTTTCATTATTTAAATGGTTACCCTAGAGATTTTAACATGCACACTTAATTTACTAAAATGTATAACTAATGACTATCTTCACTCTCCTCTCAAACAAAACAAGACCTTAGAACACTTTAATTCTTATCGCCACCTCCAGACATTAGTGCTATTTTATATGAGTTCTGACATATTTTCTTTCCGCTCAGGAACTGCTAATATTTTATTCGGTGCGTGTCTGTTCAGCTGCACACAGTTCTTGCATCTCAATCCTTCCATCTGGGTCGCATTCCTTCTGCCCAAAGTCCATGTTTTAGAATTTCCTTTACTTAGAATTCCACTGATAGCAAAGTCTCTCAGTTTTTTTGAAAGACATTTTACTGGGTACATGACACTAGGTCGACAGTTACTTTCTCATAGGATGCGGTGACGTCATTCTATCTCGTTTGGGCTTCTGTTGTTCCTATCGGGAAGTCAGCAGTCAGTCTAATTGTCATTCTTTTGAAGGTGATATAATGCCCTCTGGAGTTTTCTAAACACGATCTCTGTTCTTGGTGTTCTTCTGTTTCCCTGTGACAAGTCTATGTGTAGGATTGATTTTATTTATGCACCTTGCTTGGGATGCACTGGGCTTTCTCAGTCTGTAGACGGGCATCTTTCATGAGTTGTGGGAAATGACTGGCCGTTACACCTTCGAATATCGCCTCTGCACCATTTTCTCTCACTGCCGCTTCGGAAGCTCTGATTACCCACATGTTGGACCTGCTCGGTCCATCCCCCACATCTCTTCATCGCTGTCTTCTTTCCGTATCTTAATCTCTGTGTGCTTCACTGTGGGAAGTGTTTAGACCTACTTTTAGTTTGCTCACTCCCATCAGCTGTGTCTAATTGCTTTCCGTCGACTTTTTAAATATTAATCATTCTGCTTTTCATTTTTAAAGTTTCATTGATCTATTTTTCAAATCTGTTCAATCATTACTTATACGCTCTTCTTCTTTAATCATATTTTCATTCGCTTACTTTATTTCTTTAAACATTCACTAGCCTTATTTTGTATATTCCCTGTGTGTTCGTTTCAACGATGGAAGTATGTGAGGATCTGATTGTCCTCTCTGCTGGCCTTCACTCTTGACTCATTCTTTTCTTGCGGCTTTTATTGTGTGTGTATATTTCTAGGAAGTTTATATGCGTGAGACCCAGATTGAAGGTAGATTTGCCCAAAAAGGAGAGGTGATTTCCTTCTGCCAAGTACTTGGGAGGACAACTGGCCTGGAACTACTTTAAAATAGCCTGAGATTAAGTAGCCTCAGTCTGAATGAATTCGTGGTGCCAACCTGTATGTTAGCAGCTCGTGCTCGTGAATTCTCGTGGAGGCACACCACTCCCAGCACTGTGCTGGAAAACACACTTCTGCTTGCCTCTGGGGGACTGGAAGGAAAGTGGTCTAGTTTCTAGGTCACTCTTACACTGGCAATGTAACTCTGTGGAGCAGGGTTTCTCAGCGTCATCACTACTGACACCTTGGACCAGATAATCCTTCGTTGTGGGAAGTGGTCCTGTGCATTGTAGGATGGGTAGCAGCATCCCTGGCCTTTACCCAGTAGATGTCAGTAACACGTCTTCAGCCATCACAATCAAAAATGTCTCCACACATTGCCCCATATGCCCTGGCAGGTAGAATCACCCCAAGTTAAGAAAGAGCTATTGCATATAGGGCCATGCCACCCTGAACAAGCCCGATTCTGTCTGATCTCGGAAGCTAAGCAGGGTCAGGTCTGGTTAGTACTTGGATGGGAGACCACCTAAGAAGACCAGGTGCTGTAGGCATAAAAAATAAAAATAAGGGATTGTAAGCTGACAAGGTCCCTGCAATCTGTGAGGTCAACCAAGGGTTGCCTCGCTTAAAAAAAAAAAAGAGAGAAAGAAAGAGCCACTGCTTTAGCGGAGCAGCAGAGAGTCTCCTGTTAGACCCCATCCTTGCAAACATCTTGAGCTTCGTCTCCCCTTCCTATGGAGCCTTGAGAATCAAAGTTTAAGGTTATCCTGTTAATCGAATGCTCTCAAGAAGAAAATCAACCTATCTCAGTGACCCAATTTTGGTCTGTATTTTTGCTTTCTTTTAGAGTTGGCTTCTGAATATTTCTTACTAACTTATCAGTTCACCGACACTTTTAAAATG
>NW_024349802.1:4849640-4945007 GCF_902729225.1 Pteropus medius
TCAACTCCGCATTCAATGAAGTCACGTCGGTGGCCTGAAGCAGACCACGCGGGGAATGTCTACACGAAGGAAATCGGCAAACGCAGTAGAGCAGGTCGCTGATTGGCCAACAGTTACAAGTATGCCACTGATAGATATGGACAGAAAACAGAGAGAGAAAGACGAGGCTTGCTCATTTAGTTCCTTTATTGTTGACTCGACCGTGTACATCTACCTCGTCAGGGGTTGAATTGTGTCCTCCCAAAATGCCTTTGTTGTAGCCCTAACTCCAGTGTCTCAGAATGTGACTGGATTTAGAGAGAGGGTTTTAAAGTGGTGATTGAATTAAAATGAGGTCATTACGGTGGACTCTAATCCATTATAACTGGTGTCCTTATAAGAAAAGGAATTTAAGACACAGACACGCACAGCAAGAGGACCACATGAGGACACAGGGAGAAGGCGGCCGTCTACACACCAAGGAGAGAGGCCTCAGAGGAAATCAACCCTGCAGAGACCTTGAGCTCAGACTTCCGGCCTCCAGAATTGTGAGAAAATACATTTCTGTTGTTGAAGCCCCCAGTGTGTGGTGCTTAGCATGGCCGTCCTGGTCACACCACTGCATCTTTTCGTCTTGACTTTCTTATATTCTTAGCCTCCTCCGGGTGCTCTCTTCGTGTACCCAGCACGCACATTGGGGCTGGTGAGCACCTGTGATGAGAACATATTGCCATCGAGGCCAAGGGCATGGACTCAGCCACAAGGTGGAAAACAGGCGGGAAACAGTTCTGTCACTGCAGAACGCCCCTGAGGCACAGGAGCCACCAGACAAAGATGCAGGCCGACCCAGAACGCCCACCACCCAGCCGACATTCCTGAAACACACCCCGGAGTCCCCGCCCCATTGGCAGAGACGTCATCATCCGGAAGTCAGCGCATCCATTTCGTGTAACTGTCACCCTAACGGATCCTGCCTAGAATCTGCAAAGCCAATTCTCTCGCCGCTGTCCTCTCCAATCAGCCCACCTGGCATGAAGGTGAGCCCCAGTCTGTCCCAGCGATGGAGAAGAGAATCTCCTCAAACCTCTATTTTCCTTGGGAAACTCCGAAACCCTGACCGTCCACGCTCATTTACAATTTATGGGAATAAACCCTCCCATTACTGAACTGGGTAAGCAGCCTCACGCTGACCCCACCTTCTCCATGGAGGACCCACGATTGTAGGAAGGGCGGGGGAGCAGAGGGGCCTCGGAGAGTACGCATCTTATTTCCATCTTTTGCTGCTGTGTTTTTTTTTCTTTCTTTCTTTTATTTCTCCTCTCTTTATTCTTTCTTTTCTAATCGATAACTCGTGGAGCACAAAAGGGGACTCGCACGGGCTCTGATTTGCTGTATACATCACTTGAAGTGTTACATTTCAGAACCCAATTTTTAAAAATCATTTATACTTCAAAGCAGAAAAATAGCAACATTACTAGAAGATTCAATTAAATTATCCCAGGTTAATGCGTTTGCTGTCAGCAATGAATAACCACAAGTGAACAGCCACCGAATTGACTATAATGCTCTGTTTCTTTCACAAATCTATAGCCTATTTTGTGAGCGTATTAAAATATATTTTCTAATGGGGGAAAAAAATGAGATGCACTTTTGCTTACTCCCTTTTACAGCAAGTTAGTGCCTGTCATTCCCAGGACACTGGTTTCCTTAAAACTACGACAAAAGCTTTTATCTCTTCGAGCCCCAGAGGACACTGGGAAAATCTCTCACTTGGCTTAACTTTGCTGAATATATTTAACCAGTAAATTATTTGCCTTCCCAACTGGAAGAACCAATATACATTTATGTCCTAGGAATGGTTTGTTTTACTAACTTTATGAGTGAAGACCTCAATAGTAGCAAAGCCAAGGGACATTTAATTAAGTTATATTTGCTTTTTTCATGATCTTTAGCTCTAGCTTATAAATCAAGAATCAATGAGTACTTAATTTCCTCTTATAGCATTAAAAGTAATTGCTTCATAAATTCACTTTAGTAATCCAAATATTTGCACACAGTACAGCACAAAGAGAAGTTGTTTCACTGATGAGATCCTAACTTTTATTTTATTAGTATAAAATGGAGCTTGCTCATTTTATAGCTTATGATTTTCCTCGCCGCCTCAAATTCCTTTTTGAAGCAGACAGGATATAAATTTAAAATAAATACAATTATGACTTTGAGGGGGGAAAAAAGCCAGTCTACTTATTTAAAATATAAAAGAAATCATAGCTGTAGATATAGTCCTGCTTAGTAGAATATAACTAGAATGAGCAAATTCTTTCCCCCAAAATTGTGAATGCTCAAAAAGCAACAAAAATATTTTCAAACCCAACTTAACCCCTACTTCACCTGTATATTTTATTGCAGGAGAAGAGGTGAAGGGGTAAAAAAAAAAAAGTCTTTATAAAATTGTTATCTGTGCTACTCAGCTTCTGGCTATTGCTAAATTTGCTCTGCTGAAACTGTTTTGTATTCTTTACCTGCTCTGTTCATACATAATATTTCCCTAAATTTAGATACCGCATTAAGATTTTAAAAGCTCATTTATAATCTCTGAGTCATTCTGGTTAATTCTTCATGAACCAGAGACCATTTTTGTGATGGTACAGATGAGAACTAAAAGGAGACAGGAAAAGAATCCAGGGTCATATATGGCAGCATGTGGCTGAGCTGGGCTGGGAAGGACCTAAGTCTTCAGATGGCAAGTCCAAGGTCACGGCTGCCCCATGGCTACTGTAACCAGTGATTGTTTCACTGAACACATATGTTGTAACACCTACTGTGTGTCAGCTACTTGGGGCCTTAGAGCCCAGCTACCACATGGATGAACCTAGAAAACATGATGATTGAAAGAAGCCAGCACAGAAGACCACCTATTATGATTCCACTTATATGATATGAAACGTCCAGAATAGGCAAATCTATAAAGGTGGAATATAGATTCGTGGCTGCCTAGGGCCGGGAGGATGGAGGAATGAGGGGCGGAGGGACAGGTAAGGAGAAGGGGGTTTCTTTGGGGGGTAATGAAAATGTTCTAAAATTGATTGTGGTGGTAGATACACAACTCTACAAATATAAAATCATTGAATTGTACCCTTTAAATGGGCGAATTGTATGGCATTTGAATTATATTTCAATAAAGTTGTTTTTTTAAAAAACTAGAGACAGCGACATGCCTCCTGCCCCGATGGGGTGGACACTAACCTACTCTTCCCCAACTGCCCCCTGCACATGGCTAAGCTCCCCAAAGGCAGGACCCGCCTCATCCCCAGGGATATCTTGGGGACAACATGGAGCCCCAAGCTTTCCTCCTGCCTCCGCCACCCCCTTGCATTTCGCGCTCCAACCTTGAATGAGCACGCGGAGTGCCCTGGGGCATGCATGTGTCAGGTAAGCAAGATCGTCCTGTTAGTGGCCTTTCATTAGCAGATGCCAGGCTCCTTGAAGACCGATGACAGCAACCCCAGGGGCAGGGTGTGTAGCCACGAGCTCTCAGTCAGGCATGCCCATTGGGACAGGTGCCCTTCAGTTCCCTGGGATCCCATTACCTGCTGACACCAGCCCCAGTGCTCTTGGGTACACCCAGCTCCAAGAAGTCTCTGGAGGTCTCCGGCCAGGCACGCCTGCGGCCATGCAGATACACTCAGCTGATCGATAGTTTAAATGGCCTCATTCCAGAAACTCATCAGTAGAAAAATCACCACGACAATTTGTCTTGCCTTAATGAGCCCCCCTTTCTGCCTCTCTGTCTTTGTGCAAGCAGGTCATTCTGCCTGCAACCTGGCTTCTGTGCCTCTACCTGGTGAAAGCTCAGGTCCAACTCAAGGCCGCCTCCTCCACAAACTGGTCAATAATTCTCCATGGGTTTTCTTAAAGTCGACGGTCAATGATTTTGTGATATGATCGGTCTGGTATGAGTCAGGGGTACAGGTCCTGAGCTACCAGCTTCATCTTCCTGTGGCTCTAGCCCAAGGCCCTGTGCCCACAGATGCGGCTCCCGCTGGCATTACTCAACTTGAATTGAGTTCAGTCATTTAACGATCAGAGACTAGGATGGGAACATGTAGGCAAGAGCACCAGAGAGCTACTTCCAAAGGCTGAGAAGAAAAAGGAGCATGTTTCTCCAGTGATATCGAATGAGACAAAGGAAGGAAGAAATAGCCTGAGGTCACAGACAACCGTCACAGTGGAAGATTTCTATTGGAACACGATGGAAGAATCAAGATTTATTTTTTGGAATATTGTTATTAAATAAACATTATAGAAACTTTTGCATATCCAACTTATTTATAGCTTACGGCATGAAGAACCACATTAGTATGTTGAATTATAAGAACGCATTGCAGCCCGCTAGCTGACAGCACATCAAATTATTTGCAGATATTTTCTGGAACAGTACCCTTGAAGGATGCCAGCCCCATTCAGTGTCACCTTATCACAAGACAGGAACCGAGTGTGGGGATGAGCTCCAAAGCGAAGGACGCTTTAGCTCCCCACGACCTCTGCCGCCCGGCTGTTCGAACAAGGAGTTTCCCCCCATCCCAGCCATAAGCCTCGCTGTATCTCGGGCATTTGCATCTCTCTGCTGCTCTTTAGAATGATGCCTGCGGAAGCCTCCGGTGAGAAAGTATGCTCTGGGCGGGAATTCGTGAGTACATTAGTCACATTTAAGAGGCTCTTTATCCTCCAGTCTGCAATAACATAGTTCTGCCAAAATTACATAATCATTTTAACAAAGAGTCTCTAATTGACATGAAAAGGCAAAGTCAAAATAAAAATGAATTTCAGGCGAGCGGCGCAGACCCCCGAGGAGCGTGGTCCTGGAGGGCATCGCCCCAGAACTTTCTGTTGCTCTACGGCTTGTGAGCACAGTGCTGGCACATCCCCCCAGGGAGTGAGTTTTCTTTAATATCCAATATCTCTACATTTCAAACGTGTTCCTTTTTTCCTAATGTTCAGCATTATCTTCAGCACTTTAAATATCTTTCTTCCCACCAAGAAAAAGATCGTTCTTTTGATGAAAAGCTATTATGGCCCATTTAAACAATCGTGAAGTGGTTGGGTGGTTTAAGAATTACATGTAGATCATTTAGCAAGGTTGGCACAACATCTGACTTCGAAAATCAGCATTTTGCCAAGTATTTTAGCCACATCACGGTTGCTAAGCTAACGAGAAAATGCTAATCACTTGGCACAACATAGCCATGTTAAAATTAAACAAAATCAGTCGCCTTCAAAATAACCTTTTGTTTTTGTCTCCAAAAACCTGCTTTGTGCATTTGGTACAGGTGAGAACTCATTGCTCATCCCGATACGAACATGTCTCGTGTCTTAAACGGGTTCTGTGTTTTCCTTTGTTCTATCGTCAATAACAGTGAGCCCTTACTTCAGCATGATTCAGTGAATTCCACTCGTTTCAGCACCTACTATGTGCCCGGTGCTCTGCTGTTCAACGCAACTGTGTTAAAGTGTTTCTAGCGCAGCGTAGCTAGATCATAGCATTTCCAAACGTCTTTACGAAGTAACCCCAAAGCAAAATTCATCGTCTAATGTGTTCCAACAACATATTCTTAAACAGCAAATCTACACAGCTGCTACACATGTGACCCTAGAGTAAGCGTAAAGGGGGCCAAAGACAGGCCCCTCCTCCAAAGCTAGTTCAGAAGGCAAAGCATACAGTTCATAACAATATGCGTGATAATAAGCTCCTTAAAAACCATACCAGAGGCACACGAAGTGCATTAAGAGACGAGGAAGTAAAATTCATTGAACACCTACTATGTGCCAGGCTGTTTCACACATTCAAGAGTCTCAATCTGGGTGCACGTGGCTCCCAGTGGCACCCCACGGCACACGTGTGCAAGAGGACTAGGAAAAAGCACATGCTCCCCAAAATGTCTGAAACTGTTCACCACTAGGGAGGAAAGTTTTATCAAATGCATCTATATAATTTTATTGGTTAGTGCATATATATTTTTTTCAATTAAAAGTTGTTAATTAAATGCACATACACACACCTGAGCCCGCTACGGCATGAGAATCTCTCATGTTCTCCGCTAAGAATTACTAGCACATGTTGATTATGCTGCTTATATTAACTGATTTAATCCTTTACCATTGAAGAAACAACCCTTTACCATAATAGCTTTTCATCAAAGGCTCAGAGTAATCAGGGCGTTCGCTAAGGACCGTAGAGTCAGTGAGTGGCAGGGATAGGGTTTGGACACAGGGTCCCTCTGCACCTACTGAGATGATCATGTGAGGTTTGTCCTTTATTCTATTAATATGATGTATGACATTGATTGATTTTCATATGCTGAACCAACTTGCATTCCTAGGATAAATCCCACTCAGTTGTGTTATACAATCCTTTTCATATGTTGCTGGATTCAATTTATTAGTATTTTGTTGAGAATTTTTGCACATATATTCATAGGGACTATTGGTCTAGAGTTTTCTTGTGATATGTTAGCAACAAAATTGTTTTGTTTGTGTTTGTTCCTAAGAATATAGTAACATCTTCATTTTCAAAGGATAATTTGCTGTATTTAATTCTTGCTCAACAGTCTTTTTTTTTTTTTTTTTTTTTTTTTTTTTTTTTGCCACTTTGAATATGTCATCCCACTGTCTTCTGGTCTCCATAATTTCTGATGAGAACTCAGATGTTAGTCTTATTCGGGCTCCCCTGGGCGTAATGAGTCACTTCTTTCCTGCTGCTTTTAAGATTCTCTCACTGGCTTTCACTTTGTCTTTGTGCTTAAATGTGACTCTTTGAGTTTATCCTATTTGAAATTCATTGAACTTCTTGAATGCATAGATTAATGTTTTTCATCACATTTGGGAAGATTTCGGCCATTGTTTCTTCAAGTATTCTTTCAGCCCTTTTCCCTTTCTCTGCTCTTTCTGGGAGTGCCCAGCATGTGTATGCTGGTACGTTTCATGGCATCCATAGATCCCTCTTCATTTTTCTTCATTCTTTTTCCTTTATGTCCTCAGATTGGAAGATCTCAATTGACTTATCTTCAGATTTTCTGATTCGTTCCTCTGCCTGCTCAAATCTGTGATGAAGACCCTCTAATGATTTTTTTATTGCTATCATTGTACTTTTCACATCCAGAAATATTATTCTGTTCTTTCTCGTAGCACTATGTCCTTCTTACAAGGAAGCCAGTCTTTTTGGATTAGGGCCCCACCTTTTATGACCTCATTTAAACTAATTACCTCTTTAGAGTCCCTGTCTCTCAATATGGGAGTTAAGGCTTTAACATATGAATTTTAGGAGGATACAATTCTGTCCATAATGGCAATATTTCAGCAGAAGTTTGGAAGCCAGAAGGAATGCTGACATGCACTGAATAAGATGTGCACTTTAATTTCTGCTTTCTGCTTTGTCACCCAGTCCCTACTTTCTGGTGATCTTGGTTTCTTGAGTTTGTGTACCCCTGTTTCACTTTCTTGAAATAAAAGACTACACAGAAGTCTTTTCATTGTCGTTACTTAAAAAAAAAAATGCATCTAATTAAAATAAATACAATTTTAAAGAAAGAAAAACTGTCACTGGGAAAGGTACAGATAACTAAATACTAAAGTATTTAAAGTATTAGAGTACTTAAAGTACTAAAGTATTGTGCCCTTCCATAGTGTAGGCTTGTGACTGGGAAGCAGCAGCTCCGCTGGGACCGCATTGCTCAGCCCTTCTTGTATCCAGGTGGGGCCATGTGACTTCCTCTGGCCAATCAACAGTGGGTCGAAATAGACTGTAAAGGCCAGGGCAGAGTGGGTGTGGACATGGCTCTTTATCCACTACTGAATGAGGAGGATCCCACAGCCCGAGTGGAGGACCTCACCATGCGCTGGGAGGAGTCCCAGGTCCTCAGTACCTGTACTGGATTTGCCGTGAGCAAAAATTTACTTCTAGTGCATTAAGCCACTGAAATTATGGAGTTTCCCTTTTACGGTTACCTGCATTACCTTAACTAATAGAATCCCCATAACCTCGAGGCTGTTTTTATTTTTTACATATTCCTTCCAGTTCTTATCAATATACATTCACTTTACATAGCTGTAAGCATGGTGTACAGACCGTTTTCATTCATTTTTTTAACACATAGATATATTAAAACATTTTCCATATTCATCTATTGCCCTCGTAATTATTATTTTTAGGACCTAGATAATATTTCACTGTACACATTAAACCTGTCCCCAGTTGTTGAGCTTTGGCTGTTTCTAATTATTTTGGATTTCTGGGTTTGCAGAGGGCATTCTCATCGCTGTGTTCTCTTGGGTAGAAGGGGCGGAAGAGCCCATCACCAAACAAGTTCATTAGTCAAGTTCGCACAGAGAGCCTAGAGGACGATGCTGAGTTTTACATCCCATTAAGGCTTCGCGGTTTGGAGATGACGTGTCTGCAATTCCTCTTGCCTTCAGCTCCTTGTCAGGCGCCGACCCTTCACTCAGGACTCTCCGGCCACCTCCCGTGGCCTCCCTTTGGAGTCACTTGGAACTGACTCCCGCTCTGGCAGACCCTCGCCTCTTTCTTCTCCGCTTCTCACCCCCAAGGTCTTCTCGGCCTCTATCCTAGACGGCTAGACTCACTTATTCAGGAAACATTTATTGTCTAGCATGTGCCAGGCACTGATGAAGCTACTGAAGATACAGAATAGAATGAAGCAGCAGAATCCCTGCCCTCATGGGTGCACAGTCTAGTCTGGGAAGATGGACGCAAGAAAATCCACCGGAAGGGTGCCGAGCACGGCAGCAGGTGGTAACTGCTATGGAAGTAGGATGTCAGGGAAGCCCTCTACGGGAAGGGGAAGGCGACATCACCGCTGAGCTCAGGAGATGAGAGACCAGCCAGGCAGCTTTGCACACTAGTGAGGCTCAGAGTCAGAGGCACCTGTGCAGGTGCGAAAATCAGCAAGGAGGTGTGAGGGGCTGGAGCGAAGGGGGAAGGGGCAGGAAGTGGGTGAGGTGGGGACAAATCCCAGAGGGCCCTTCTGGGGCCTTACGGTGACTGAATGAGGTAGGGTAGTGAGGTGGGAGCCGTGGAAGGTTTTGAGCAGAGGAGGACCCTGACATGAAATGAACTGGAGGGGTTGGGGGCACCTCCCCAAAGGATGCAGGTGAGCAGGAGACTATAGAAAGCTGCCCTTCTTCAGAACCTGGTGAATTTTTTCTTGATTATCGTATTTTGTCTGTTAGATTTCTTACATTAGGGAAAAACAAAAGATCCGGCACGACATTGCTGTGGGAGCGTCAGGGAGGGGGATGGGGGTGGGGTCCACCATGATTTGTCTGTTTTATAGCTCAGGACACACAAAAGAGACTGAAGGACTTGCACAGGTCATAACGGAACCGTGGGGGAGGAGGCCGGATGCCAGGCCCGTTTCCAGCCCTGATGCGGTGGCCTGACCAGGGCCACCAGGAGAGTGGCAGGCCCTGCGGAGGGAGGCCGGGCACCTGTCCTGTGCAGGGGGCCGGCAGTGGGGATGCTGCAGGCCGCAGCCTGGAACGGTCTCTTCATCTCAGCTCTGTCTCTCTCCCCTCCCGCCTCTCTCTCCCTCTCCCGCTCCTTCAGACAGGGAGTGAGAACAGAGAACCTCAGGAGAGTGAGAAATAACAAACAAATGGCAGCGGAGTGCTTTCTGCATGGCGGAAGGCCGCTAAGTGACAGTAATGTGGCCCGGAAGGCAGGCATAAACGATGACGAAGAGAACTCTGTCGCCATGACTCAAGGTTTACAAGAAAGGCCTGGAGCCCACGGCATCCCCGCCCCGGCCACCTCCCTGAGACAGAGCGCAGCTCGGCCCAGGGCCCCCTGCCCCGGCCTCGGCCCACCACCTCCCCGAACTGCACTGGCGTCATTGACAGCGGCTCAGAGCAGAATTCCAGGGACCAGGACACCTTCTTGGGGAGGTGGCTTTCTGGCTTTCTGGTGGCTCCCCTCTCTGCCCTAATGGAGACAAGCACTCGGGGGAAGTAGATGACCAGGGATTGTGACCGTCGTCCCCCTTCCTCCCTGTCCACGGCTCCCAAGGCCGACCACGGCTAACGGAGACCGGCCACTCGAAACGTCACGGGGAAATGGCCGGCTGGGGCTGGAGCGGCTTTGCGTTTCGTTTTATTTTGTTTCCCTTCGTAAATTGCCTTGCGCCCCCTCCCCACGCCCGACTCGTCACTCACTGCCATCCTGTTTTTACCCAGACTGGGCTCCCAATCCTTATTCTTTCTCCCTTCACGTCTCTGCCCTCAGCCAACTAATTTATTGATTGGCTTTTACCTAAGGCCAAATGAAGTTCTCCTTTATTGAGACAATTTCTCAAAGTCTGTAACTTGCAGACACCGGCTTCACCTCCTGTTCCCTTTAATTAATGGGGAGCCGCTCACAGAGCCAGGGCCACTGGCCCCGTGCACCCTGCGTGTTAATTTTTTTTTTTTTTTTGACCCCGTTGGTTCAATCGAGTGAGTTCGGCCCAAATAATAGATACACAAACACACACACACAAAATTGCTTCACTCCCTTATTCACACGGGAAGCACGTGTTGCATGAAGAAGCACAAGGCTCCCTGCTCTTACAGAGAAGGCGTTTGGAATTCAGATGTGGGTGGACCACGGATTTGGAGTCAGACTTCTCTGTCAAAATGCATAAAATGAACTAGGAAGTCACGTTACATGTCCAGAATTCTTTTTACCCAAAAGCTACTTCTTTTTCTAAATAGCCAGGTAATCGAGTACAGCTGGCGTTGGCTCAGTGTTTCACGGAAACACTGAGCAGCCAGCACGTCTGCCTTGCTGACCTTTACTTCTTCCCGCAAAGCTGCGTGAAGACACCTCCCTTGGATGAGCCTCATCGCCCAGTTCTAGACTCCCGAAACTGTCCTTCTCCATGAGTCTCAAGGGTAGGTCGGACAATACACTTAAATCCTTTGATTTCATGAAAAGCCATTGTAAGAAAACCTCAATCTGGAGGATAGCATGACTCCTGTTTGCTCTTTTATTAATGAAAAGTCTAAAACCACAAAAGAACACTAATCTTTTCTCTCTAATCTTACTTTGCCAAATCACCAGTTTAATAAGCAGGCGGGGCATTGTACCCCAAACTATAGCAGCGCTGGCTAAGATGTGCTCATTTGCTTGTTTGAAATTATTTGAATAGCTAACATATTCACAAAGATCAAACATCTTTTAAGAGGAACAGGTAATCAGGAGGAACTCTGTCTGCTACACACTCCACTTGCACACACCTCCACCTCGTGACACAGGTAACCTCTGCTTGAAGGTTCTTAATTTATCCCTCCAAGCTCCTTTACACGAATCAAGCAAGTATGAATATAGAGTCTTCTGTTGCCCCCACCCACCACACACACCTTCACGTGAAAAGTAACAGATTATATGTATTGTACTTTCTTGCTTTTTCTCCCCGGCATAATGGTGATCTTTATCTAAATAGAGATTGTGTGGATGCATCATCCATTTAACCAGCCATCTGTTTGATGGCATTGGATTGTCTCCAGGCTTTTCTCATTACAATGCTGCCATGAATAACCTGGTACCTACGTCACTTTGTATGTGAGCTAGTAAATCTGTAGGATAAATTCCCAGAACTGGAATTCAGGGTCAAAGGAATACACATTTTTAATTTTGATAGGTTTGGCCAAGTAGGCTACAGAAGTGTTGCATGGGTTTACACATCCGACAGCGATGTACAAACATGCCCGTTTCCCCACAGCCTCACCAATGGCGTATTATGAAACATGTTTTTCCTCCAATCTAATAAGGGAAGGATGGAGTCGCCATTTTTCTTTGCCTTTCCCTTATCATGAGAGAGGTTAGCATCTTTTCATATGCTTAAGAGCAGTTTGATATTTCCTTTTCTGTAAACTATCTGTTCATATTGTTGCCTATTTTTCGATTGAGCTTTACTTTTGTTTCTGTTATTTCTTATCAATTTCTAGGAGCGCTTTACTTATTAGGATGCTTAATCCTTTTACTATGATAGGAAGTGCAATTTATCTGTTTGGTTGCCATTGATCTTTTAGCTTTGCCTTGTAGACTTTTTGGTTTGCTTTCTTTTCTGTCTGTAGTATGGCCGGGGTGGTTTTGAGGCTTTTACCCTTGTACAGTCAAATTTATCAGTGTTTTCTTGCCTTTGTGTCACCATTAGAAAGGTCTTCTGCACTCCAAGATTAAAGAGAAATTCCCTCATTTTTCTCTAGTAAACTTACGGTTTTCTGCCTTTCATATAAATCTTTGATTCACTTAGAGTTTATCTTGATGTACAGTGTGAACTTTAGATTATTTTTCCAGATGGCTACTCTGCTGTCTCATCAGGCGACAAGCATTTTTGCTGTGTCATTCAGAGAAGAAAACAAGCCGCTAGTGCCAGAGGTTTTGTTTTTCATCCCCGATACACCTAGAGACTTGGAGCATATTCTCGTTGCATCCCCTTAACTGCTTCACTGCTGCGCATTCAAAACCTGGGAATTCCTGGCATTGTCATGTAGGGAGGAGGTAAAAGAACTCGAGTGTTAAATCCAGCTCTGTTCAGAGACTGCAGTATGCTGATCAGCCCTGCAGCCAGACCCGAGAGGACACCTGCGGAACAAAGGCAGGTTTCTGCTGGGATCGCTGACAGCCCATTTTCCCACCCCGTGAAGGGGAAGCAGGAAAGCAGAGTCTTTAAGTCACGCCCTACGCAAAATAAAACCGTTGGTTCCCTGAGGCTAAAATCCTGGGGAACCTAAGGATCAAAGGCCTTTCCCTCGACATACTGGTGTCTTTTCACGCTACATACCCTCGTCCTTCCTCACTGTGTGCCCATATCAAAGGAAAATGGGTAAACAGGTCTTTAAGCTGTAATTCACAGACACTAAGAGTGATATATAAACTGGATCCCTTTTTTCTCGTCTTGGCTTTTTGTCTTTGCTTTCTCTTGTTTTTGTTTTTTAAACTTCGGCAAGCATTTGAATTCTTTCTTGTGCTCAAAGAACTCTCTCTCAGTGCAGGCCCACGGGGGGGGCAGGGGTACCCTGTCCTGCAGGTGTTTTTCACATCCATCCTTCCAGTCACCTGGTCAGTTTTGTCTTTTTACCGATGTGTGACACACATACAAAATCATGTAGATCATAAATAGCTTTATGAAGTTTTACAAAGTAAACACACCAGGATAAGCACCCCGACTCAAGATCTTGAACATCACAGCATCCCAGAGCCCCTTCGCGTCCCCCCTAATTTTCTCCCCCTTCGGTAGCCACTCGCAGTTTCTCCCACGGCAGGGTAAAGTTCCTGCCAGTTGGGTGCACTGCGCGTGTTCGCGTGGATCTGACTTGTTCCCTTACGTTCCTCTTAAGAGCGTCAACCATGTTTCCCGCTTCACAGTTCTGCATTTGTTCTCGTTGCTGTGTAACGTGGTGTTGCATTGTGTAACGGTGACACCGAGCATTTTTCCATCCTAATGCTGACATTTGGATTGTTTCCAGCTTGGAACTATAGGGTGTACTTGATGCTACCAACATTCTTGTCGTGTCTTTCGACACCCCTGTGTGAGCTTTGCTACTAGGTAAATACCTCGGAGGAATTGCCGGGTCTTAGGATATCCATGTGGTCAGCCATGTTCTTCACAGCTATAGTTGCTGTTTTTAAACTCAAGTGAACAAAAACAAAGCCAGTTAAGTCAACAGTCGAATGCAGTCAGTTAATTTCTTGGATGCCCGCCGCGTTCAGGTAGCTTCCGTCCGCGATGTCTGAACACTGCCCGTGCCGCCGAGAAGTCAGCCCCCTGACTGCCATCGCACAGCCGGGGAGCTCGAGGAGCAGCGTGCTCTCTCGGCTGAGAAGCTCCGCCGATGAATCTGTGCAAGGCTGGAGCCATCATATTTAATAACGTTTTGTATCTATTCAGTGGCTTGAGCTTCACTCCTGTGTTTTTCAAACAGTTTTTAGAACAGGGATGGGCTTTATTTATGAACACGAGAAGCAATGGCTGAGCACTCAAAGAGTGAGTGTTGTAATTCAAGACCGTATATGTTATACTTAAGTTGCAGTGGGCTGTTATGTCTACAGGTGGTTGGTCAAATATGTAAGAGGCCATTATTGTCCATTCATTTATTCATATTCTTCACCGATGTTGCCGAGCCTGTACCAAGTGTCAGGACGACAGCACAGCTCAGATAAGGCGGTAAAGTAAAATGTGGTTAAAGATTACAAATGTTCTTTGGGCCCCACCCCTAGAGTTTCTAATTTGATAGGTTGAAAAACTGAGATTCTACACTGAAAGTGAAGATCCTACAGGTTCTACTGAAGCCAAAGTAAAAATAGATGTGTGTGTGTGTGTGTGTGTGTGTGTGTGTATAGAAATGCAGATCTTCCAGCCCATCCCAGACCTATTGAATTATAAACTCTAGGAGTGGAGCCCAGAAGGCTATGTCTTAACAAGTCCTCCAGGTGGTTCTGAGGCTCCCTAACATTTGAGAACCGCTGCTCCAGAGAGAGAAGGCAAGAACGAGGCAGGGGAGGAAAGGCAGAGCTCGAGGGTCAGCAGGGTCCGATGCAGCAGCAGAAATGGAGGCCGAGAAGAAAGCATTGTTGGTAGAGTGTATGGAATAGAAATCAAATCGGAAGGGGTCAAGGAGGGAAGCGAAAGAAATGGAGATAAACCAGGAGTTTCCCAAGAGCTGCAGCCGTGTGTATCTGTGGGTCACCCAGTTAACCCCCAGCTGCTGGCAAAGAGGAAGGGCTTGGGAGGTGAGAGCCACGCCCCGTTCAGGTAGACAGGCTGGGATTCTGACCACGCCCTTCCTGCTGTCCTGTCGCCTCCCATTCTCCCAGCCTCGAGAACCCCCAGCACAGACTCTTCCGATTTCCCCCCAAGCTGAGTGCAGACCTGGCACTCATAAGTGCTTAATCACTGTTTTCTGGGTGAATGGAAGATGAAGACATTTTAAGGAAAGTTCTCAGAGGCTCCTGGTTGTACCCTGGGGACCCGTGTGTCTTTCTCCAGCACACATTAGCATACTGTCAAAGCTTAAACACCAGGCTACTCTGGCTCTGCTTAGAAAATAAATGCATCTTGGCATTCGGGGAGTGAATAGCTAGTGGCCAAATACTTTTTTTAATTTTAAATAAGTACCATGGAACTTTAGGGCTAGAGGATGAAGGCCCTTTAATTTGAACTTTAGCATCTTCATATCTCTTATTTTCTCCAATATATGGTACAAAAATACTGCATACATAATGTATTTGCTAATGTTCCTGAAATGATTTGAAAATGAAAGCCTTAAGAAATCACATTTGCTATTTTCCAAAAGACAGAGAAAATGTGATATCTGTAGTCTAGATTACACAAGAGAGTTGTGTTTCTCTTTTTTAAATCTATTTACTGACAGGAAGAAAAAAATAGCAATAATGGCGGGTTTGCTGCTTTCTGCCTAATACGTGATTCAGCTGACAGCACACAGAATCAGATAATTCTACAGAAATCTGACAAGCTAGATAGTGGTTGGGATGAAACTATGGAGTTCTCTAAATACCCACAAATATTACTGTCTCATGCTTAACATTCACAAACCATTAGATCCAACATGTATATTTATGGGTTGATAATCAGCTGTCATTAACAGATGAATAAACAACATCATGTTCATGTTTAGAGGAAATATACAAATGGAAGCAATAGCGCCAACAACGTTTACCTCGCTCTGCTCCCTGAAAGATACAGGGGAACGAATCTATAATTTTAATAGTTAAATCTCATCTGATATTCTGTCTTATCTTAGCTGGCGGAGCTTCAGACAGATTTTCTTTCCACATGAAATTTACTATGTCAGCCTGTCTCATCAGTTATGAAAAGGTGCATTAACGTTGCTAGATTAGAGAGAATCATTCTATGGCCATGTCTACCCAGTCGGCTCACAAGAGAGTCTATGCAAACAAAACAGTTCAACGATGTCTGCCGGGCTGATTGTAGAGATTATCCAGCAGTCTCCCTCCCTGTCATCTCTCCTTTCTTCTTTTCGTATACTTGGAACCACACACGAACTGCCATTTCCTGATTACCCAGTTTGTGCTTTTTCAATGAGTTCTTTCCTCTGGTCATCCATCTAGACTTAACCTAACTATAGCTCAAACTCTTCACGCTACCTCATGGGTTATGATAATGGACCTAGAAGAAGTGTGCCATGTAAGTAAAACTCTATATATTGCGGTATGACAATGTGATGCTGGTGATGATGATGATGGTGATGGTGATGGTGATGATGATGATGATGATGTTGATGACGATGATGGTGATGATGATGCTGATGATGATGATTTTATCCCAATGCATTGGGAAATATACACACAAATACATCTGATTTGGGATTGAGTGGCCAGGGTCTCTTGCACATTGTTTTAAAACTCAACAGTCTTTGTACACCCATGTTCACAGTAGCATTGTTCACAATGGCTAGAAGGTGGAAACAACACAAGTGTCCATTGATCAGTAAATAGATAAACAACATGTGTTACATGCATACGATGCAATATTATTCAGCCTTAAAAAGGAAAGAGTTCTGACACATGCTAAAACATAGATTAATCTTGAGGACATTGTGCTAAATGAAAATAAGCCAGTCACAAAAAGACACATATTGTATTTGCAGAGTAGTCAAATTCGCAGAGACAGAGTAGAGTGCTGGTGAGGGAAGGAAGGAAGGGGGAGAGCTGTGGTTTCATGGGTGTGGAGTTAGGAGTTTTGCACGATGCAGGAGTTCTGGAGATGGCGGTGGTTGCACAGCGATGTGAGTGTGCTTAGCACTACTGAACCGCACGATTAAAAACTGGTGAGATGGTAAAGTTTGTGTTATGTGTGTTTTACTGCAATTAATAATTTTTTTTAATTTAAAAAGCAATGAAACTATTTTTTAAAAAAAAACAAAACCTCAACAGTAACTCTCCAGGTCAAGATTGAACCCCAGTGTTCTCCTTTGTCCTGAGACCCCATTAAAATAATATCAAAGAAATAAAACATGTAGGTACCCACACCGGTGAAGGGAACCCAAGACAGCCATCAGAGAACCAGTGATTTAAAGCAGTTTCTCACTGATGTAAAGGTGACGGTAAGTCCGGTTGTTGAAACGGAGCAGAAGGGGCGGCACATGGACATGTGTGGTGGGCAGGAGGGGTCGGTTGGCCCCAAGTAGCCAGAGAGTCTCCAGACTTGAAAACAGCGGCTCTCCAGTGGGCAGCAGTGGGCGGTTGGGCTGAAACTGGCACTCGTTAAAGGTCTCTAATCTGAGTGATCAGGCCCCGTACACACACGTCCCTATCTCTGCAGAGCCATCAGTGGGGAGAAAACAGAGAGTTCTCCTGCAAAAGAATTTATTTAAGAGTCTGAGGAGAACAGGGGCGGCTAGTGAGAGTGCTTTTGGCCCAGAACAAAGGCCCCCCATTCTGGCCCATGGGGCAGTCCCATCACAGAAGCTGACTCTCAGGCCCCTGCACTCTAAAGAATGCTAAGCCTTCAGGTCAACGAGCCCCAAACACAGCCTTAGCCCTGCAAGCAGGCATTTCTACCCGCTCATCTTTAAGTGTACCAGACATTTGAGAAGAATGTGCACCATGAAAAAAAAACTTAAGCAACAACAATTTCAAAAATGACTTTGTAAGAAACAGATACCACAAGAATAGAAAAGGAATTTTTTAAAAGCCCTCTAATGTCCTCAAAGAGATTTGAGATCACATTGCATCGCTAAAACAAAGATAAGATGCTATTAAAAAAGAAAAAAAGAACAAGAATTGAAAACATACATACACATATCTGAAATAAAATTATAAATAAAGCTTCAAAACTTTTAAATACAAGGGTTGGAAGATAATGGCAGGAGAAACTTATAAAACAAAAACGAAAAAAGGACAGACAGGAAATTTAGAAGAAAGGTTAATAAATATAGAGTTAATCAGGAGGTTCAATATTCATTTAAAAGATAATAGGAAAAATAACAGAGGATGAAACTATCAAAGAAATAATAAGGAAAAAATTCCTATTCTAGAAAGATAATAGGAAAAGAAAACAGGATGAAACTATCAAAGAAATAATAAGGAAAAAAGTCCCAGAGTAAAAGGAAAAATGAGAGTTGAAATTAAAAAGCACGAAAGTGAAAGAGACCACATCTAGACATATAAAGCAGACCTCTCCCATGGCCCACCCTAGAACATTTCCTTCCTTCTTCCCTGCTAACGGTCCCCCCAGTTTGGGGCCTGAGGTAGCAGGCAGAGATCCTATGACATCAGGAAAGGAACACCCTTCCAGCCCCAGAGAATGAATTATAATTCGTCTTAACCAACCAGTCCTGATCAATTCCATTCCCCTTCTTCAATGACTGCTGTCTGAGTCCATCCGGGCTGCTATGGCGGAACATCACAGACTGGGTGGCTTAGACACAACAGATGTTTTATTCATCACGGTTCTGGAGGCTGGAAGTCCAAGACCAGGGTGCAGCGCCCCGGGTTCCGGTGAGAGCCTACTTCCGGCTGCAGACTGCCCTCTTCTCCCTGCGTCCTCACATGGAGGGAGGGGTGAGGTTGCTCTGTGGAGCCTCTTTTTAAGGGCACTAATCCCGTTCATGAAGGCTGCACCCCACAACCTAATCACCTCCCAAAGGCTTCAGTCGACTAACACTATTATCTTGGGGTTAGAATTTCGACATATGAATTTGGGGGACACAAAAATTCAAACCGTACCAAGTGTCTAGGAGTCGACAGGTGGCCAGGTTCTGGCCACTGACACGTTGTGGAATGTCATGCCCAAGCCTCGTAAAGAGGAGTGACTGGCCTCTGCCCCGTGTGAGGTTGTGGGGCGGGCACCCTTTCAGCCGTGAGGCAGCAGGCGCATGGATGGCCAGTGTCCCTCCCTTCTGCATCCTTTGCAAAGCAGGACAGATCGAAAGGGCCCTCGGTGATGCCACTGAATTGACACATCCAACATGGGGACCATCTGCTTTCTGAGTGTAGTGTGTAAGCCTCTGTTTTTATTTTGCATTTTAACTTACAGCCAAAAGTATTCCTAACTGACAAAACATATTTTTATTAAATTTTATAGCAGTAAGAATTAACAAAAGAACCTACTGGCTTCCAGAGACAAAAAAATTACCTATAAAGGAACAAATATTGGACTGGCATCACTTCCCAACCAACGCAGATGCTAGAAGGCGGTAGACCAAGATCTTCGAAGCTCTGAGGTAGATCATCTCAAATCTAGTGCACTGATGAAGGTCCTACATAAGAAAACCATAATTCAAATATGAAAGTAAATACTCTCCTTTAAATGTCTCAAAGATCATGACATTGGAAGCTTAGAGAAGGAAATATCCTTTCAACTCACTGTTTGACCCAGCACTGGACAGTAGTTACAACCACATAATGATGTAAACGTTGTTCATTGATTCTGATGATTCGAATCAATCTAGAGCCAAAGAAAAGAAGGCGTATGTATGTAAGTGAGTACCTGTTTTAAATCTTGAAATCGGAGAAGACACATCTTAAAGGAGCTGGACGGTAAAAGAGGGACGGTGTGTAAGACTGCATTCCCTGGAAGCAGGCTCGGGGCTGGACCTCTGAACGCAGGTTTACGAGGGCGCACACTGAGAACAACACCTGTGTGTAAGTGAGGGCTGCAGTTCCGGCAGAGGAAGGACATGCAGCCGACTCCACCCATCTGGCCATCGCGCTCTGCAACGGCCCCTTCTGGAGTCGATCCCGTGCCAAATGAATCTCGCCACAAACCTGCCCTTAGGTCTACCGCACTCACGGCACAGAAAGGATGGGTTCAGAGTAAGCACAACATTTAAAGCGACTCACCAACAGGACCTGCATCGTCCCAGAGATTATGTCTTGATCGTCGCTACCATTACTTGAGCCTTTTCTATGTGCCAGAAACCGTGCCAAGCTCTTTTCCTGCATTATCACATTTAATACTCATGGCAACCCTATGAGATTGGCAGTTTTATCATCATTTTCATTTACGCGTGAGAAAACAGGAGTCGTTCAGGTATATCTGACTCCACACTCTTAACTTTCAGTAACGTCCAAGTCTGACTCCACACTCCTAACTAGTATGCTTTTGGGTCTCCAGCATGTTCTCTTAAAAACAATTATGTTGCTTAGAAACACACACATATGCGGCTATGGCATCATGGCGAGATGAGGTGGGAGACCCTTCTTGCTTCTCTAAGCCTCCGAAGCCCATTGGAGAGGCTGCTTCTCCTCTGCTCACCTCCCTGCTCGTCAATCGTCAGCCACGCTCTTGGTCTCCCTCCCAAAAACATCTACGATCAGCCCTTTCTGCGAGAGACTGAGTGTTCATGGCCCCCTTCCATTCGTATGTTGAAGCCATACCCCCAGTACGATGGCGTTTGGAGGTGGAACTTTCAAGGGTGGAGCTCTTGTGATTGAAGTCAGTGCCCTTATGAGAAGAGATAGGAAAGAGATTCTCTCTCTCTCTCTCTGCCGGATGAGGATACCAGAACGTGGCCGTCTACAAGCCAGGAAGAGGGCCCTCACCAGAACGCGGCCATGCTGGCCCCCTGATCCTGGACTTCCAGCCTTCAGAACTGTGAGAAGCAAACTTCTATCGTTTAAGCTCCACCCCACCCCACCCCCGGTCTGTGGTATTTGTCACAACAGCCTGAGCTAACTAATCCACACTCTCATCTTGCTGGGATTTGCCTCCAGCCTCTAAGTGCCAATACTATATGACAATACACTCCACGAATCCCACCGGAATAACCACGGACGTCAGTCAGACTAAAATTGTACGTGCACAGAGACACATTCTTTGCACCTACAAAATGGCGTATTTATACCCGTCGACTGCGTGGACACCAACCATAAGTCATTTGCACCTGAGATCATTCCGCCAGAATGAATGACAGAGTCCTGACTCATGGGAGCGAGGTTTTGCTGACTCAGCACTGTATTCACATTTCCTGGTGAACCTTCATTTGGGTGAATAAATTACCCTGTAGGGTTTCAGTAACTACCTGATTGATTTACGGGCCTGGGGAATCCACACCTGTTCTACGTAAATTGTGGTTCTGCTAACCTGCAACGAATGCACAACTGTTTGTGGAAGCTTCTTCATGTTGCCGGATGCAGCAGTAGTAATATCAGTAATATTCCATTTGGAGCCGAAACTGGGAACACGCTCATTCCACCCACCGCGTCTCGACAGAATATACGAAATAGTCGCGAGAGACGTTTCGGTCATTTTGGGCGGTTTTATTGTCACCCCCACTCGTCTTGCTTCATTTCACAGCATTCTATTTCCGATAGTCTTTGAAGAACAAGGCCCATGAAGAGGTATTTCTGGCACCGTGGGGGTTGTCTGTTTGGTTGTCCGTTGTACTAAGTGCTGAAAACAGTTGGGATGAAAGCTCAAATCCTTATGTAATGCAGAGAGAAATGTACTCACATCTGTGTGTAAAACACGCAGAGAAAACGGTGCTCAAATTAGATTCGATTCCCCCCGCCCCAGAATTGGCACCGTGCAGATGAGGCTGGCAAGCGATGGCAGGCGCCGGATGGCAGCCGAGCCAGATGCCGGAACTGCCACGCCAGCTTCGTCCGGGCGGCTACTGCCCGTCCCAAAAGACGCAAACGCAGAAGACGGCGAGAGCGGGGAGCTGAGACGGCGGGACGGTGACCTGCGGGGTGCCGGAAGCCAGCGTCCCGTCACCTCAGCTGTTCGCCCGAAGTCCGGGGGAACTGCGAGCCCCAGGGTTAGCTTACTCGCGCCACGTCCTCCACGTGGCAGACGCGGTTCACGTAAACGAGACCGCCCTGAGCACACACGTCTCCTGTAAAAGAAAATCATCAGTCTCACGAGCTCCATTTCACCAGTTACTGGGGAAATTGATAAAATGTTTCTGGTGCCATTTTGAAAACCTGAACCAAACGCAGGCCACACTGGAGTGAGAAGAAGGGCGGCTTTCGGAAGCTCCCGCTTGGGAAACGATGGGAGAAAGCCCGGACGCTGTGATTGTCAGCGAACGCCTGTAGTCATCCTGGCCCAGGCTCGGAAGGTGGGTTTTCATTTTCTTTTGCAAAACGTCTTTGTAACACTGACATCTTGGCTCTAAAAACAAATGTTTGTTCACTGGTTTAGAATGAGAAGTGGGTTATGCTGGTTTGGAAACTCAGAATGCTGTGGGATTTTTAAAAACTCAGAGTATCTCCCCGACCCACGGGATCTGAAGGGAGAAGGTCTGGTTCAAAACGAAAACAACCTCAGTGACCTTCTTACGCACACGCCGAAGAATGAGAGAATTGAAAAGCTGGTCTGTTTCGATTCCTCACTGTTCAGAACGCAAAGCATCGTCTCCCCTTCGGTGTCCTATTTTGCAAACAATCTGGTACAATCACGTCGCCTCACGTTTTCAGACTGACTCAAAGTGAGAGGTCAAGTCGAAGAGCTAACAGGAAGCTTTTCGGAGGATGACGCTGAGAAAGGTTCAGAGTTCGAGGCTCCCCCAGGCGGAGGGGCACATGGCGAGTGGGGCGAGGGGCGGTCAAGCCTCTCTCCGACAAGGGCCCGGGCTGGTTTGCCCTGGGCAGCCACCGAGAGCCTGGCCGTGGGGCCGTTCCTGGAGGCTGCGTGCGGGCGTCTGCCCGCCTGCTGGAGCGGCTGGGCCTCTGAGCGCAGTTCCGATTGTGAAGCAAAACCGCACGGGAACCGAGGGCCGAAGCCTGAGAACGTCCCTCGTGCCAGCGCCTCAGCTCTGCGGATACCTGTGTCCAGATGGACGCTCTGACCTTGGCCGCAGCCGCTCGGGACCTCTCTTGTCCTTGCCAGGCCTGGCTTGGCCGGACTGCCACGGAGGGGCGGGAGGGGGCGGCCATCTGGCGTGGGATGTGTTGGCTGACAGGTGGCTCAGCGGCGGGAGGACTGACCGGGCTGGAACGGATCTGAGGATGGCTGGCTGCTGGGCACTGCGAAGCTCGCAGGAACCTCACAGACCGGGGCGGACGGCGGAGGGAGGAACTGGGTCACTGTCATCGCTGCTGCCCTGGTATGGCCCTCGCCGAAGTCCCTGGGGCATCTGCCGGCAACAGAAGAGCCAGCGCCCAAGCCATGACGCGGGACCAGGGCCACAGGGCCGGTGGGGGCCCTGCACGTGGACCGCCGCCTGCAAGCTCCTGTGTCGCACGCCACGCTCAAGGTGGCCTGCGATGACCATCCCAGTGGCTTCTTCTGGAAGGTGTCTATGGCTTGGTCTAATCCAAAGTAACTCGGGGTTGATGATGCATGAAGAGGGGACAGTGGCACAAGGGCTTCTCTGCCTGGGGCTTGGGGCCCTGCCTCCACCGGCCTGGTGTCACCTGGAGCTGGACGCGTTGCCAAAGGACTTCAGTCAACCGCACCCTGATGTAGAAATCACAGCGGCCCCGGCCACTCAACACCCACGCTGGACCTCGGCAAGGCTGCTGGGCCCTGCAGGCCACAAATGCAGGTGACGAATCTGGTAGCCCGTCACTAGGTATTGAGCGCCTAGTGGAGTGTACGTCACACCGTGTCCGGGGTCCAGATCCTGAACCCGATGATGCTTGGGAGATGAAGTCTGCCACACTCGTGACTCCCCAGATGAGGAAGATGAGGCCCAAGAAGGGACGTGACTTGGCCAGTGTCACACGACCAGTGGCTTAAAAGAACTAGAGTCCAGATGCCGAGCTCCCCTCCCTCCCCTCCCCCATCCCACACCCTCCTACCCCACAGCTCCCCAGTGGGGACGTCAGACAAGTTTTGTTTCATCTACCAATGTTTTTCTTCTGATTTCAAGGAAAAATCCAGATGTCCATCTTCTCCTAGTAAGACGTGTCCTTCTCCCGTAGGACACTGGGCCTGTGTTTCCCATAGGTGGGAAGCTGCTGAGTCATGTCTCCCCATCAAGGGGAGCTGGGGGGCCTCCATGGCCCCAGGCCGGCCCTCCACGTGCCTTTATGTACGTCACCTGCCTGGCCCCTGAGACCATAAATTTGTAATCCCTGCGTAATGAGAAGAGGCTGGGAGAAGAGACGCCCTCTCCCAGACCCACGGACGGGGAGAGCCACCTGCTCAGGGCCCCAGCTGACTCAGAGTAGCTGGACCTCGGTCAGACATTCAAACGTAAGAAATGAATGGGTAAGAAGTAAGATTTATATGTTTACATCTACATTCTGTACCATACTTATTGTCCATGAAATTTCTACTGAGCCTGAAGCCATGGGCCCCAGAATATGGGGAGTCTTTCCCAGGGGGTCTTTCATCACCCCACTGGGCCATGAACGTCTGAAGAGCCTTTCTCCTCCTGTTTCCTGGCCCCACGCAGGCCGCCACCTCTCTCCACAGCTGGGACCACTTGCCTCCTCCCCCAGATCCTGAACCAGCTTCTCCCGGTGCCCGCAGCTGTTCCCCCAGCCCTGACCCCTCAACAAGAGCCCATCACAGCCACGTGGGCCTGGAGAGGTGGGCTGCCTTCGCCGGCCGCCCGCACAGAATGACGGTCTGCGTGAGGCGTGGTGGTTCGCGCCACAGATTACCCCGTGAGCAGAGCAGACGGCGCTCGTTGAACCCGCAGAGAAGATACTCTGTTTGAACATAACCACCCTTTCCTGCATGATCCATGGATCCGTGTAAACAATCCCGCGGAATGGGTCCAGCGACCACCTGCCCCGCCCCATCCTCAGGCCAGGAGCACCTGGGGCAGGGGGCGCAGCGGGCCTCTGAACACGGGTGTCCAGCAGCCGGAGCTCCAGCAGCCCAGAGGAGCTTCTCCGTTGCATTTGCTTTGAAAGAGTCGGGTTTTATGGAACATTTGCAAATAGGAGCAACAGATCAAGTCTCCTCGGGTCATTTCATTCAGGGACGGTGGCGCTGGACTAGGGGCGTCGCCCCAGAAAGACAGCCGCTCGTGGAGTCCGTCGGGACGACTACTGAGGTAAGAGCTGGAAGAGCTTGCTCCGGCCAAAGGAGGTGGGGGAGGGGAGGGGGAGGGGCAGGGGCTGAAACCAGAGGGCAGAGGCGGACGTGAGTGGCACCGCTGGCAAGGTCACTGCTGTGTGAGAGGTTCTCTGCGTTCTGTGCTCTCCTCGCTGCTGCTGGTCAGAACCCCGTCCATCCTGCAGCCTCAGCACAGACCCGCTCCCTCCCAGGTCTTCTGCCGTCCCCACCTCCCACGGCGCTGGCTTCCGATCATCCCACACTTGCCCTCTGCCACCCCGCTGTCCACAGCGGCTACCTCTGTCCGTGGTCCGCTCCGTGAAGGCAGGAACCACGTCTTACTCGTTTGTGTGCCCCCACTTTCTCCCCGACACCCCTGAGCTCTTCGGGCCTGCGGAGCCCAGACTGGATGCTCCGTAAATGTTTGCTGACATGAGACAAGGACGGGCTTAGAACCGTGGGGAAAGACGTGCGGGGGATGTCCAAGGACGAAGTCCTGGAGCCGGAGATTCCCGTGCTAAGCGCCTCGCTGGAAGTTTGAGTCTCGCCTTAACTGTTTCAAGGAGTTTGGGTCTCTGGGCGCCTGCTCTGTGCCGGGTGCCAGGAGTGTTCTCTAGCGCTGGGCAGAAGCTGCCCAAACCAGGGCTCAGGCCCGGGGCGAGGCGTGTGAGGCCGTAGAGCACCGGCTGAAGGAAGCACTCACTGTCGGGGTCCAGCGAGTTCAGGGGGAATGGGGTGGGGTGGGGCCGAGAGCAGCTGCCAGCCTTGTTTTGTGCCTTCTCCCCTCATCCTAGTCCCCACCCGGCGTAAAACAACAGCTGTTCAAATATCCCTTGTGGGGCTTCTTCACTGCTCTCACCTGAGATTCTTGTGATGCTGCAGCCGACTGGCAGCTGGGGCTGGGGCCATCAGGAGGCTCTACCGAAACGGGGGACAGCCGGGCTTCGCTCCCTCCCCTCGCGGCGTGCCCACGTGCTTTCTCCAGAAGGACGGTCCCTCTCACGTGGCATCAGGCATCCGCCAGTCCCCGTAGAGGCCGAGCAGTTTCACTTCTGTGGGTTCAGTCTCAGGACCGGCCAGATCTCAGGAGGGGGCCATGCACCCCACTTCTCACTAGAGAATGTTTTAAAGAACTGGCGGCCATTTTAACCCAACGTGATGATCTAGAGCGCAGACCGCTCCCTGGTTCCCAGAGGGGTGGTGGGATTAGGAATCCAGGCATCGCCACTTTCTGCGAGTTTCACTCTTGTCGTTCGTAAAATAGAGATACTGACACCTGCCCAACGAATGACTGTCGCATGCCCGCTCTGTGGCAGGCCCTGGAAACGCGATGGTGAACGAGACAGACGGTGCTCTCATGTCGATGCCGTGATGTGAGAGACGATGGAATTATATTCTAACGAGAGAAATAGGGGAAACACATGAATTTATGACAAAGCGGAGCGAGTTTTACAGAGAGAGAAGAGGGTGCTGAGATGAAGAGCAGGTTGGGGAGCAGGAGGGGGGCGTCGTCCAGGACGGTGGCGTCGAGCCGAACCCGAGCAGAGACGGGAGCTTCGGGCCGGGGAGACGGGCGGGGGAGGAGCGGGAGGCACCGAGGGGCAGGAGAAGGCTTCGTGGAGGGGACGCCTCTGTTCACTGGCTTACCGCTAACCCTGAAAAGTTAAGTAAAAAACAGCACTAAGCAATCAGTTTGCAAATCCATGGTGAGCCCAGAATGCCAAGCGGGAGCAGCTCTGGGACGGAAAAGTGTTTGATGGTTTTTGTTGAAGCCTCGAATGGCGGAGCAGAAATAATCCCCCGAAGTTTTAGAGAGTAGTAGAGCTGGAGCTTTGTGCTCCCCAGAGCCCTGATCTCCTGGGGATGTTTGTTCCTCTGGGCCAAAACCACAGGGACGAGGATGGGGAGTAATACTTCAAAACCATCACCGCTTTACCTTCGTGTAACCCCCATTCTCGTGGGCTCTCGCCATCCATCTGGACCAGCCTCTACCTCATCTTCTCCTCTCTCATTTACTTCCCATGTTCATCCAGTGCTGACACTAGGTCTAGTGGTCCAGGCTCGCTCTCCACCCCAGACCTTTCCAACACATGGATGACCATCATCCGCGTGATGCTCCATCCAGCTCAGGCCTCGTAATTTCTTACAACTTCTACTGACCTCCATCCACCTTTGCATCCTCCCCCACGGCTGTGTCTGGACCTCCTCGTGAGACCGAACTGCCCCGGGTGGGAATACTGACGTCAGGGCACCCCTCTCTCTCACCACGGCGGCCCGACCTCCTCCTGCCTTCCCATACCTTCCTCCCGCCGCACAGGTTCTTCCAGGTTTCAGGAGCTTTGGGGCCAGTTGAGCTTTTACTGTGAGCATCTTTCTGGCTTCTGTTCCACGCCGGATCATCCCAGGCGTCGCACTCTGAAGCGCCACCCTGACAGGCGCCTCCTCCTGGTCTTTGTACACACTGGCCGATCAACTACTTCTAAGAAAAACCCCTCAATACTCCCAATTCCAACTCCCATTCTCCCTTAAAACAGACTAAAACCACAGTAAATACTAACACATAGCTACCAGAATGACTAAAATTAAAAAGACTGCTAGTAAGTGCCGGCGAGGATTTGGAACAACTAGATCTCTCTGACATCGCTGGAGAGAATCTACTATTTAAGGTGTTGGGGCCATCTAGTCTCTGTCACAACTGTCAGCTCTGCCATCGCAGCCCAGAGTAGAAAAGTTGAAAGCAACCGAGTCTCTGACGGCATCCGACACCTGAGCGGCTTAATTAACCCGGCCCGAGGCAGTCGACCTCCAGAATTCTCGGTGTGTGAGATAATAAATGTTCTTTTGTTTACGTCACTCCTCGATGGCTTTTCTGTTATTTCCAACCAACATCATTCTGGGGTCTAGACCAGGTCACCCACAGAAGAGCCACGAAAGTGACGCTGGGGCTGCTGAGGAGGACGGGGCAAGCTTTGGGCCTCTGATCCAGAAAGGCAAAATCTGAGAGTAAATATGATCAAGATCCATTATGGAGAAAGGCCATCGATAAGATCAGGGTGGTTGGCCACTGGTCCCCAGACGCTGGGACAGCCGAAGCACTGTGTGAGTGCGGCCTGCGGGCGGCTGCCTCGGGCAACAGTTCTGCTGAGCCACTCAGACCTCTCAGGACGTGGGACCACTTTCCTCCAGCCAGGCCTCAGAAGCGCAGCACGCTTCTTGCACACTGTCCCGTAAGCACCTGGTGGACACCAACCCGCCCTGCAGGAGCCGCTTGTCCTTGGACTCAGCCGGCCCGGAATCAGGCGGGCAAGGGCCAGGCCACGGTCCTCAGGCCGCCACTCTGGGCCGTCCAGGATCCGGTGTGGGGTTGGGCACGGTGACCGACCTCAAAGCCATGGCCTCGAGGGTCTTCTAGCCACTGGGAGCACGGTCACAGACAAGTGAGATTTGACTTTTCAGTCGTGCCCCTTGGGGACTCACCACGAGGCATGGCACGTCCGCGTGTGTTCGTAGGCCAGCTAGCGCAGTGACCCTGGAGCCACATGCAAGTCCGTATTTAATTCGTCTAAAGTGGGGCTGGGCAAAGCTCCCTGGGTGATGGCGATGTGTTTCACAGAAGGAGAGGGACGCATTTCACGTCCCGTTGCTGTGAAATGGTTCATGCGCGTTGACCGCGCGGACCCGGCAGGCGCAGTGCGGGCGGGTGGCCCCTGTGGGGTGGCACCTTGGGACTTCCTGCGGGCCTTTGGGTGGGAGTGGGGTTCAGACGCCGGGTCCGCCTGGCTGTGAACCCCAGGGGCTCCGCCAGGACGTCGCACTCCTTCCTTGCATCCTCCTCAAACTATTTTGTTGTCATCGTTGCTGTCAGTGATATTTTATTTGGATTTGGACATAGCCCAAAAAAAGTCAGGCATAGCTGAGTCTCCATCCTAGGAACAAGCTGTCTTCCCATATTTCACTCGAAAGCGGGTTATTGGTGGTGTACAGAGGGTCAGCCGATGAGGACTGCTCTTTTGATTTTGTTTGGATGCTGCGTACTTCCGCCGCCGCTGGCAGCCGGACCGGGGCAGGCCTCCCGCGCTTCCTTTGTCCTCAGTGCTTGCTGTCCAGACCACACGGGGCCTGTCCCAGCTCCCGGGAGCTAATTGTGTGTGTCTCCTCCCTACTCTGCACTCGGTGGCATTACACTAGGATCTGAAACTGGCTGTGGTGGCAGTATTTACACCACAGGAATCAGCAGACACTAGAACCAGGGCTTCGGCCCACAGAGCCAGCCGTTCAGCGTCCCCAGGCACACCGCCGAGTTCACCTGTTCGGACTCCAGGGACCACGCAAAGCGAATGGAGAGGATTCTGGCTGTGTGGTGAAGGGCTGACTGTGTGCTGACCGTCCCCCTGTCCTGTCACCCTTCTAAATCACGGTAAACAACAAAGAAAGATGTCAGTCAGTGATGACGAAGAGAACGAGAGGCCAGAGTCACGCGTGGAATAGCACTATTTCAGATCCTCTCAGATTCGTCCCTTGTCTCAGTCACGACCGTCCCAGTCATGCAGGGACAGCTCCGGCTGACTTCCCGCAGGCAGCACCTGACCGAACCCTGCCTCCTGCCTGGTCTTCCCTGGTGATGCTGAGCTACGGGATACTGCGGGATGCCCCTGGGTCCCCCCTCCCGGGCACCCTGGAAGGTGGGGGCATTGCTGTCTCGTGCAGTAAACCTCGCACGCACGGGGGATGAGAGCATCGCACCCTCACAGGGTGGGCCTGCGAGACCGACGTGCCATCGTACGTCACCGGCCAGCACGCCCCAGCACTGGCTCGCCGTCCTCCCCTGTGTCACCCCCTTTGAACCTAGAATTGCACTTCCTCGTAAAGGGGTAGTTCATTAGCCTTTGCCTCTGCTCAGCCCAGACCAGGACAGAATTTATGGACGAGCGAGAACAGATGGCGAGATGGTGGCTGCTGAGGCCCAGCTGAGAGCTGAGGCAGAGAGCAGAGCACGAAGCGGGGAGCAGAGCACGAAGCGGGGAGCAGAGCACGAAGGGGGGAGCAGAGCACGAAGGGGGGAGCTCCTGGGGAGGGCGCTGTCCACCCTCATGGACCCCGGATGCCCAAGCACCAGACCCTGTGCGTGACGGAGGGCGGGACAGAGAGAGATGCACAGAAAAATGGAGATTTAGTGCAGTCTTTAGCTTTGACCACGGGTCAGTAATCTGCTCCAGGCAATTCTGGGGATAAATACAGGGTCAGACAGAGGAGGGAGCGTTAACCCGTGCCAGACAGACATTCGACCGATCAGCCGGCCAGGACCCTTCCCTGGGTCAGCGTCACGGGGAAAAACCTAGATTTAAAAAAACGGAAAAGGAACAACAATACGATGCGATGCAGAAGACTTGATTGGATTCTAGTTCAAAAATAAATAAAAACAAAGGACGTATAAACAACATCTGGACGGCTGGGAGAGCTGACTACGGAATAGATGTTAGACGGCGTGAAATGTGCGTTGATTTTCTCAGGCACGGTGATAGTACTGTGGTTAGCTTGGGGAAATGTCCTTTTAGGGCATACATGCTGAAGGATTTAGGGATGAAGTACCGTTATGCCTGCAGCTTACCTTTCAACAGTTCAGAAAATAAATGTGTGTACGTAAATATAGGTATACACTTTACACACATAGGCACACGCACTTATAGATAAAGCAAACATATCAGCCTGTCATCCATAGTTGAATCTAGGCAAAGGATTTTCAGGTGTTTGTTGTACCATTATTTCAACTTTTCTGTATGTTTTTTAAAAATTATAATAAAATGAGAGGAGGATGACAATAGACCGATGGCTTCAAGATTCTAAGGGAAATGTCTTCTTTGTGAAAAATGTCTACATATGTATATACGCACAGATATAACTTCACATATGTACATAAATATATCATCCGCGCTTTTAAAATAGTCTCATTTTTTGGTTTTCCTGTCTTGTTTGACTCACTTTTCTCTACTTCTTTTCATCTCATATCTGCCCTCCAACACCAACCTATGTTAGCAATCAAGAATGAAGCCTTTCTTAATTTTCCATGTGCATAAAATCATACACAGATGGAAATAAATTCCTGCAGTCTACTCTGACACATATACACATACACACATAAGGGAGCTGGCGTTTTATTTTACACACATCGTATTATTTTAATTTTAAACACTCTCATGGGTTTAAATGATATCACATTGTTACGTCAATTTGCAGTTCCTTTACCATGGATAAATGTAAGGCTTTTTTTCATACGTTTGCTGGTTTTTCTGATTTACACTTCCATAAACTCCCCGTTTGCATTTTTTTATCCATTTCTCTGTTGGGTTGCTTCTATCAGCTCTTTATTGTCAATTTATAAGAGCTCTTTGTATGTATTAGATAGGAATAACCTTTGTCATCTCTATTAAATATTTTTTTCAAATCTATTGTTTGTTGACTTTGATTATAACATTATCTACCTTACAAAGGCTTTTAATTCTTATGTATTCCATTATGTCTTTTCTTTTAAAACTTTTGAATTATCATTCTGGTAACAAGGTCTCCTCACTGCTATGATACTTGGAGCTTTGCTAGGTTTTGCTTCTTGTATTTAATTCCCTCGGGAAGTTTTAATTTGTTATTGAATAGGCTATCAGATAAGAATTCACTTTCTTCTAGATGTATGGGGAGTCATGTCAGCAAAGTTTATTAAATCTTTTCTTTTCCCACCAAAGTAAACTATCCCTTCTATGATTTCTTAAATTCTTTTTTTGCTGTAATTTCAGATTCATTCTTCTGTTTCGCTAAGGTATTTGTCTCTTCATATTGATTTTACTGCAATACTTTTCTTGTGTGGTCTGATACCAGATAAGATCAATTTTCCCTCAGTAAGTTTCTCTGTCATGTATCATTAACTACTCTCTAGCATTTATTCCTTTATAGAATTTTAAAGATTTTATTGCTATAAAATTTTTAGGATTTTATCACTATGAAAATTCCAGTGATATTTCTTACAGAAATAAACAACCACAAAATCATCTAGAACCTCAAAAGACCCTGCATTTCTGAGAAAGAAGAACAAAGCTGGAGGCATCGCACTTCCTGGTTTCAAACTATGCCACAAAGCTGCAGTAACTAAATCAGCATGGGGCTGACATTAAAACAGCCCCACTGACCAACGGAACAGAATTAAGAACCCAGAAATAAACCCTCACATATACAATCAACTAAGATTTGGCAAGGGAGCCAGGAATATTCAATGGAGAAAAGACAGTCTCTCCAAGAAATGGTACTGGGAAAACTAGATATGCACACGTAAAAGAAAGAAACTGGACCTCTATCTTACACCACTCACAAAAATCAACTCGACATGGATTAAGGATTTAAACATAAGACTATACAGCTCCTGGAAGAAAACATAGGGAAAGAGCTCCTTGACACTGGTCTCGGCAGTGATTTTACGGATATGACGCCAAAAGTGCAAGCAATAAAAACAAAAATAACAAGTGAGACCACATCCAACTATAAAGCTCTGTGCGGCAAAGGAATCCACGGACAAAATTCAAAGGCAACCCACGGAATGGGGGAAAATGTTTGCGAAGCGTACATCTGGAGTCTGGGAGGTCCCAGACCAAGACACCGTAAGATTCAGTGTCTGGCGAGGGTCTACTCCCAGGCTCGCAGAGGGCAGCTTCTCACTGCGTCCGCACGTGGCAGCAAGGGAAGGGAACTCTCTGGGGTCTCTCTTAAAAGGACCCTAATCTTAATCATGAGGCCTCCACCCTCGTGACATAATCACCTCCCAAAGCCCTCACCTCCTAACTCCGGCACCTCAGGGGCTAAGATTTCTACATATGAATTTGGGAGGAACATAAAAATTTAGCCTTAATATAAAATGAAACATATACAAAAACTATATAAAATAAATACGTAACTTAAGGAATTATTAAAAAACGAACACCCTCATAACCACCACCCAGGCCAAGAAACAGGACGTGGCTGCCACCCCGAAAAAGGCCTTGTTTCTTTTAGTGTATAAGACCAGACACTGGGCAGTAAAGGTGCCCATTGCTATTGGATTCATTTGGGGTGATGTGCTGAATTCTGTCCCCCAAAATCCATACATTGAAGTCCTAAGCACCAGTACTTCAAAATGTAACTGTATTCAGAGAAAAAGGAATCAAGTTAAAATGAGGTCATAAGGGGTGGACCCTAGTCCAATATGACTGGTGTCCTTATAAGAAGAAGAGATTAGGGCACAAATAGAAGAAAGGCCACGTGAGGACACAGGGAGAAGTCGGCCATCTACATGCCAAGGAGTGAGGCCCCAGGAGAAACCAACCCCACTGACACCTTGATCTCAGACCTCCAGGCTCCAGAACTGAGAAAACACATTTTCCTTATATAAATCACCCGGTCTGTGATGTTTTGTTATGGCGGCCCTGGAAAATAAATACAGTTGGTCATTGTTTCTAGACCTTTTTAGCAGATAGAACTGGAAGATAAACGAGCAAACACACACACACACACACACACACACACACACACACACACACACACACATCGAAATGAACTATCGCACGAATCCATGTTGCTGTTTCCTCTTCTCTATTCCATCTCTGCCTTTCTCCCTCACTTTAATCCCTGGTTTTCAAAGTCATCAGGAAGGATAGAATTGGAACTCCCTAAAGTGAATCATTTGTTTTGTCCCACGTAGCACATACGACATCCACAGAATAATATTTACACTACCGCCAGTATGTTTACTAAAAATACTAGACGTGCGTTCCTACCGTCCCTCGGTCTCCCCATTGCGATAGTCTCACGGCCTCATCAGAGCACATAGTCGTCACGCACCAGACGTGTTCCGTCTGTCCTTCAGTTAGTCTGCGTTCCGTGGGTAGCTGTATGTTTTATGTTTACCAGCCGACAACTCTCTAGTCATTTGGGGTGTCTGAAGCTCACTCCCTAATAGAATCTTCGGGAAAGGCTCGTAGGATCACAGCTACAATTTGTTCATGATCCTTATGCTTGAAAAGTTAGTTTTGCCCAGTATAAAACCCTTGGCTCACATTTTCTTTGCTCGGGTGACAATTTCGATCTGTTTCATGGGCATGCCTTTCCTGCAGGTGTCTGTGGAGCTGTTATTCTGCTCTTTATTCTCTCTTTTTTAATAACCATTCTGCATGAGATCTGGTCTCGATACTTTTCTATTATTCATTTGTATATGGAATGAGTTCTCTTAGGTTTTTAGGATGAAAAAGAATGAGAAAGAGCTTTCCTAACTTCACAGAGCTCCCTCTTCTGCTGCTTCTCTGCGGTGCCCCCAAATAATGTGGCTTGTTTTCTGGGCTTTCCTACCTCTGTTCCTCTGGATCTTCTCTTTCTTTCTTTCTGCATCCCTGTGCTGCTCAGTGTTTATCACACTCCGAGCATTTTCTCCCTCGTGTGGGGGTCCCTTTATCTCTTACCATGGGCGCCTTGCACTGGCCTCTTATTTACAGAAGACGGATCTCTCCTGGTTCCTGCTGCTCTCCAGTTTTCTCGCCTTCTTTCTAGGGAGTACATCCTGGACTTTAGGGCTTCCTCCGTACTTAGCGTTATGAACTGCTGCCCCATCTCCTCCTCCTCTACTGTCACAGACACCGATGACATGCAAGTGCTGTGGTTCTTGCTGTTTCAACCACCCGCTTTTGGGGGCCGGGACATAGAAACGATCCAGCGTTACCTAGTTTTGTTATACATGCCCGTGGATTTGGGATCTTGCTATAATTTATCTCTCCATTTTTACACAGATTTAGAGAGATCGGAAAAAAACCATGCTGTATTCACAAGGCTATGCTAGTAAAAGTGAATGATTGGATAAATAAAATATAAATGGGGAGGAATAGACCAAGTTCCTATGCAGAAGAATTCCAGATAACTTATATAGATGCCCCACTTTCAAGGAGGTGAAGCCTAACTGCCACCGGCTGAGTGCAGGTTACCCATGGTGACTTCCAAAGGGGACAACAAGGAAGGCGGTGAAGTCATTTTACAGTGGAGAAACCTGACAACATGACTTCAGCCCGGTGGTCAAGGTCAACATCCACAGCGATAAGTCATATTGATAGTATGTACCCTTGATATTATGTCATCAGAATGACGCTTCATCTCTGTGATTATCCTTCAAACCCACAATTCCAGTCTGGTCGTGAGAAAGACATAAGACAAATTCCCATAGAGGGGCACCCTACTGGAATTTACCTGACCAGTCCTCCTAAAAACTGTCCAGGTGATCACAACCAAGGAAAGTCTGAGAAACTGTCACAGCCAAGAGAAGCCTGAGACACATAACTAAGGTATTGTGGTTTCCAGAATAGAATATGGCTATTCTAAAACAGAAAGATTTTTTCTTTTTAATCCAGGGGCAGGGAAAGGGGGTAAATGTATAAGAAAAGTATTGCTCAAATATGCAGAAAAATTAAATGTGACACGGTTTCAAGGAATTGATGGAATGCAAAATTGGAGAATCCCTTTGAACATCCCTTTTCGAGTGGTCCATAAAAAATAGTATTGAAGCTATAGAGGAGGAATTACGATCACAGGACGAGCCTCGGTTCTTTTGTGAAAAGGATTCGCAATAACCATGTTAATATAAATGCTGTCTATTAATTCCAATCCTTTATTTATAGATAAACAGAATCAAATGTTGGCATTCTTTGCAAAACAAAAGTAAATACACAGCTTGAAAGAGTTGGAAAGTGGGAGGGGAGGCAGGAGGTGGACACTGACAGCCTCACCTTAGCTCCGTCTCCAGTTGATAGAACCGGAAACAGAGAATTCTGTTTTTTATATTTGAACAGCTTTCTCGAGGTGTCATTTACATACCATAGAATTCCCTCTTGAAGTGTACGATTCGATGATTATTAGTAAATCGACAGGGCTGTGCAACATTGCCGTCGCCTCAGGAAGAGCCTTCATGCCCATTGGCAGTTACTCCGGGTTCCCACCCTCAGCTCCTGGCAACCGTAAATATTCCTGTCTCTAGATGTTTTGCATACATGGAATCATACAAGATGTGTTCTTCTGCGTCTGGCTGCTTTTACCTGGCATAATGTTTTCAAGACTCATTCATAGTGTAGCATATGTCAGTACTTCATTCCCTTTTATTGGTGAATAATGTTTTTGTATGGATACAGCACATTTTATTTATCCGTTTATAAGTTGAAACACATTTGGGTTGTTTCCACCTTTCGGTGATTATGAATAATGCTGCTATGAACGCTCTCGTGCAAGTCTTTGTGTAGACATATGTGTTTGTATAGTTACCTAGGAGCGAATTGCTGGAACACATGGTACATTCGTGTTTAACTTTTGAAGAAACTGCCAAACTGTAGATAATTAAGTATATGTGTACAGACATAAACGATTTCTTCAAAAACTAAAAATAGATATAATTGTATGTGAGTGAGAGGGAGTATAAAGTTAATAAATAATGATTTAATGGTTAAAGCGATTGCCTCTGAGGAGCTGGATTGAGAAGGGGCCCGTTATAAATCCTTCCGTACGATTTTATTTTCTAACCGTGTGCAGGTGCTACTTCGATTTGGATATTTTTAAAGTAAAAGATGAACGAATAAGTGACATAGACCAGAAGGGCAGCCATAGAAACCATACAGGAGCAAGGTGACGAGTTGGGGTGCTCGGGGTGGGAGTGGGGAAAAGGGGAGAAATTCTAACGAACTTTAGAGGGAATATTGAAATAAACCGGGGACTGCTGAGTGAAGAACATGGTGACGAGGTTGGGATTGCACGGTCGTTGTAGTTGCTCATAGTCTCCAGGTAACGTCAACAGCGAGAAACCTCTGTGCTAAAGATTCAACTTTCTAAAGGCCTGAGTTAACTGGAATTCCCTGGAATGAGACCGTTTCTATCCGGCGGGCACCGTGTGGAATGACAGACTTTCCCATAGACTTCCTTTGTGTTTTTAATCATTATATCACTTGCATATTTCAACCCAGGCATGTATTTTCAGGTAAAAGTGGATTAGATGTGAGGTTTCTGTTTCTCACATTCCGAAGACTGTAGGAGTGAACAGTTTCCAGGGCCGGTCACTGGCTCGACAGCCTCAGGGATCTGGGTCACTCTCTGGTGGTCCTCTTGACTTTTCCCAAAGGGACAAGTGCCTTCAGCAGCTCTGTTCTTCTGTCCTCACATGACGACATTCAAAAGCAAGAAGAGAAAGATGAGGGGTTCTCCTCACATGTCTCTCTCTCTTATTGGGAGGAAAATCCTTTCCAGGAGCCCCTCGTAGGCATCCCTTTATCTCTCATCGGCCAGGGTTGGGTCACATGACTATGCCTGAGCCGCAGTGGAACAGCTGGGACCCATTGATCACTAGATACATTCGTCTGCTAAGAATGCCATAACAAAATGTCACAGCCTGGGTGGCTTAAGCAACAGAAATGTTTTTTATCACAATTCTGGAGGCTGGAAGTCCAAGGTCAAGGCGCCAGCAGGATCGGTTTCTGGTGAGGGCTCTCTTCCTGGCTTGCAGATGGCCACCTCCTCACTGTGTCCTCAGGTGGCCCTTCCTCAATGCATGCGCAGTCCTGATGTCTCTGCCTCTTCTTATAAGGACACCGGCCGTATCAGGTGAGGCCCCCACTTCTTTGACCTCATTTAACCTTAATTAGCCTCTTGAAAACCCTATGTCTGAATATAGTCACGTCGTGAGTTAGGGCTTCGACCTGTGAATTTAGGGGGAACACAATTCAGTCCATAATTGCAGACAACCAGGATCCTCTGCCCACAGCCCACAGATCGCGAGAGCTGGTTCTGGCTACCGCTCCTCTCTGAGCTCTGCAGTCTTCATGCGTGTACTTGTGCTTTCTGTTACTTTCACGTTATAATAACAGTAGAGATCCTGGTACAGCAGACTCCCCGGAGAGCCAAGAACAGGCAGTGCTTCTGGCTTTGGCCACCAGAGCTGTGAACTCTCCCCACGGTCTTCTCCATCCCAGAAAACACCCTCTGCCTCTCACTTAATATTGCTTACAAGGGTCTTGACTTTTAAGCAACTGCGACATTCGGCGTATGTTTAAATGCCATCCATTACCATCAAATGGTGACATTTACTTCATTTGTAATTCAGAAAAAGAAAACACATCTCAGAATACGGCACAGAGACACTCACATCAAAGATAATGGACCAAAACAATTGTCGTCTCTTGTATTTCAAGTTTGGAGAACAGAGTTAATAAAAGATCAAAGAGAAGGCCCAGGAGGCCCAGGAACAGGTCTGAGCAATCGCTTGTCACTTGAGTTTCGCACAGAAGTTATTTTAACGAGACATTACTTGCAGAATGTCCATCATAAATCTTTTATTAAGTCCAAGAATTTCAGTCAGGACATTTCCCATGCAGGATCATCCGGAATAGGCTCCTTCTGAGCTTCCATAAAAACCCGCCGATGAGAGAGGCTGAGTGTTGAACCTAACGACCTTCACATAAACCTAATATCATTATCGATTTTCTTCGACTCAAAGAGGTGAAATATATTTTTTTGGAAGCAACCATTAACGAGCCTGTTGAGATAAGGCCGGACAAAGCAATGAGTATTTATTTTGCCTCCCCGTTTGCTTGGAGCAGGAGTCCCCAGATGGGTGTAATAAGCCCGGGCACATTTGATGGCCCTGCGTCACCCCCTGGGCACGATGAAGAAAGGGCAGCAGAGGCGGCCTTGACGGAGGGTGGACAACGCCGCAGAAGCCCAGGCACCGTGGCGGGCCGAGCCGACCTTCCTGACGAGGCAGGATGTCTTCTTCTTAGTCTTCAGGAGAGAAGCCCTCACTCCCCGCAGTGGCCTGCTGTGGCCTCTCGTTCAACATTTCCTCCTCCCGATGTGTAATAAACCGGTTCCACCATCGCAAATGTCAGGGGTTTTTTTCTTTTCTGCATGTGGATGTCCAGTTGCTCCAACGCCGTTTGTCGAAACTTCTCTCCATCGGGCGCCTTGGCTCCTTCGCTAACGGTCAGTCGACTCACTATTTCCCTCTGTTCTTGCACTGATCCAGTCGTCTGTTCTTTCGCCAGCACCGCACTGTCCTGATCAAAGTCCGAAGTCGGGGAACGCCGGTCGCCTGACTCCGCTCTTCCCCTGCGACATTGTGTCGCTGGCCGTTCTGGGCCTTTTGCCTCTCTGGGTAAACTTGAGGCTCCGTGTGTTGCTCTCCACAGCCTAACTCGCTAAGATTCTGATGTCCGTTGCAAGTCGAACGCTCTCCCTGACTGACTTGTGTTATTTCCTTTCGCCTGCATCCTTATCCATGTTAAAAAAAAAAAAAAAAAAAACTTTTGAAGAAAGCGCCAGACTCTTCCCATTTCTTACCAAAGCATGAAGTTTTATTGGCTTTGATTTGGTACAACAAAGTCTGGGGCGGAGGCTGAGTCCCCAGAGGCCATTGTGTGTCTGTCATCTTCACTCAGACAATGCTGGGCTCATGGTTTATGATTGGTCAACTGCCAGCATCTTATTATACATGAAGATCACTCTCCTGGAATTTAAGACTAATTAAAATAAAAATCCATCCGTTTAGACAACGGGGATGCTTGAAATGGAACAGAAACAAACACTTTAAAGAAATCATATGTGTAACATATACTTGATAAATTTCTCCTCTAGGCCTTTAAGAGCAGTACTGCTATGTGGGTTTTTAATGTTCTGAGCCATGCCAGTTTTTTTAGTTCTTCCAAAACCCTGTAAATGAGATCATTAAAATATATGGTATATTAAGCAAGGCAATTATAAGAGGAGGAAAGATTTTTTTTTTAATAAACTAACGGAGATTGAGTGAGTTACAGGAAAGTTATGTTCTGCCATGTACAGTGACTTATTGGGAGTTTATACATATGCACGGGGATGACAGCTGAGCCTCAGACCAGGGTCAGCCCATGTGACTAAACTGGAACCCCACCTGCTTAAAATTAAACTGTAGCACATTTAATGGACATGATGGAGTTTTTAAATTACAGCCCTAAAAAAACTTATCACTAACATATTCTAAAGGTAACATTTAAGTAAACATTTGATGGACCACTGGCGACGCTGGCTTGAAAACCTCTGTCCTGACATTTAAATAATTTTATAAGATCCGGCCACCCTCGGAAGTTCACTAACAGCCCCTGGACTGACCTGGCACCACTACTGGTGGCAGGGCAGGTGACAGACTCCACTCTCCACGACCAGTGGAGAGTGTGTCGCCTTCAAATCGCGGGGCAATCTGTTCTCTTTGGTTGTGATGGTGTACAGAAAATTTATAACATCCTATAAAACATGCAGCGGCAATCAATACCGATTAAAGCTGCATCCTCAATGAGTCTTTAAATATTTATGCCATTGCTTTACTTAAGTTACTCACTGAATTATACTGTACGCGATCCTTATGCATTCAACAAAACGTTGATTAAATATCCACGACTCTGTTTAGTGTTCCGTATTAGGAAATTACATTCTTTGAGACAGCAAACAGGAAGCGAGCAAACCAACCTCAGGGAAGGAAGGATGAACCAACAGGGTACCGGCTCTGCCGCACTTAGAGCCCACACGTGTGGGGGATGGGGGGGAAAGAGCAATAGATAGAAAAGAAAATGAAAGTAAACTGTACTGACCTACTGTGTGCCGCGTGTCGTTTGTTATTCACCCCAGCTTTCCGAGAAGGCTGTTACACTCACTCTGGAGGCCAGGAATAAGTTGTGCAGGACCACACACAGCTCCTGCGTGTGGCGAAGGGGAGATGGAGCCCCGGGACTCAAATCCAAGTCTCTCTCTCCCTCCTAAGTCTTCCCCTTGTACCTCCCATGGTGGCCGCACGCTGGGAGAGGGGAGCGGAGCCGGGGCTGCCTGGGACAGCCGGGTGTATGTTGGGTGATCCAGGTGGATTTGGCTGGATTTAAGTCTAATACACCTAAGGAGCTTTCGTTTGTGTGCAGAATCCGTAGAGCTCTCTCTTGCTGAGTTTTACGGTCGAAGCTGGTATTTTTGCTGATAAACACGTGTGGACAGGCTTTTCAATTTCCTTTCCATTCCTGAAGATATTGTTTAGTACATTTCTTTGATGGCTGGCGACGCACAGATCGGTTTTAATATCAATAATGCACCATTTGGAAAACATTCAATTTCTAGACCCGCCAAAAAAATATCCCTCTATGTCAGAATTTATTGACTCCAATCCTAGGAGAGTCGAGTTCCTTAAGCAGAAGAGTAAACAGATGGTCTCTGGAAAGTGCTCGCGTCTTAAGCTCTGAATTAGTTTGGGACAGAATGGAGTCACGCGTGCCAATGCTGGTTGGCCAACAGAGTGGTGGCAGGGACGTATCACAACTGTCGTGACGTCCTTCAAACCTTTGAGCTTAATTCAGGCCTCAGTGATCTGCTAGGAATGGTTGCAAATTGCCCCGTGCCCCTAGGTTGGATAATTTAGGGAGAGAACGCGTGATGGGCAGGCAGGAAGGGGGTAGCCCAAGGATCTAGGGCAGCAGAGAACATGCGACGGGCCTTATCCTCCACGGGCCAGACGTCGGTAAAGCTGTGAGTGCCACCGCCGGCCCCACCCGCAATGGTACCCCAGGGCAAAGTCGGCAGGCGTCTCCCTCCGAACTAGCCCTTCGCTCTCTGGCTCCTTCCCCTCCTCCGCTCTCCAGAATCGTTCCCCTCACCTTCAAGCATTCTCTCCGCCCACCATCTTCACGTGGACATTCTCACCCGGTCCTGCGGCCCTGTCCGGGCCACCTCCAGTCCCCTGCCCCCTGCGTCAGGCGCTCCTATCTCCGCTCCACACATCCCCACCCGGCTTCCTTTCCTGGCACTCGCCAAAGCCACCTGCCCTAAGCGCCGAGACCCCCGTGACCAGCGCGGAGCAGGGCGTGCGCTGGGAGCTCAGCGAGGATGCTGGGTGGCGAGACGTTTCCACGGCTTCTCTCTCCGACCTCTCCGGCTCGTGGAGGGCCGCCGGCTGCCCGTGCCCACCCGGACTTCCCTCCCCAGCTCCCAGGCCATGAAACTCTGTCCTCCTCTCCTGTCCGGCCTCACCCCTGCTTCCCACTCGAGATGCCCTGTCACTTCCAGACCCCTGGTCACTTCTCTTCTCGATGCTTCTTGACAGGAGCCACCATCATCCCCAAGCTAGGATCCCCAAACTCCAGCCCCTTTTAAATTATTTTTTTTAATTGAGGCGAAATTCACATAATTCAAAAAGAACCGTTTTAAAGTGAACGGTTCAGTGGCATTTAGTGCATTCACGACGTTGTGCAACCGCCACCCCCACCCAGTTCCCTGAGCATCTTCGTCACCCGGGAGGGGGGTCGGGACGCTTTGAGCAGGGGACGCTTTGCTCCCCACCCCCACCGGCAAACACGAATCTGCTTTCTGTCTGGACGGATTCACTCCCTCTGGACGTCTCCTATACATGGAATCACACCACGTGGCCTTCCGTGTCCGGCTTCTTTCTCTTGGCATAATGTCCGCAAGGCCCATCCTGTCGGGAAGCGTCAGTGGTTCGGTGCTTTTACGTGGCCGAATAACGTTGTATCACATGAATATGCTGCATTTTATCTGCTCCTACGTCACCGGACATTCTGATTGGTTCTGCCGTTTGACGATCGTGACAGTGCTGCTGTGAACACGGTGCACAGGCTTTGGTTTGAAACCTGTTCTCAGTTCTTCGGGGTTTATACCAAGGAGGGGAATCACGGGGTCGTATGGCAAGTCCACGTTTAACTTTTTGAAGAACCCCCAAACCTCCTTTTGCAGCCCTAATCAGGTCACTTGGGTCTGCGTTGGTGGCTGTAGTGGACATCTTTACTTCCGAGGGCTGTCCCGTGTCATGTCATCCCCATAAGTCCAGGTTCGGCCTTGTCGCCTCTGCCCCGACCCCGCCGTCCTCCCGCTGGGGGACGCCCTGCAGGCAGGGCCACCGTTCCTCCAGCTTTCTCGGCTAAAACGCTTGCGGGGGCCAAGTCTTCACAGAACACGACTCTTGTGGTCATCAGGTTTTTCTTCCTTCTCACTCTCTCAGTCCTAGCACTCAAGACCGTCTGTCGCGGTCACTTATTCACTCCTTCAATCATTCACCCACCATCTATCAAGGCTGCCCCTGTGCCAAGAGCTCCAGAAGACACAGACGTAGCACACAGACTCCCTGCCTCAAGGAGGCTGGATACAAGTGTGACGAAAATCCCACGAGTATCTCCAGGAGCCTGATCCGAGTCTGAACTGCAGAGGCTGGGATGACCGAGTGTAGCATCCTGAGAGAGGTGGCATTTGCGCCGTGCCTCAGCCGCTTCCTGGAGGCGAGAGAGAAGTGTGGGGCACAGAGGACACGTGGACGTGTGCAGCAGCCTGTGCTGTCGTTAGAAGGTCCCCTGGTCCCCTGGTCAGGTCACGGACCCCGGGTGGGAAGGATGTGGAGACTGTTCCTTGGGGAGCCGCGGGGAGCCAGTGAAGGCGTTGAGAGCATGGATGGTGTTGCCATGGCAATGATTCGGGAGGGCTAATTAGCAGTGTGTGGAGCATGAACATGGGGCCAAGACTCATGGGGGAGGCTCTTAGTAGGCCAGCGTGCCCCCTGCAGGCTCCTCGCCATCTCGGTAAGTGCTGAATTTTTTTCTCAATCTGAAATAATCTGACAAACTATTAAGACTGAACGTAGAAGGCGAGAGGCACAAGGGTACTTATTGTGCTAACCTCTATACTTCCTGCACCCTCAAAATACGTCGCAGGAATAATTGTTTAAAGAAACCAAAATATAACCCCCAAAAAGGTTGGTTATGTAAGTTTAGGACGCACTGGGGTGAATAAAGTTAAATCGAGTTAGTTACAGCATCCTCCACAGGGTCTCTGGTATTCGGGTATGGGTTACAGATTTCCAAAAGGCAAATGTCATACACAGCGATGCCCCAGCTGACCTGATCACAGAAACCTTCACCCAGACCCTAATACTGACCTGCCTGGACCAGTGTTCTGCCTGCTCAGGCTTCAGAGGCAGCTCCTAAGAGCTGAAGATACTGAGATTTTAGGCACATTCTTGTCCTCAAGGATCTTAGAGTCCATTTTGAGGATGAGGGGGTGGGGAATTTATTAAAAAATAATGAGAATCCAGAGTCTATTGGGACCCAACAAAGACATGTGGCTTACCTGGGAGCAGGCTAGTTACTTGGCTTCTCCTTCAAAGAAACACATTTTAAATATTCGTTTCACAGTTAGGGGGGTAGAAGAAGCTCTTTTCTATTAATAATCATTCTTGGCATCACTCTTTTTAATGGCTGAAATAGTGACTTATTGCATGTACTGAGCATGATGTGATGGCTTATTTGGCGCTGTCTTTCCTTCAGCAGATTTTCGAGACCCCAAACCGGGGAGCACGAGCTCCTCGCAGTTAGTAGGGATAGAGGTATTCTGCATGGAGATAGTAACAAAGTCTAACTCCCAATGCACTCGAAGCTTCCTGTCCAGGCTTTGCTGCCAGCAGGACACTTCTTATGTTGCTGTAATGCATATTTTCATTTCTGTTTCGTTCTGTGATTTACCAAACCAGGCAAGTATTGCTTGGGGAGCCGGATCATATTAGACTGTGTAAGATGTAGAAAATGAAAGAAATCCCTCATTCTCAGTAAATAGAACTGTACTCGTTGGCTATGTACTAGTTCGCTTTCAGAATTTTGGTGTCCTGAGACTGCCAGGTCCAGGTAGCTGTCACTGATGGGTGTAAAGCTAGAGGGTGTGGCCCAAGATTGCTCTGTGCCTGGCTTGTGGCAGGCGCAGAGTCCCTCAGTGGAACCAAGTCACATGTCACCTGTTGGCTAAGGAGTCGTATGTGGCAACCTGCATTAACTAGCACCAGTCTGTGATTGATGTGAAAGAATTTTCGCAGAAACTGCAAGTCGCCCCTAAATAATCTCTCCTCTTTCCAATATAATCAAACTCTTGGACACAGAACCACGGAGAATATTAAGATGACATTTGTCAGATGCCTTCACAGCCAGCTGAGGCTATTTAATTAATTCTAGTCAATGAGATGTGAGCAGAAGCAAGGGTGTATTTTCAAGGGAAGGGACAGGCCCTCCTTTTTCCCTTTGTCCCCTTCTGCTTGTCAGCTGTCCTGGACCACGCAAACACAGGCAACATGCTAGGCAATGTGGAGCCACTTGCTGGGGGACAGGAAGGAGCTTGCACCCCGAAGACTTCACGGAGCAGAACCACATTCCTGCTCCAAGTTTCACATAAATGAGAAGTAGATACCTGTCTTGGTTAAGCTAGTGGTATTAGGTCTTTTTCACACACAGGTGAAACCATATCCTAGTAATGCGGATCTCTTAGCAGCCGCCTGGCTGGCCCCCTTCTGAGTCAGTGTACAGTGGAGGCGTAAACGAGGATATGAGCAGCTTCCCCTCTCTTGGGCGTCAGGAAAGCTCTTCAGAGAAGATGACATTCGAGCTGGGTCTTGGAGGGTACGGAGCGCAGACAACCCCAACAGGAGAGAAGAAGAAATTGGCAGCTACAGGAAGGAGAAGGGACGATCCGTTTATCAATTTTTTTCCCAACAGTACTGGGCACACACACACGCAAGTCCCCAAAGAATGCAGGAAGGGACGGAGGAGGGATTTGTGAGGCACAGAAGATGCCCGTTCAGGTTCCATAAAGGAAAAGAAGTAGGTCGCGTGCGGTATCAGTTAGGGGGTTTTGGCTATGAGACACAAACCCCAGCCCAAAGGGAAGTCACTGGCTCACGGGACACCAAACCCGAGGTAGACGGGATGCAGGGGTGATTGACCAGACATCCCCATAATATCACCCAAATCCAGGGTCCTTCCGCCAATCTGTTGCTGTCTTCTTCGTTAGCTTCATCCTCAGGCCGGTTCACGCCTGGATATAAGACAGCTGACGGCGACATTCACAGCAACAGACGAATCTGTTTATGTTCAGAGGGGAAAAAGAACTCCTGGCTCTCTTAACGATTGAGGAAGAACTTTCTCAGAAACTGCCGAGAAAACCTCAGTTTTCATTGGCCAGAACTGAGGCCTTGGCCACTGACAGGGGCGTGGCTTCCCCTTGCCTGTCTTGCCCGCCCTTGATTTGAGTCTGTTTCCCGCACTGCTCGCTGCTACATCGGGGGAGGGGGGTGCACCCCATGTGTTCCCACCATTCGCTTCAAGGACACAGGGCCAGAATTTTGAAATTGTTCTACCCAGAGATCGCTGATCCTCTGAAACAGGAGCGAACGTCTTCAGCCCAGAATCAAGAAACAGAGAAACGTAAAGATTTACCTACACTTCTCTCCCTTCTTCCACTTCAGCTGAAAATGTCGGCTCAGGGAGGGAGAGATCAGAGAATCGAATGAGTAAACAGGGCCGAGCTCTCCCGAGGCCCGGGGAGGGCAGGCACTCACCCAGCGCTAATGTCAGAGGTTAAACACAGAACAGAATAACACAGCACACAATCACCGTCGTTCCTTCTTCTGTTTAAAATAGGGAGGAAAGGTCACAAATCAAATCACCGCATTAAGTCCAGGAGCCACCAGCTTCCAATCACCTCAGTTCCTTTGTTAGCGCATGACAAAGGCGTCCCTGTCCCCACCGATGAGAAGGCCAGGGCCCTCCAGAGGACTCCTGCAGAGCTGACAGGTGAGGAGCCTTGGGTCTTCAGGTTAATTGCCCCACTGAAGCCCCAGGCCCTGGGGCCGGAGCCAAGGTGACCACGTGGCGGGCCATCTGCCGCAGCGGGCGAAGCGTGCAGTGGTTTGAAGCAGAAAGAGAAAGGGGAGGATGCGGGCTCCGGCCAGACGAACGGTGTCGGCGTGAAGCGCGGTCCTCGTTCCGGGCCCGCCTGTCCCCGCTTCCGTGGTGGCGGGAAGGCCCGTTTCCGAAAGCGATGTGAGTGGACAGGGTGAGGTTTGGGCTTTTCAGCGTCTTTCTGACATAAAGGAAAAGTTGGCGGCTCGAGGTCAGCGCCGACATTCTGTGTCGGTGCCCAGCGCTCGCTCTGGACCGTGACATCGTCACACCTGGAGCCGCCGATCACGGCCGCCTGGGATGCGGGAGAAACTGCATCTGCGCCCCGCGCTCTGGCCCGCGGCCGGACCCGCATGCCCGCCTCGTTCCCCACGTCTAACTGGGCTTGGCCCACGTGTCGGTTGATCCACCCAAACCCCACCCTCCCCGCTTCTCCAGGCCCAGGACCGTTACCCAGGTCCTTGCTTTCCAGCCCTTTCCCCACATCCGTCCTTCGCTTTCCCTCTAAGAAATCCCAGGCGATCGTTCTTCATCAGCCCTGTGGGAGCTGAACACCCACTGAGCTGAGCCCAGGACAGACACCCAGAGGCCGTGCTGCCCTGGGCATCCCGCTGGCCTGGGTGTCCCACTGGCCGGCTTCCCTGCTCCTCCCCCACCGCCTCCCGCTGCCCTCACCATGACCCCCAGGCTCCCTCCGCCTCATAAGCTCTGCTCATCCCTCGGCCGGGTCTCCGCAGCCATCCTGGTTGTGAGGAGCCAGCTGTGGTCCAATCCTGCTGTCCACGGCAGTTTCCTCTAAAGTGCTTAGGTGTAGGTTCAGCCTCGAGCTTCAAAACCAGCCTGAAATAACCTGAGAAAATGTTGGCCCGAGCCTGTAGTGTGTTCCCAGTGAGTATCTAATTCACACCAAGGTGTGACACATGTGCATTCTGGCTTTCTGCTTCTTCATCTATCACTTGTCACCTGTCGGTCACCTGCCACTCCGTGCCACCATGAATCACACTTCTTTCATTAATCTTAATCCCACATCTGGCAAACGTAAGCCTTTCTGTGGAGCATGTCTACAAACTCGGGATAAAGGGGAGAGGAATTATTCAGCTAGTTTGATCAGCATAGACGTCTACTGTGAGTCACTGAATCAGTACGTGACACTTATCTAAATGTTGGGCCAGAATCTTCTGGAATGGCTGCCTGAGTGGATCAGATTTCCTAGGAAGTAGCCAAGTGTCCATTTCTCTTTAAGCAGCAGCCTTGTGGTTGAATTTGGTTTGGGATACATCAATGCTGGCTGATGGCATACGAGGCGATATTAGAGAATTATTAGAAAACATTCTAAATTAAACCCTCTTTGCCGACGGAGCTCATGAAAGCTGACGGGGGGTTGGGGGGATGTTGCTAGGAACCTCGTTACCATCGTGGGCAAACCCCCTCACAGGTGCTAAAGCCAGCCTCCCACCCCAACCGCTCCAGAAAGATGCTCGACTTCAGTACAGCCTCAGAGGGTGTCGATCTCCTTGCCCAACTCAACATTTCATTTTGGAAAATGCCAAACCAGTTTTTTTAAACAGTTGCAATATTACTGTGGTAAGCGCTCGTATACGCTTCACCCCCATACACCTGTATTCACCAATTCAGCCATTCTCTCTCTTTCTCTCTCTCTCTTTTCCTCTCTCCCCCTCTCTCTCCATCCTCCCCCTTCCCCCGTATAAAGAATTTTTTTTGTTGAACTAATTGAGACTTAGTCGAACAGTCACCTGTCACCCTTAAATATTTTGGCTTGGATTTTATAAGGACAAAGACATTTGCTCATGTACCCACAGTATAATTATCAAATTCAGGGTAATGACTACCGTGGAGTATGGACTCGACCTCCCAGTCTTTTAGAGCCACGTTTCTCTGACTCAGGGTCCGGCCCACAGGCGCACGTTGCACTCACTGTCATGGCGGTTTCCCACTCACCTGGACCACTCACCTTGCGACACTGACAGCTTTGAAGAGAACAGGCCAGTCTTCGTGTAGCATGTTCCCCAACTGGAACTCGTTGGAATGGTCGTTAGATTTGGGCCACGCCTACTGGACAGAACCATGACAGCAGGTCCTAAGTTCACGTGATAACCCTCGCTCCTGCTCATGCTGTAGGCTCTGATAACTGGGTGCAAGTTCTCTCGGCCAAATTTCTCCACGGTGATTAGTAAATATCTTTTGGAGAAATGCTTCATTCAGAGTTCTTGGTTAAATAGCGGGAAAGATAAGCATAAAGTTAAATGGGTCACAATTTCTGTCATCAAGTTTATTCTGGTAGAAGACACAGGTAGATGAACGCCACGGATGATGCAACCTCCAGTCCTTTGAGGAAGGACGCAGGAAGTGAACAAATTCATGAGCTTCCCATATACAAAACCAAACGGAATAAACACTAGGATAGAGGTCCTAGCTAACCGAAGGTACCCAGGAACAGAATATCTAATTCCTAGTGTGATGACTGAGAAAGGCTTCTCGGGGACCCACAAAAAGTGGGGAGAGTCTGCCGGTAAGGCACTTTCAATTATAACAAGCAGGTCACAGAAGAAAAGGAGCAAGTGAACAATAAACATGAAGAGACGCTCAACTTCATCAATAGTCGGAGAAACACGTGTTAAAATGATGAGTTTTTAACCCATCAGAGAGTCAAAACTTACAAATGTGGGTGACCTCCAGTGCTGACAAGGATCTAAGGAAGTTAGTGGAAGTTTGGACTGTCACCTCTTCAGAAAGGAATCTTGCAGATCTACTGAAATTTTAAGCATCAGCACATTTAACGTAGGTCTCTATCTGAATCACATCCTGAGGTCAAAAGTTGCCTGAAAACCAAGTGTAAGTGGTAGTTTAGTCCAAAGGAAGAAAAACTCAAGAAATGTCACACTCTTATTTTTTGAGTGGAATTTAATCTTGTCAGAGCCCCATGGAGAGAGTTGGCAGGTGATTTGACTTCAGTTTGGGGATTTCTGCCCTCTTCCCAGAGTCACCAAGGCCTAAGAGGTGTAGCATTATCCAGAATGTTCCGAGGAGGGCCTCTCGGCCTCCTCAGTGTAGCTCCTGGCCCCAGGAAGGACAGTAGCTCCTCTGCTGCCATGCTCGGGCAAAAGAGGTTTTATACGGCCTCCCGAGGCACAGTGACACCCTCGTCCACCCCGAGTGCCTGCCACCTCCTCAGAAGTCTAAGGGAATTGAGTCCGGGTCCCAGCTCAAAATCCCTCGCCCCTTCCTAGTATTAGAGGAAGCTCCCAGGTGCTTCCACCTCCCAGGAAGTTCATTTTCCATGTTTCCACAGACGCTCTCAGCCACGGCCCTCTCCACGCCTCACAGAGGCCTGGATGGGGCCCACTAGGCTGCCACTTGGTTACCAGGCCACACCAAAGCTGCCAACAATTCTTTTCTTTGCGGGCGATAGAGACTACCTCGACTGAGAACTCCCTGAGGGCGGGCTATGTCCTTTATCTTGGCGCCATCCAAGTGCAGGGTCTGGCAAGTTGTAGATCCCCTAGTGTTTGTGGAATGAATAGAGAAACAAAAGGATGGATGAGTACATGGCTGGGGGAGCAGACAGACAGGTGGGTGGATGAATAGCTGGATGGGGATAACGGTTCATGTGGGCGGATATATGAATGATGGACAGCTGAGTGGATGGGTAGCTGAGTGACTAGGTGTGTGGGTAGATGAGTGAATGTATGGGCAGGTGGACGGGTGGATAAATAGATGGATGAGTAGATAGGTAGATAGATGAACGAATGAGTAGACAGATGGGTGGGTGGACAACTGGTAGCTGGATGGGTGGGTAGATGGATGGATCGACCACTGGGGGGAAAACGTGATTTAAAAGCGTCTTCAGCGTAAATCATCTTTGTGAAGACCAGAATGAGGGTTTCCTTCGTAAGCAGTGACCTCCTGAAAGACCCTTCAGCCGGTCCGTTGCGCGCTGCTTGCTTCCCTGAGCCCATTTCCCCTGGGGCTTTGAAAGATTCTCAGCTCCCTGGCCCCTGCTCTGAGCAGCTCACAGGCCAGCCCAACAAGCCTCACCCAGGGCACGATGGGCCTAGGACAGGCCTCACTGACGACAAGCTGCTTCAAGGGGCAGGGCAGTGTGTGATGGATGAATAAAGGACTCACTCTATCAGCCAAAACGTAAATAAATCACCCCTAATTCTGCCATCCAGGAGCAGAGTAATAGGTACCAATTTTGTGTCTTTTTAAATTATTTTTAATTAACGCATAAGTATTTCAGTGCAAAATGAATCACATTGTTATATACCACTCTATAATCAGATTATTTTACGACAATATGTTTTGAAGAATTTCCATTTTAGTCAATATTCTTCACAAACATAATATGCCATTACACGAAGGCACCACAATTTATTTAACCAGCCTCCTTTTGCTGTTTCCAACTGTTCATTTTTATAAGCTCTGCTATGATGGACGACCTTAGCATGCTATTTTCGCAAACATCCAGGACTCCTTCCTTAGAAGAAACCTTTATTGGTAGACTCGTGCCATCGGAGGACATGCAGCATCAGAAGGCTTTTCTTGAGTGTCGCCAGATTGTCCCCTAAAAAGATTGTGCTGCTTCACACTCCTGCGGGCACAGCGAGAGATCCCGCGCGTCTGGCATGCTAACCTGCTCTGGTTTCTAAACAAACCCAGAAGCAGGTCTCCATGCGAGAGCTGCCTCTTCCTCACAAGGTGCCAGGAGCCTGGATTCACTTGCTGTACATCTTGAGGACAAGAATTTTCATTTCTGAGAAGGAAAACCGTTCTCAGGACTCCAAAAGCCATCACAAAGGGGGCTGGTTTCTCTCTCAGAACAACGAGGTGCTCCCCACAGTGCCGACTTGGGGTGTCTGAGAAGGGGACAGAGCGGAGGCCATCGATGTGTGTGCACAGCTGGCATGAGAAGGCAGAGCCGGGCTGGGGAGGCTGAAAACTGTCAGCACTCCCAGCAGCTTTACTGGAGGCGGAACGGTTAGCATCTACCCATTTCTCACTTCTAATAAACGATCTCCATCACAAAAGTAGCCATTTTCTCATTAAGGAAAATTGAGGACGTGGAAAGAATGGGGGCCGGGGTACCCCACGCCCCGGGAGGAGCAAGCATAACATTTCATCGCATTTCCTTCCGCGATGGTTTTTCCCTCTGCAGAGATGATTTCTTTTACGTGGTTGTAAAAATACAGAAATGCCACTGCGTGCCGTGTTTTCTTTTTATTTGCCAACAGGCTATAAGCATTTTTCTACCTTTTTACAAACTCCCAGTCAACCTAATTTTAACAAGTGTATAATACTCCTTCAAGTGGATGGGACATAGCTTAACCACTTTCACACTGGACGCATAAGGTACGTTCAGTGTTATAACAATGTGGCACAAACTTTGGCATGTGCCCATGTCTGTTATCTCCTTGCTTTAAACACATATGACGATACTTGAAAAATTCATTTAGAAAAAAAGGCACGCGTGGAGATGCTGATTCCTTGGCAAACCATCGAAAGGCTGTGAATTAGTCTTCTGTGAGTAACGCTTCTCGCCACACCGGCGGGGTGCCATTTGGGGCATTTTTTAGCAGGAAACTGCCAAAATCGCGGGCCCGAGGCTGCAGGCCAGTAGGTCAAAGTACTCCCGGTAGACGGCCACGCGGGACCCATGAGTATCCCATCTCTGCACACAGTGCAGCGCCAGAGCAGGTGCTTTGCCTTCGTGAGACCTTGTGCTTGCTATGGCTGCTCCACCTGGTTTATAGCAAGTCCTCCTTTCTGTTCATTAACTGCTTTGGCAACTTTGACCTTCCAGATAACCAGCGTTATACTTTTGATGACCATCGCCGGGTTCAAGGGCACGCAGCCCGTCTCCTCTAGAAGCACATAAGGACGTGGGAATTATTCTTACAAAAGGTTACCTCTCCACGGCTTAACATTGCTTTCGACGTGAAAAATAAAAAATGCACGGGCTGAAGGACAGAACGCACATACAAGACTGGTACACATAAGAAAAATTGGCCAGTCTCACTGATAATCGAAACACAGAAAAGCGAGACAGTACTATGTCTCTCATCAGATTAGCAAATAGTAAAAGGTGTATTGTGTGACGACATGCATGCTTTTCTCAAACTAGACTTAAGACTTTTTTTCTCAGTCATTTTTATCACCTGACTGGCAACCACTTAGATATGAATGAACGTGAGTCGCAGGCCCACGGCCCGCTGTGTCCTGAAAGGGCAGCACTCTCGCTGTCCGGGCGCCCAAGAGGCAGAGAGACGAAGATGCCCCCAGGCCCCAGGCCCCAGGCCCCAGGCCGGCCCGCTCAGCAGGTGCGGATTTCCGTCTACCACGGTGAAGAAAACCAGAGCTCCACAGCGGTGATGGTCACACAACATTGCGAATGTCAGAAAGTCATCGATGCCATCGCGTTGTGCCCTTAGAATGGGTAAAATGGCACATTTTATGTCATATCTAACTTGCCACAATTTTTAAAATGTTTTTTTAATGCGGACAAAAGAGGAGAGTGGCAGAGGCCTCTGGCGGTGACAGCCCCTTGCTCTGTCCCCGCCCCTGTCGCTTTGACCTGTTGCTCCCCTGGGGCCAGGGGTCCTTCACCACCGTCCCGGAGGGTCCTTTCGCCTCTCTCCTTGTCCCTTCTCCAGTCCCCTGTCTCTTTCTCTTTATTAACTTTGCTGTTTTGGCAAAATGTCAACTGCAGCAGCTTCCTGCGAGATGGGTGTATGCAAAGCAAATTCCTTAAGACTTTGCAAGTCTGAAAATAAGTTTATTCTATTCTCGGATTTCATTGATACTTAGTCTGGGTAGAATTTGAGGATATAGAGATCGTTTTCCTTCCATAGTTTGGAGGCATCGCTCATTGGCCTTTAGCTTCCAGGTTGCGTGCGGGCTGAGAAGTCCAAAGCCAGTCTGACACCTGTCTCTGTGATTATGACTTGTTTTCTTGTATTGGATTTATTTTATTTCTCTTCTCAGTGAAAGCCCATAGCGTGTTTGTCCTTGATGCCTTGAAGTTTCACGAAGTGGCTATATGTCGATCGTGGTGAATTCCTGAGCCTTTCATTTTGGAAGTTTTTCTTGAATTAGTGATCTAATTTTCTCCTTTCCATTTTCTCTCTTCCTACTTTCTAAACTGTTCCACTAATTTTCTAATCTTTTCTTTTTCACCCCTTGGTCTTTTTGCCCTATTTTTGTGAGATTCCTCAACTTTATCTTCAAATACTTATTTTGAGTTTTTCGTTTCTAAGAAGCTTTTAATCACCAAAGAGTCTTTTTTTATTGGCTGGTTTCTAATGACTGATTAGTAGAGTTCCTTGTACAATCTGGATAGAAACCCTTTGTCTAATGTGTGACTTGCAAATATCTAGTCTCTCAATGAAGTCTTTTGGTGAGCAGAAACCCTAAATTTTAATTGTGATTCATCTTTTATTTTATAATTAGTGGGGGTTTTGTGTGTCCTGTTTAAGAAATCTTTGCTTCCCTCAGGTTCATGACAATATTCTGTATTTTCTTCTGGAAGCTTTCGCGTTTAGATCTACGATCTATCCAAACCGACTTGCGTGTGTGATGTGAGGTGGGGTCAGGGTTTCTGACAGTTCGCTTTGGCTTCCGTCTTTCACATTGGAGACTTTAGATGTCTGGTAACCCTTGGTCACCTTCGCCTAAAATAAAAATAAATATCTCTTTAGGTATTATAAATCTGTTCAGAAAATAAAAATCTGTTCAGAAATTCCGAGTGTGTGAGTACGGAGTGTCAAATGTGCTAAGCACCGGTCCTAACTGCATCTGATAACCCAATGCAGAGTCGCTCAGTTTTGCCTTCTCCAGAGACTAATGTCCAAACGTATGCAAAGTAGAAGGGTGTGGGGAATCTCTCCACACCCAGACAACGGGTGTTTGTGTGTGTGTGTGTGTGTGTGTGTGTGTGTGTGTGTGTGTGTGTGTGTGTGTGTGTTGGGGGTGGTGTCCAGGGATCCGACTGCTTCTGGAGCAACGCTCTGCTTCCCTAATATTACCTAGTGCCACCTACTCGTGCGAATTTGGAGGCTTCAACTGCGTACGCCGAGTTGGTTTTCTGTTTTCCCTCCGCCGGCTGGGAGTTCAGTCTTCTCAAATCTGCCGCAGCCGTTACCACTTGTCCATCTGTTCCCCAGATTCCCAGATTGCGCTGCTGTTCCCCTCTCGTATTCTCGCGAGCTTGTGCCTTAAAAAAATCTCCCTACTATGATGCGGGGCAGGGGGAGCAAATTTAGTGTGTTCGATTTTCCATTAATATCTGGAAGTTGGTTAAACTTTTTTTTTTTAAATGAAAGCAGTGAATGATGTGTATTAAGAACCTTAGAAATATACATACCCTTTCACTCCACGTCTACACATTTATTCTAAAGCGATCATTAGAAATGTGGACAAAACATTTTATTTTGGTGTTCATTGCAGTGTTATTTATATGGCAAGACTTTGAAAACAAACTCAATGTTCGACAGTAGAGAAATCGTTTAGGAAATGATGGCACATCCGTGTGATGAAACACGTTTAAATATCTGTGAAAAATATTTAACGACGGGGGAATGTTCATAACATAATCAGTAAATGATAAAAAGGCATAAAACTGTGTGTTCAATTTCATCCCAATTCTGGAGAGAGAGATCAACAAAGAGAAAGGAAACCAGACACACAGAAGGAGGAAGAGGGGGGAAGATGTGGGAAAAAAAGAATATACAGCAACGCTAAAATTTTAACTATCGTTACCTTTAAGTATTATTGCTACAATCAGAGAACACAATTGTTTCCAGATGTGACATCGGATCTTGCCTTCATTCTGCCACCCTGCCCTCCTTCCAGCTGTCTACACTTGCAGCTGGCTTGTGTGCCTCCGTGTCGTGCGTGACTCAGGAAGTCCCCCTGCCTGGAGCGGACCCCTTTCCTGGCTAACTCCTACTCACCCTTCGCTTCCCAGCTCGGGCGTCCTCCCCTTTCAGATTCCTGTCCCCTCCGAGCCGACTGGGAACCCGTCCTCTAGCGCCTCGGCCCACGCGCACGTCTTCGTTAGAATGCCCTCCACGCCGTCACCACCCACGCTCTTATTGTCCATGCCCTTCTGGAGGGGGAGCAGGCCCTGGTCGCCTTCCGTCCGCAGCCCCAGGCCGGGCTCCTGGCGCAGAGCGGACCTTCGCTGCGTCGATGGCGTAGAGTGAAGGGATGGGCAGCGCTGGCGTGGGCTGTCGTTCGGAGCCCGGCTGCGTGTTAATCTGTGTTCTCATTTTCCACGATTGTGAAAAGTCTCAACTGTTGGATCTACAACGCCAAACACAAGATGTCTGTGACATCTACCCAAATTACAGTTACAAAGTTTAAGGGGAAATGATCTGCAAACATCTGTAGACCAGCCTTACAGACCAATCTCAGAGAGAAATGGCAAAGCCCACAGGCCACAGCTGCGGTCGACAAGAGTAGCTCAAAGCACGGGGCTCCGTAATCATTATCATTATTTAGCATCACTCCACAAGGAACCATTAGAGGAACAAGGCTTGAAATTAGAGTCATTCGATCCCCCTTCTCTTCAATCTGCACACACGAGACCACAGCAGCACGGCCAGAGGGGAGGGAACGCTGTGCTCGCTACTGTAATCATTTCCAGCTCCGTCCCCAGCCCCAAAATACCATCTTGTCACGTGCCTTGTCATTTTCGCATGGCTCGGTCGATCATAACTTTCCATATTTCTCCAGCTTTTATTGTAGTTTTCATGAGGTGCATGTATTCCTGGTGCAATAATGGTTTAAGCTAGAAGATTCTTTTTTAAAGCTGCTGAAACTTTGTCCTGCCTTTGTTCCTGCAAAGCCTTGGGACTAGTTCTCTCCCCTTTGACATGGGTCTATTGTGGCTAGGACGTGGGCTTTCTGTGCTGTGTGGACACCTGGACCGCCTTACCTAGAGCCCTATGTTAGCAGCCAGTGGGAGGCACATGGGGACTCCGCAGGTCACCTTGACGGGCAAAGGGCCAGCGCTGCTTGCTGACGGTAACCTGGGCAACCAGTCGTGGGCCCCACACTCTCCAGCTAAGCGAGCATCTCTAGCGAGCTCTGCGGTGACTCGGGGACACCCACTGCTATGCCCCTCTCTAACTATTCCAGTCTCCTCGTGGGGACTGACTTTACCTGTGGGACTGTATAGTCAGGGCCCTGCCCTCCCCGAGCCAAGAGGCAGACAGGTGGCTCATGCTCAGCTCTGCAGCTGAGCGCTTGCTGAGTGCAGGGCCCGAGCAGGGAGACCAGTTATCCAGAAATGGACGGCGCTCGGTGCATCCTGCCATGAGGCTGTTGCCACGGCTCTGCTTCTGCCCCCCCACCCCCACAGCAAGCTTCCTTGGCTTCTGCCTGTTTCACAGCCAGATCTCCAGTCTCCCTTTTGAGTCCAGAGGCTTTTCCGGTAAAACTCCTTTCGCTTAAGCCCAGAGTTCATTTCTGTTGCGTGCACCCTAAGCGCTGTGGCCAGCCTGCATGCTCCTCCCTGTCCTCAGGTCCTGGCTAACAGCTGTGATAACACCTGGCCCTCCAGGCTCAGAACCGCAGACGCCCTCCCCTGTGCGAGCACCCCGCCTCGGGAGCCCCCCAGCTCTCCTGCCTTTACCTCTCACCCTTCTCCCCATTTCAATGGCGCCCGCCCTCTCTGCCGGTGACGGTCACTCCATCTGGCCAGCGAGTCTGGCTCAAGCTGCTCCTACCAACTGGAATGACCCCCCAGGAGGTGTGGGACCTCCTGCCCCACGGGCCAGTCCCTGAGACCCCAGAGGGACGTGACTGGCCCTCCCACAGCCCGGAGCCTGCTCCCTTCAGGACGCTTAGTGCGTGACCTTCTGTCACAGCTCTTTCCGCAGATGCCCCTTCCACTTCCCAGTGGGAGTGATGTGTCAGCAAACCACCAGAGAAGCCTGCGTCTCCCGCATTGTCGCGCTGCCAGCCGTGTTGGTGTGCAGCAATTTGGCTGTGCCTATAGATAGACAGCCGGGCACTGACCAGGTCCCGGAAGCAGAAGCCAGAGCTGTCCCCGCGCCTCCCGCCCCCCGGTCTCGGAGTGATCTCCGGAAGAACAGGTGCTCATCTCGCTCCCCTTTTCTTGCAGACCTGGACTCTGTTTTTCATTAAATGTCAAATCCAGTGGTCTATCTTGATCGGAAAGGGCAGGCTTTCACTGCCATTAAAAACATCTTATTAAAAAGATGGACAGATTCAATAATAGAGAGTTAAAAAGTGGTTTAGATTCAGAGTCTGCACCTGGGAGATAGTACCGTTTCCCACACAATAAAACTCAAAGGGCTCGGCCGAGCTTTTGGCCTCCTCTCCCTCACACACGCACGTTGACACACACAGGCACACACACGCACACGCATATGCACGCGCACCGCCTGCACCCAGCTGCCTCCCAGCAGGAGCTGCCGGCCCCCGCGCACGCCCTTGCTCGCCTGCCCTCTGCCACTGCTCATGCACCATCTGCAACACCCGCTTCCCATCCCCACCCGGCAACGCTCTCTTGGTCCTTCAGGGCTGTGTGAAAACCCGCCACTGCCAAGAAGCCTTCCCACCCATCATGAATCTAAGGGAGCCCACCTCCCCGCCTCCCAGTGCCTTTTATAGCCCTTTGGTGGTGTTTACCAGCCCGGTCCAGCGAAGGCAGCTGGCGTGGGTGCCGGCGCCTCCTACCGGATCGTAACTCACGGCGGGGAAGCATGAACCTCTCGCCTTTAGTTTTCTCATCTACAAATGGCTATCATCACAGCCGGAGCGTTGCCACGAGAATGAAATAAATTAATATACGCGAAGCACTTAAAACCGCGCGACACGCCGAGGTCTCTAACGGGCGCCGGCTGCGAGCCACGCAGAGGCAGCAAAGTCACAGTGTCGCTGAGTGGATTTGGGGGACTGAAGTCTGGCTGACTCAAGTCCACGTTCTTCCCCTTCGTCCCCCCACCTATCTCGTCCAGGGTCAGCCCCCGAGTGTTGCCTTTTTGAATTGTGAGGGAGAAAACGAGCATGCCTAATCTAGCTTTTATTTAAAAAAGAAAAAGAAAAAAGAAATCTCCCCAGTTTAGGAATTTATGCCACAGCATTACTGTTGGCATCTGCTAGCCCGGTCTCATACCGCCTCCGTGGCCCCCGAGCTGACTACGAGCACGTTTGGGTGCAGGATGGGTCGAGGAGGTCAGGCAGGAAGCGAAGACCAGTTTGGTTCACTGAAGGCATTGTGGAACGTTCCAGAGCAGGGCAGGAGGGGGCCTTCTTTCCGCAGAAGGCAGGCCTTCCCCAAGAACTGGCACTCAGGAACCCCAGGACACCAAGGCGGGCCCCTCCGCCCAGGGGACATCCGCCCTCTGCACCCACTGCCACAGACTTCAGGGTCTCCGACGTGCCCAGTGCCTCAGGGGGTCACTCAGGGGGCCTTCCTCCTCTTCACAGTGGCAGCACGCCGAGACAGGCTTGCTTCCAAGCTTCGAGAAGCCGTGGTGCCTGCATCGCCTCGAGGAGGATAAACCCAGGCAGGTCCTGGGGACAGGTGGATGCCCACCCGTGAGCGGAGGGCACCTGGCTTTGGGCGCAGTGGGTACACGCGTCCCATGGAGAAACGAGGACGCCGGCTTTCTCTGGTGCCCGTCCTGGAGCGCTGACGACGCACACGCAGGTCTGTGCAAATGCACGCCCACACCCCAGGCCACCCAGCAGTGCCACTGCTGGGAGAGTCACCCCGGCCCCCGTGCCCGGTGCTGGGGAACTCGACGGGCAGATCGCCGCGGGGGGCGCCGATGGGTCCCCCGTTCGTTCGTTCCGCAAGCGTTTACCGAGCAGTGATGCGCCAGGGCCGGATGCCTCCCCTGCCAGGCACCGTCCCCCCCGCTAATTCACAGCCCCGCTCCTTCCGCGAGGGGGAGGCGTGACGCGACGTGCCCGAGGCCACGCCGTGAGAGTGCCCAGGTCTGCTCGGTGCCCGGCCTCGTGTTAGTTTGTCCTTGTGTTTCGCTCAAGAAAAATGCGTGCCTCCGCTGTCGCTCCAAATAGATCTAGTTGTGGGTTTAAAACTAGAAGGAGAAAGCGCCTTTCTTCCCGTCATTCATTCGGCAAACAGTTCCCGAGTGCCGACTTCACGTCGGGCGCCGGAAATAACCTGCCAGGAACGAGATGAGCGGGACCTGTCACCTGCCCACATAGCTGGCCGTCCGGGGGGGAACAGTGTGAAGAACAGCGATCCGAAGCGGCCGCGTCCTCGGGGTGGCCTGCGCGCCATCGTCCGGGCCCCTCCTCCGTTTCTCTAACCTGTCTGCAAGGTTGGAATAAAAATAATAAATGAGTCATCTCGAAACCCACATGCCACACACAGAGATAGATCACCCACACTGACACGCGCGCGCACACACACACACACTCACACACACATACTCCTTTGCCGTGAGCATCGTTTTGTTTTCACACCTGCTTTATTCTTGCGCGACTCGGGCTTGGGTTTTCCTGTTGTCTCTCTTTGGTCCCCTCCCTGTCTTTCCTCTTTCCTCTGATACGACAACCCCGTTAGAGGAACATGGGACTATCAGGCCGGATGCGAGGTATTATTAGAAGCGCACTGATATTATTTAAGACAGGGCTCGTTGAAACAAAATAATAAAGATGCAGATGATAGCCGGGAAAGCAGGGTGTCTGGGTGCCTCCACGCAAAATACTTCGTTAGTGTTCCTAATTAATACTCACGACTGTCACGAAGTAAAAATATCACACCCTTTAAGAACCCGCCCGCCTATCAGGCGCTGTTCTAGCTGAAGAGCCTCCATGTCTGTTTCACCGCGATCCCTTTCTGAAATAATTGGTGTGCTTTGATTGATAATGTGGGTTCCTCTTTAAAAGAAAACACACTATTTTTCATAATCAGAGCCGGAATGCATAATGAGCAGGCGGGCGATGCCTTCAGCATCAGGTCTGTCAAAGCGAGCGGTTATTTCCATATTGATGCAAACTAAGATATTCCGCTCCCTCATTACATTGACGTGGCACATCTTTCAACAGTCAGCTCCGAATCATACATTCCTTGCAAACAAAATTACCTTCATTTTCTCCTCTGGTTCAACGGAGCTAGCAGTTAAAATGTGCTCTAACTAGCTAATCAACTAATTTTTAGAATATGTTGGAACCGTTTAATATTCTAAAAGAAAACAAGAAAAAAAGTTGCTAATGGGTCTGCAGGCATAAACAGAAATAAATAGACAACTGGTTCATTGAGCATTAGCATACTTAAGTTTGAGCCAGTCACGGTGGAATTCATTTTGCAAGTCAAAAAAGCAGTATCTATTTGTATCCATAAGCCAAACAACCTCATTTACTCTGTACATACTTGAGTAGATAACCTTGGCGTGAAGGTAACAAGGAGAAAGGATTCTTTTCAAGAGAGATGGATTCTCGGGGGGAAATCCAACGCGGAGGATGGCGTGGGGGCGGGCTGAGCTCTGCAGCCCGGGGTCGGCTCCTAGCTCTGCCATGAAACAATGCTCAGCATTATCTAGGGGAGGCCCGAGAACTCAGAGGCACCCCAAAGCCAAGTGCATCTGAGGAAGAGGATGAATGGCTCATTCTATGATGTTCATCAGTGAAGGAGCCTGGGGAACACCTGTTGCGGGCCCCCAGCTGGGGTGCCCCCAGATTGGGTGAGAGGAGCCTACAGGCCCAGACGAATCAGGTGTATTATATTAGTCAGCTCCAGCCGCTATAACAAAATGTTGTGACCTGGGGGGTTGGGGCGGGCAGAGGAAGGGCTTATACAACAGACATTAGACATTTATTTTTCATACTCCTAGAAGCTGGCAAGTCCAAGATCAAGGCACCAGCCAGTCTGGCTCCCGGCGAGGGCCCTCTTCCTGCCTTGCCTTCTCTGTCCTCTCTCTGTGGTAGAGAGAGAGTCATTTCTCTCTTTCTCTTTTCATAAAGCCACTAATCCCATCACAGAGGCCCCACCCTCACAACCCCATCTAACCTGAATTACCTCCCAAAGGCCCCATCTCCAAACACCACACCCTGCGGGGAGGGCTTCAGCATGTGGATTGGAGGGGACAGTTCAGCACCGAGCCCCTGGGTTTAAAAGTTCAGAGTCTTGGGGACCTCACCAGCCTTCTGCCCTTGGGCAGGTGCCTCCGTGTTCTCACTGCAAAGTGAAAGCAGGGGATAAGTGGCTCCCACTCATCGGGCTGGAACGAGGGTCACGTACGGTCATGGATACAAAGGGCTCAGTGCAGGGCACGCCCCACCGGGGTCTCAGCCGTTATCTCTCAGCCCTCCTCTATCGGGACCCTAATTTACCGCTCCCCAGGCAACCGTGACTCCACTCTAGTCCCCAACATGTCCTTGGGGTTCCCCCTTCCTGCCTTTGCTCATGCGTGCCTTCTTCCTAGGCTGTCCCCCTTCCTTTTTCACCATCTTCCACCCCCCGAATCCTGCCCACCCTCATCTTTCGAGGCCTTTCTCAAAGACCCCGACTCCTCCAGAGCGGCCCCTGGTCCCCGCGTGACGGACCCGCCGACAGGCTCAGTCTCCCCTGACTTTGAGCTCTGAGAGCTTTTTCATCAAGATCACGCAGGTGATCGTCTCTGTCCGCTGAGCTGCGCGGTCCCAAGGACGAGGACAGAGTCTTGGTATTTAGGGTGTCAGTATTGTACGTGGCGCCTGGCACACAGTGACACTCGGCCCATATCTGATGGACGGACAGATGGTGAATGGATGGAGTGACAGTGCTCGGTCTACATTTTTGACGTGGTGCTTCCCGTCCTTCTCACCGGCTGGCGGTGGTATGCACATCCTCGTCCTCCCACTTCCTGTCCCCAGGAGGCCCCTCTCATGCCATCCAGTCCACACCTGCTGTTGCCTGGGCCTAATGTCCCCTTTTCCTCCGACTGTCTGACAACACTGAAGTGCATGTCACACTGTGGTGGCATCACCTATGGGCAGGGTGACATTCGACATCTTTAACAACCCCTAAGGCACCAGCGTGGACAAAGGGGACAGAGGCTGGCAGATGTGCCAGAGAGAGGCATGCTGGCTGCCCGCCAGCCCCACTCCTGTGTCTTTTCCCCCAGCGAGGACCTGCAGGGTCAGGCTTAGCTCTCTGTCCCCAGCTCAGTGCCTGGCACAAAGTAAGTGACACTCAGAGGAGGCTGGAAGGAGCTGAGCTCTCCTGGGCTGGTCAGGCCACACCCCCAAAGAGGCGCAGTGTCCAAGGCCACCCTCAGACCACACAGCAAACGACTTCTTGTCCTCGACCAGCCCAACTTCGCTAGATGGAGAAGCTCATTGAGTGCCAGTTTTCATTCTGTCACTGATCCCAAAAGCCACTTTAAAAAAAAGGTCTAAAATGAAATATCATCTGCGAGGCAACAGCTCATCCTTTTCCCCAGGGCTCTTGGCTTAGGACTCACTTATACGAGCGAGAGAAAAGCTGGCCTGGGCATGGCGGTTAGCCGGCCCCTCCACTGCGCACCCATTGCCATCTGGCCTCACCCCGCTTCACACCTCACTTGACACTGCTATCCCCCCCTTTCAGATGGGGAAAGCTGATGCTCCTTGAGGTTGAGCTACTGGTCCAAGAACTTTGCTGGGAAGAGCTGGGCAGGACCCGAACTCAGGTCTTGGACTCCTAAGCGTTTGCTTTCCTGTGCCCCACGTGCTTCTCTAGAATCTGAGAAATCCACTCGCCATGTAGCAAATAGCTCCTGAGCATCTGAGAACTGAGGGCTTTGACCAGCCCCGAGGACAGGGAGGAACCTGATGTTCGAAGAGAGGAGGCGAGGGGACTTAGGCTGGGGCGGAGGGACTTGGGGTGCTGGGGCGGAGGGGCGTGGGGTGCAGGGGCCATAGAGAAATAGGAGATGAGTGATGGGTAAGAACCCGAGTTGATTTTCAGACCAGAGGACTTTTAGGAGATCTGCATAATTTATTTCCTTCTGAAAACCGCCATCTAAATTTATAAACACGGCCATGAATTTTCCGGCTTTGAAGAAAACCAATAGGCAGAAATTGCTAACCCCTAACCCACAGTCAAGGAGAAGAACATCCCGCACTGGCTCGAAAAAGGGATTTTGAGAACTGATCGCTGCAACCACAATTTAAGAAAGTGTTTGTTTCACATAGATATGCTTTTAAAGCTATTCGAGCATCCTTTTCTGACAATCAGATTGGCCAAGATGAAAAAGAATGACCACGTGCCATTAGTAAGTAGGGAAGTGGTGGGGGGAGCAGGTCTGAGCTAAAAGGGAAACTGAGTCTTCCTTCAGCAACAGCAGAGAGCCTGCCTCATCGCAGCTCTGCACAGCAACAGGTGCTCACTGGGCAAACCCAGAAGCATCACTTAAAGGGAGAATCCTACTCTGTTTACTCATCTCACGAGGGCAGGGAGGTGTCACCCCAGTTTCACTTTTCTAATTCCTTAAAAAAATACTTTAAAGAATCAAAACTATTTAAAGGGCCAAGCTTCGGTTTTCTAGAAAGGGGAACATAAGAAATTGTCATACACATCCTATAAAACGGCGTTCGGAGACCAGAATGCAGCAGGAATCTCCTTAGTGGGAGCTCGAGCAAATGCACTTTTGGATGTTATGGCAACATACTGTACAATGTTGCAGGCGCAGAAAACGTACATGTCAGCGTTGCGGGTTTGCTCTGTCCTTTGTGCGAACGTGACCACAAATACCCACGTGTGAAAGGGTTGTCATGGAAACGGTAGCTCACCCTCTGGACCTGTGAGACAAGATGGCCCCAGGCATCTGAGCCACCAGCTGGGTGGGCGAGCGGAAGCAGAGGCAGGAGCTGGATAGGCGCAAGGCGGCCCACGGTGCCGACGGGACGCGTCCTTCCTGGGTCCCTGTATGAGGCTCTGGAGCTGGGCGACCGTGAAGGAGACTAGGACTCAGCCCTCAGGAGGCTCCCAATCCAGAAGGAGCCACAGGAGGGAGTGTAAATCAGCCCACTGCAGGGGGCATAGCCAGAGCCAGGACAGGTGTGGAGCAGAACTCGAGGGTGGGGGTCAGAGGAGGAAGCCATGACTGCAGCGTTCAGGGAAGCCGTCCAAAAGATGGGGACTGTCAGTGGGTGCTGAGGAGAGAGTGGGCCTCTGCGTAGGGACAGTCCAGGCAGGGGGACCCGTGTTCAGAATTTTGTTTCGCTGCCGGGGGGAGACGTAAAGACACATCTGGAGAGGCAGATGTGCAGCTCAACATCAATGAATAGCTTCAGTGTGGAAACTTGCACAGATTTTTATATGGCTGAGAAGATTCTCGGTGAGAAGATACTCTTTTTAAAATGCAGTCACAGCTGTTTGAGGGGTGACCACAAACAGAGACGTTAAAGATTCTGGTGTTGACTGTTTCCAAATGCTTTAATGCTCCTTCGATTCCTTGACTCATGCGTGGTGGCAGAGCAAACTCCTGGAATTAGCATCCACAGTAAATGTGGAGTTTCTTAGGATGGTTACATTTGTTTTTTTGTTGTTGTTTGTTTGCTTGCTTGCTTGCTTTCTAATCCAATTATGTATATTTTTTAAATCCAGTTGGGGTGAGGGCAGGGTATTATTATAAGAAGCATGAGTTAGTGATGGAAGGAGGCGCACCAGACTCGGTTATCACAGGGAAGCTCGAGCTCCTGCCCCCAGATTCTGGCTCTGGCACCACTGGCCATCGTCCCCTGCTCGGGATAGCCTCTAAAGCCACGCAGGCATCTTTCGGTAACAGTCATTCCAGGCGACTGGGAGATTCTGGAGCTTGATCCAGATTGCATGTACAGAAAGATAACTGGATACCGTGCAAATCAAGGTGAAGAGAAACGAGTCTGCTCCGGGCCGAGCCCCCTGCGAGCACCTGGTCAGGTGGAGCTGCACCTCGGGTGAGTTTCAGGCTGGGAGCTGGATGGTTTGGGGACAATCTGGAGCCAACCACACCTACTCCAGCCTCTGGGGCCCCCTTTGGGACCTCCAAACTTTAGCTGCTGCAGGAGATGGAAAAATATTCCCTGGCGGTCAGGGCAGACCGGCGCAGGGATGCCGCGTGGGGCGCAGTGGGGAGACTGAAGGTGCCCGTGATGGGCGGGGCTTGCTCCTAGGGTCTCCCGCTGCTTGCCCAGTAGCCATTGGGCCAGACTCACCCAACAGCATCTGCAAACTCGCCAAGGACTCCCACCCTGAAGCTCTGTGGCTGATCTGCTCAAAATATACTTATTGACTATGACATTCTGTCTTGTTTATTAATTAGTATTTTCGAAATGCTTTGATGATGAAAAGAGCTATTAGGAGCTAAGTTTCTATGGTTATTTCTGCTGTTATTTATATAATGCCACACAGACAATGCTACCCAGCCCTGTGGATGATGATGTGCTTTATACAAAGAACAAAGCCCTGCCCCAGCAGAGTTGGAAGATTCCAGCACAATGGCAAAAACAGAACAAAACACCAGCAAAATGGAGTGCGGATGAATCAGACTCTTCTGAGCACGGTGCCTGGAAACTGGCAGACAATCGGGGACTCGCAGAGCTTCGGGCATTCCAGGAGCTGGTCTGAGGAGCATCGGTGCCCTGGACGCCAGGACGTGAGAAACATCTGGAACCAGAGCCCTTTTGTCGCTCTCGAGGCTGCACCCCAGGGAGCCCGTGAGGCGCCTCGTGCTCCGTCTCTGGTTCTCATTCCCACAGCGTCACTGTGTTGCTCCCACATGTATGGACCAGAAACCTCGGGTGAGCCTGCGCTCGCATTCCCATTTCCCGGCCCCATCTCACCCTTACGGAATGGTCTCGATGTCGACCCAGTGTGAATAGGAGAGACAAATATTCTCGGGCAGCTCACATGTGAATTTCTCTCAGGGAGACTCCCACCTGGATTGGGAAAAATTAATTAACAACCCCCTTTCAAACAGAAGCAAAGTTCCTGGCGAGCATGAGAGCTAGAAGAACAGGAAGGAAGAAGTATCAGGAGAGGCCAGCAGGGGAGGCAGAAGGCTCTGCAAAGAGCAGGCAGCCGTGTCAGTAGCTTCTAGAACTGCCATACTTGCGGAGTGCTTGGGGCAAATGGGTCTTTTACAGGAACCAGTGGCGGGGGAGGAGGGTAGGGGGGGTTGAAGTTTATACACAGGCGATGAGGAAAGAATTAAAAGGTCAAGTGCATATTCCAATAAAGAGAGCAAGGGGAGACTCCAGACCTTCACAGGCATGGTCTCAGGGGTTCAGCCAGGTTTACCCAAATCACTACCTGACAGAGAGGCCCTCATCAGGTGACACCAGAATCTGAGCTCGGAGAGAGTAGGGGTCACATCTGCAAAGGAGGATTTGACAAAAACCACCTAAGCGGAAGCTTCGGGGCAACTTGCTTGCATGGGCCCCTTCCGAGGCAGCGGGAACCCTCAAGCAATTTCGTATTTGTGAGTCTGTATTCTTTAGAGGGTCCCCCAGATTCCATAAACCTGAGGCCATCCCTGCTCGACCGCCTCGTTCACCACTGTATCCTCAGAGCTTGCTGCCTGGCACACAGTAGGTGACAAATCTGTGTACCAGAGGGGTGGCTGGGTGGAAGATGACATGAATGGGCAGAAAACTGGACAGAGGAAAGGAGAAAGGGATGGTTAAATGAAGAGAAGATGGAAGGATGGAGGGAGGGAGGGAATGGAGGGATGGAGCGATGGAGGGATGGAGGGGAAGAGGGAAAAGAAGTGTAGATGAAACAGTAGTAGCCAATTTAGAACTGAAGAGAAATGGCAAGCTTTTGACTAAAGAGGAAGAGTTCCATTTTAATGTGTACAATACCAAAAAAAGTGTCTTAGCTGGAAAGGGCCTCAAAAATCATGTAGCTCAAATTCCTCCGTTTCTACATGCGAGAATGCTGAGATCCTCACATAACAGAAAATTTCCAATAAAGAACCACCGACAAGAAAAGTGCTTACAGAGAGGCCTCCGCAGCCGCAGATCAAACATCAGCTGATATTCAGAGCAGGAAAAACAAACTATGAGTTCTGTTTATATTCCTGGTTTCAAGGTTAACTATGTATTTCTAAAGCTTCCATCCTGATGAGTTCATTAGCCGCCACTAGCAAATTCAGAAGTGCTCGACTTTCAAGAAGAATGTTTTCTCTCTGCAGCCTGGCACAGCACAGCAGGGAGTGTCTCCTGCTGACATCTGTAATGGAGCCATAACCAACAGCAGAGGTTCCCCGTTCATACCCAAGGCTCCGTGAAGAGAGGAACCCAAGGAAAGAGCTGGGGTGCACACTCTCTCGGACTTGAGAGGAACGCCAAAGGCTCTGGGGAGGTGGAGAACAAGCCCCATTTGCTGAGTTGGTCCGTAATGAGGTCTCAGAGGCGATCGGCCCTCGTGGTTACCTTCCAACGCACCACTTGGGACAATCACGCGTCAGTGGGTTGAATTGTACTCCCCCAAAGATCCGTCCGCCCAAACCTCCGACTGTGATCGTATGTGGAATGAGAATCTCTACAGACGTAGTTAAGGTACAGATCTCCAGACGAGACCATCTGGGATTAGGGTGGGCCCCAGGGACACAGAGACGCAAGGGAGAAGGCCACGTGAAGACAGAGGCAGAGGCTGGAGGGTCACAGCCACGAGCCCAGGGGGGAAGGGGCGAGCCAGGGTTCTCCCTTCGGAAGGAGCGCAGCCCTGCCAGCGTTGCGATGGACTCCTGGCCGCCAGAACCATGAAGGAACACGTTATTATCGTTTTAAGCCACCCAGTTGGCAGTAATTGATTGCAGCAGTCCTGGGCAACTAACGGTTTCTCTAAGTCGACCCGAACAAAAGCCTCTTTTCTCCTCCCTTAATGTCTCCTTTGGTGATAAAGCATCTGCCTAAAGGGAATGGAAATTATCGAAGTAAAATGGTAATCGTGGTGAAATTTCTTCTTCCTGCAGGAAACAGAATGCCAATGCGCTAGACTATTTGGAAGAGGTGGCTCTGTCCCCATCTTTGCTGATGGATCCGGGCGACCTGGTCGTGTTTTCAGTCGTGTCATCGGGCCGATAATTATTTTAAATGTGCGTTCGTATTATCGGAGCTAGTCAAACACAGTCTCATGGAGTCGTCGCAAGCCACGTGGTGCCTGTTCCACGGTAATTGCTCAATTAGTCTTTGTTCTACCAGGTGTGGTTCAAGTGCTATTCACTGCAGTGATGGTACCTGCCCTGTCGTCTTATCCGGCAGGAAAATAGAGAATCCACAATTTTAACAACACTTAGGGAAAATATTTATTCCTTTGGAAGAAAACATTCCTATTGTACCGGAACCATCGATTTCTGAGTTAGGAATTAAAGACTTTGATTTGGCAAGAAAATAAAAAGAAAAGAAATAGGCATAATTCCTGAGTCACCACGCACTGGGTGCATTGAGCGACAACATCAGGCTTGAAGGCAAGTTTTAGAAGAAGATTCTGAGTAAGAATAATAGCTACTACCGACTGAATGTGGACTCTGCAAAGTCAGAGGCTCTATACAACCAAGGGACTTTGCCTCCCAGGGAATAGTTGGCAATGTCGAGAGGCATTTTTTGATGTCATGACCGCGGCATTGAGTAGGGGACAGTGATAGGGGGCAGAGCCCAGAGATGCTGCTAAACATCCCACAGTGCACAGGACGGCCCCCACCCCAAGGAGTCACCCAGCCCAGAATGTCAACAGCATGAGGGTGCGAACCCAGGCCACCTGCTACCGGTAAGCCCAGCACAGGCTCACCGATAATGCCCTGTGGACCCAGCCTACAGATAAGGAGACTGAGTTTCACGGACAATAAATCATGTGTCCACATTCTCAAGACAAGTTTGAAAGCCCTTAGATTACTCTGTAGGGATTGATAACAAAATTACAATCATTTGCCAATAATAGGACCTGGAAATGGATTAAGGGAAGAAAGAATTTGCAGATACTTTCGATGCTGGACAGCGTGTTAGTGACGACCGTTTTCATGGCTGTGCGTGTCTCCAGCCGCCGATCGTGAGTGGACCACAGCACCAAGCAGAACACGTTCCTTATAACCTGCTGACCCAAGCCGGCTCCCCCTCGGATTTTTTCCTCTGCTTTATCATCCATAATTGGATAACTTTTCTCCAATTTTCTCCTTGGAACAGTGAAGATAAGGTTTCTGTTTAATCATCCTCCTCTAAGCACTTGCAATCAGGCAGGATATTGCTGCTTTTAAAATAAGACAATGACATTTAATGACTTTCATTTCTTCCTATACAAAAGATTAATTTACATGCCGGAATCATCGTTTCATTGGAAAACTCAACCTATTCCTTGTGAAATGCTGCAATATGATTAACAACTCAATTCCTCCCGTATATTTTTAATTTCGTGGCTTTCTCTGCGTGTATTTACCTTCGCAGTCTAACGTAGCCTTTGCTTTAGCATGAAAATTAGAAATGGAGCCGAGGGGTGGTCCGTGGCCTCTCCGAGCGGCTGGAACCCACCTTCCCGTTCTCCAGGTGTTGCTGGCACATTAACAAGACCAGACTGTCACGGTAAATGATCGGAGTACCTGGGACCTTGCTTGAAATGCCTGCTCAGCCCTCAAAATCCAGGGCTCTGATGATCTAACCTCAACAGTCACACCTCCCGTTGACCCTAGCTCTGGCCACACCAGGCAGCTCCTTTTCCCAAAAATAGCCAATGTATCCTCACATGTCTACATGTCTTCTCAAGACTTCCTTCTGCCCAAATGCCTTCCCTCTGTCTCTTCCGTCGGAATCCTATTTATCCTCCAAAGTTCATCTCAATTGTCTTGTTTCTGGTATCGGAACAGCCACCACTTGCTGATTGCGCTTAGTGGCCAATCAAGCCACCAAGTCACAACAGCGCTGGCTGCAGGACCCTGCCGAATCATCTGTATCATTCTCTAGATGAGGAAGGGTTAAAGGTCTGAGAGAGCTGTGGGTTCAAACACCCAGAAGCCTTTTTCTACTTATAAAACCCAGTGAGAAGCGCGGGGCAGCACTGGGAGAGAGAAGGGTCTGGAAGTCACCCCGCAGAGAGGCGTGATGCCTCCACAGGTGGCATGGGCCGACTCTCCCAACTCACCACAGAAAATGGCCCTCACCGCCCCCCCGCTGCTCCCTCTCCCCTCCCCCGCCACCCGCAAACCCCTTTCCATTCAGAAATGGCCACCTTAAACGTGCACATGTGAAACCTTCTAAAACTTCTCAAATGATGCCATCAATCAATAGTAATAAAACGTGTTTATCTATTGCCTATAACGAGGTTTTCTCCACCGAAAAATCACATCATTTCATGTCTCAAGCAAGCGGGGAGGAGGGACGGGGGGAGCGGCCGATCCGCAGGCCAAGTTCTGGCCTCAGCAACTGGCCGCTGATTGTTTCTGATGTGAATGGTTAGTGTGACCTGTTTCCTGAGAGAAAAGATGCCCTTTCGGGAGGGAGTCTCACAGTTCCCATTGTCCTAGTGCTCTCGATGACTTGATCCATCGTGACAACTTCTTGGTGCCCCCAAAGCGATACGTTACAGAAACCAGGAATTCTTACTGCAAAGGGTAGAGTCGATTCCGTCAGGAAAAAGAAATGATCGTCGTAAGAGTTTTGCCTGAGAGGAGAGGCTGGCTCATGTCTGGCACAGAAAGCCCTCGCCACCTCTCCATGCGACGACATAACAGTGCGATGGCAGAGGGAAGAGTGAGTGGCCCCACCCTTCCTTCCATGGCCGCCCCACCCGCCCTCCCCGTCTGCCACAGGCCGCTTTGACTCCACCCCGACGTTCCACCCCGGCCACCCAGCGTAAAACGCGCCTTCTACCAGATTGCTGTGGCCCAGAAAATCACGGCAGATGAAGCTGTAGGTGGCCTGGACAGCATCTCTTGAGTGACTTAACCTTTTAAGGATCCAGACACCTTAAAGAATTTGGTAAAAAGCTCTGGCCCTCTTGCCAGAAAAACACACGTACACGCGGACCTACAAAACCCATCCATGAAGCCCCGGGGTTGAAAACCCACGACTCAGCCCCAGGGAGGCCCAGGAAACTGCCATGACGAGCCAGGATCCTGCAGCCAAAGGCAGAAGTGGGGTGAGAATTCAGATCCTGTGTCTCTTGGGCAGTATTAGTCGAGCTGCTCCATGCTGTCCCCACTCCCCCCACCACCCCGGGGTTCCCCGGCAGCGTCCCCGCCTCATTCCCCGCTCACCCCGAATCAGGCAGACCTCTCCCACGATGATACAGGGTCCTCTACGAAGCTTCTTAAACTAAACTTTTTAATGAAGGACAGCATACATTCCTAGAAGCACACAGTTCAGTAAATATCCACAAAGCAAACACCCCACCAAATCGGCATGTCGAACACTGAGCATCTCGTAGCCCCCGACGTCACCCCCACCTACAAAGATGAACACTATCCTGACTTCTTATCATCAGAAATCAGTTTTGCCTACTTTTGAACTTTATATAAATGGAATCGAGCCGTATATATACTTTTTCGTGCCTGAGTTTCTTTCAAAATTATTTTGGGGAGATTCATCCATATTATTGCACGTATTTGTAATTTGTTCTTTCTCGTCACTGTCGCGTGTTCCGTGGATTGTGTATGCCAGGATTTAATTCTCTCTTGCTGATGGGCACTGGGGCTATTTCCAGTTTGGGGCTATTGCAGGTGGTGCCGCTAACGAACATTCTCATACATGTCTTTTGATGAATAAATGTCCTTAACTATTTTGAGCATGTATCTGTGAGGCGAAGCGCTGGGTCACAGGGTGTTAGCAGATGATGCCAAAATGTTTTCTAAAGTGGATGCTCCAAGCTACATTCCCACCAACAGTAACTAAGAGTTCCGATGGCTTCGCATACCCCCCAAAACGTGGTACTGTTGGCTTTTTATTCTTACCCATCAGATGGATACATAACTGTGGCTTTAATATGCCTTTTCCTGGTGATTAATGAGATGAGCACCTTTTCAGTTGTTTATTGGTTATTTGGATATTTATTGCTCATTTGGAAAACATTTATTCAAGCTTTTTGCTTGTTTTTCTATTGGGTTGTTTGTCTTTTTCTTATTAGTTTGTGAGATTTTTTTTTTTTAAATGTATTCCGTTATGAGTCCTTAGTCAGATATATGTATTGCAAATATCTTCCACTCTGAGGCATCCCTTCTTTTTCCCTTATTGGTGTCTTTTGGTGAACAAAACTTAATGATTTTAATGTAGTCCGACTTCTTAATCCTGTCCTCTGTAATTAGTGCCTTTGGTGTCCTGTTTTAAAATTTTTTGCCTAGCCCTAAGGTTATGAAAATATTCTCTACATTTTCTTCTACAAGTTTTATTGATTCACTTTTCACATTTAGACCTACGACCCACTGGGAATTAGTTTTTGTGTATAGTAAAGACAGGAGTCAGGTTTCCTTTTCTTTCCAGATGGATATTCAGGTGATTCAGTACCACTTAACGACGAAGCAGTTCTCTCCGTCCTGCACGGTGGTGCTACCCCTTCACTTTTGATATAAAGCAACTGATCTTATATGTGTGGGTCTATTTCTAGACCCCTTTCTCTTCCTTCCACTATTAGTTTATCCTTGTACCAATACCATGCTCGCTTAACTACTATATAATAACAGCTATATAATAGGTTTTGATATCTAATGGCGAAAGTCCTCTGACTTTGTTCATCTTCTTTGAGATCATTCTAGCTCTTTTTGGCTCTTTGTATTTTCATGTAAATTTAAGAATCAGACTGCAATTTCCACAGAAATCTTCCTAGAATTTGGATTCGGATTGCATTGGATCTACACTTTAATTCGAGGGAGATTTGATATTTTTATTCAATTTTCTAATTCATGATGTATACGTCCATTATTTAGGTCATCTTTTATTCCGTTGAATAATATGTTGTGCTTTCCAGTGTTGAAGAGTTACACATTCTTTGTTAGATTATTCCTAGGTATTTGATATGGGATTTTTTTTTGTTTTTTTGGCTATCGTTATTGTTTTTAAATTTTTGCAGGGAGTGAGGGGGTTGGTATTACAGGACATTATTTTTCATTTTACTTTGTGATTTTTTTTGTTACTGCTATAAAGAAATACAATTTATTTTTGTATGTAGACCTTGAATCCAGCCCTAGCTAAACTGATTTATTAATGTCACGGGTGGGGCGATGTGAAATCCAGCATCGCCCCAGTGGTGTGGGGGAGGAGGAGGAGGTAGACAGTGGATGGCGGCGTTGCGTGTGGTCCCTCGGTTCTTCCCCGCCGACGCGGTAAAGAATTACAGGTCACCAAGACTGAGAAAAAGTAAGATTTATTGAAAGTACATTTTAGAAGGAGACGTGCTACACTAGGGGAGGCTGAAGCCCTGTGGAGTCTGGGAGGTGAAGAGATGAGATAATACACCCCAAAGGGACAGGCGGGTTTCCAGCCAGAACTGTAACGAAGCAGAAATGGGAAGGTCTGTTTACATTTGGATGGTGATGGGAGGTCCTAGATGACCCGTATGTGAGGTCACCTTGACTGACAGTTGGCTGCTATATATAACTCTGCCGTGCACATGTGCTGGCCCAGAATTCAGTCTGTTATCATTAGATTCATGAACTTCCAGCCATAGCCATGATATATACTCATGACGGTATAATGAGGCTGAACTTATGGGCAGTACTTTCTGCACATGCGTTTGTAGCTGGTTTAGGCCGGCCGCTTTTATGGCCTTTGTGCTCTAGGATTTGGGGTAACTTATAACCCTAAAAAGGAGGTATTTCTGGGAGGTCCTTAAGGAAGGTCTTCAAGGGAAGTTTCCATGGTTGCCCAGCTGGGCCTTGGCTCCTGTCCCTCATGCCTGACTACCTACCTAACATTAATTCTAACGATTTATAGATTATTTTGTGTTTCCTACATACACGATCATGTCATCTGTGAATAGCGACAGTTTTATGTCTTTTTAATATATTTTTCCTTTTTCTCCTTTTCTTTCCCTGTTACACTAGCCAGTAAAAGGTAACAGTTGTGACGGTGGCCGTTCTTGTCTCATATGACTTTTCAGAGAGAAAACTTTTGCTATTTCACCATTAAATATGCTGTTTTACGCTAGGACTTTTATCCGATTTAGGAAGTCGCCTTCTATTTCTACTTTTGTTTTTGCTTTTCATCAAATGCTTTTATTGCGTTTAGATTTTCTTCTTTATTCTGCTAATGTCGTGATTACAGTGATTAATTTTAATGCTATACTAACTTTGCATTCCCGGAGAAACCCAATATGGATATTATGTATAATTGTATTCTATTTAAAATACTTTGTTTAAGATTTTTGTTATACCCGCGAGAGAAATTAGCTCATAATTGTCCTTTCTTGTAATGTCCTTACCAAGTTTCTGTGAGATCGTGCTAGCCTCGTAAAGCAAGTTGGGGAGAGATGTTTTTTCTAAGTTTTTATAAAAGTGGTCATCTATTTCTTCCTTAAATGTTTGAAAGAGCTCACTAGTGAAGCCATCTGGATCTGGAGCTTTCTTTGTGGGAAGAATTTAAGGAAAAAATAAGCTTTCTCTGATACATATAGGACTATTTAGATTATTTCTTTTCGAGTCACTTGTAATAAGTGCTGTTTTTCTTCCATGTTGTCAGTTTTGCCTAATTTTTAGATGTATTGGGATAAAGATATTCATCATATTATCTTATTCTTAATATCTGTAGGATCTATAGTGATATATTTTTTCAATCCAGATTTTGGCACTTAAAGCTTTCTCTCTCTTTTTGTCTTGCTAGGGGGCTATCAATTCTATTAGTCTTTTCAAAGAATGAACATATGGCTTTATTAATTTATTCTATTATTTGTTTGTTTTCTATCTTAATTTCTACCCTTATGGTACTTTCTTTAGATTTCATTTGTTATTCCTTTTATGACTTCTTCAGATGAATATTGAGATCACTGATTTTCAACTTTTCTTTTCTTATTTATTTTAACCTTATAAATTTCCCCCTGCATAGAGGTTTAGCTGCATCCCACAAGTTTTTATATGTATTATTTTCATTTCACTTAGTTCAAAATATTTTATACGTCTATTGTGATTACTTGTGTTTTTACCTATGGGCTCTGTAGAAGCATATTACTTAATTTCCAAACATTTGGAGGGCTTCTAATTAACTTTCGAAATTGGTGTCTAGTTTAATTTCACTTAAATTAGTCAGAGATGACACTCTACTCGCTCTTTAAGCTTGAGTCTGGACATTTTCTGCTGACCTGTCTTCCAATTGACTAATCCCATCTTTAGTTGTATAAAACCTGCTATTAAATATCTATTATGTTCTTAATTTAAATTATTGGCTTTACCAGTTGTGAAATATTTGATTCTTTCTATGGACTTTAGTTTTCTGAGGAAATTCTCTATCTTATTGTCTTTTTTAGCATACCAATTACAGTTATTTAAAGGTCTATGTCTGAAAAATGCAGTATCTGGCTTGCCTATGGATCTGTTGCTATCATCCACTTTTCTTCTTTTGCCCCTGTTTCTTGGTATGCTTATTAATTTTTTATTGAGAACTGGACATGGTCTATGAAGAAGTGGAGAAGGTCTGGATGACGGTATCTTCCTCCAGAGAAGATTTAGCCCTGTTACCTGGCAGACGGCTAGAACAGAGTAGTTCACCACCAGTCCAATCAGGGGCATTGCCGATCTGAGGCTGGTGTAAAGTCCTAAGTTACGCCATCTACGGAAGTAGCCCTCTACTGTCCAACGCAGAGCCTGGAGTATTTACTAGGGCCCCTCATCCTGGCTGGCTCCTGAATGCAAATATTTGTTGCCCCAGTCCCATAAAGCTTCCAACAACTTGCTATTTTTGCAGCCACTTTTTTCTTGGATTCTTAGTGTCTTGTCCTGTGTACCTATGACTTGATAAGTGCCTAATGGTGAAAAACAGTGAGTATTTGGCTCCCTTATTTTCATTTCTCTTTGTAATCTGGACTCCTTACCTTCTGGCTGCCTAAGCCGCCCCCCAAACTCCGATTTTTGCTTCCCCAGTCCCGCGAGATGGCTGGAACCTCTGCTGGCTTCTTTGCCTCTTAGGACATGCCCTTCGCCAGGTTTTCATCCTCTTGTCACAGCCAAATATGAACCACGTACCCAAAAGTAAAAGCGGCGGGTGGGATGCCGATCTGCCTTCAACGATCCCTTCACCCCAAGGTCTTTGCCCCTCAAATACTGGCGATCTTGGAAGCTTTGTGATGCCTTCAAACAGATGTGTTTGAGGTTTTGGGGGTTTTTTAATTTAATTCTGTGTAGATTTTCTAGTCGTTCCTGTGGGTCTGTTGTTCTGACATAAGCTTCTCTGCCGAATGCAGACAGGGAAACCTCGTTAAGTTTTCTTTCAGCGTGGAATTCAGGATCCAAACACTGCGACTCCGCCTCTTCTTTCCAGTTTCACCTCCCAGCTTTCCCCTCATGCGAAGGCACCCTGCTTTCCCGCGCAGCGTTCGCCCCCGCTATGTTTTTTATAAGAAATGCCATCACCGCCAATTCCACCTGTCAATTTCTTGGTCATGTTCCAAGACTCATCACAAATGTCACTTCTCCTATGAATTCTGTCTTCATCCTGTCAGCAGAATGTGGTCTTTCCCTTCCCTGCCCTGCTTTGTCTGTGAGACATGGTGTCCCGGCCCCACGCTACGAGTTCCTTCAGGAAAGGGCTGGGCCTCATTCACCCACCTGTGGTGCTTAGCACATTCACATTATGTCACTTAGATCTCTGAATCAAATTGAAACTTAGTATCACTGTAGTAATCAGGAATCTTGTATAAAAGTGACAAAATCCCAAATCCAACTGGCTTAAGAAAAAATAAAAATAAAATTTTATATATAGGTATATACATATGTGTGTGTATATTCACACCTATATATTATATTTATTCTCCAATAACTGAAAACTCCAGGGATAGCCCTACTTTTAGTCTATCTGGATCAAGGAGCTCACATTATATCTTCAGAATGCATATTTCCATATCTCTGTTTTGTGACATCTCCCAACTGTAATTTCAAAGAAAAAGAGGAGAACCTTTCAACAATTGCTCAGGCAAAAGTTCCGAGATTTGTTCTGAGGAGGTGAACTTGGTCACCATCCCTAAGTTAATTATGGTGCTCAAGGAGATGGCATATTCTGATTGTCTGATCTAGGTGATGTGTCATCTCCTGGATCCCAAGGGTGGGACCAACCCCATCCAAAACACATGGACTGAGAGTGCGGAATAGCTGTCTCCTTAGAAAAATTAGGGAGCCATTACCAGAAGACGTGGGTGGGTGGCTGCTGAGAAGGCAGAAACCACAGCTTCCCGTTGAGGTGACTGCTCATAAGAAAATATATTGTCAAAGGCAGTTCGTGAATGACATCTGGGGACTCAGCTCTTCTCTAATGAACCGAAAAGAAGCAGCTTTGTAGCCAACCTACTGCTCACATTCTAGTGCTAGTATCGTACAGAATTCCACTCAACGAAAAACCAATACTCTGTAACCTGCCTGATTGAGTAAAGCTTCTGGAACCTTCTATAATCATGATTCCAGCTACAACTCAGTGCAACAGCCACTTCTTTTACAAAACTCCAAATCCCATTACCCTTTCTGGACTGAATCACCTTCAGTGGATAAAGAACCTAGGCTGTCTGTCCCGCCCACGGAGGACTGCCTGTGCTTTCATTCCCCTGGGAGCTGTGGCTCTAGGGTCTCTTTGTCATTTTCCATCTCTTCTCCTGAAATAGAGGCAGGTGCCAGCGCTTACCTTCAGCCCTTCTCGCCGAAATGTTCTACACGACTACTACAACAAGTACACCAGGTTTGTCTTAAAGGGATTTACTTCTTTTACCAAGGAAATTGCTATTTTAAGAGGAATAAGTGGTAATGTCCATGGGTATAACCTTTGTTACAGTAGCCTTATTTCTAAGAATTTGTCTTAAGGAAATTATAGTAGACTGGACAAAGTCACAGGTAGGAGGGTCCTCGCTGGAGCTGTCTCAGCTAAGTCACAGAATCTTTGCAGCCATCAAAAATCAAGTACTCGAATATTTGCTGACCTGGGAAAGTGTTCAGAGAGTAGAGAGGGCAAAAATAAGGCAAAAAGTCATAAGTTCAGTTTGCTTTTTAAAACGACTCATCTTTATGTATAAAATACACATTGAGCAAGTACGCAAAGACACACGCCAGCCTGCTACCGCTGAGAAGCATAAATGGTGGATTTGAGAGTTTTCTGCATGAAGAACCATCATTTCACTTCCTTCTTAGGAGACGTGGAAACTTCTACACCAGCCGAATAGTCAGTTCTGGTCCACATCAACATCAGGGCACAAACACGTCTGTTTTAAAGAACTTGCTTCTGTTAACTGAGCTCCAAAGGACAATTGTATTTTTTAAAGTGTCAATATTAGCCCTGACCTTGGTTTTACTGGTGGCCAAGAAATTTTAAAAAATTCGATGCTACAGTGTCAGGAAGAAACCAACTTTCAAAACCAAAAGCAAGCATCCCGGCTCGGATGCAGAAGCCAGAGGCGGGCCTCTCGCTGGCTGGTGGTGTCTGAGACGCCCCTCCGCGCCTGCTCAACTGATGACCAATTTCCTTCGCAGTACCCCAAACTCCAAAATGCCATTCCGTTGTCTTCATAACCCGCTTCCAAAGAATAAAACTTACGACGTGCTCGAGGCCCCAAAGGGCCCTCAGAGCTGATGCAGACCAACAAGAGGGAAGAGGGACCGGGCATATTTACGCAGCCTTGTACAATAACCCGCAGGGGATGAAAGGTGCCAGGCAGGACTTTCTCCTCGTTTAAATATACCGTTTTGACTCTTCCTGGATCCCTGTATTGTTTGTTTTTCCTGCTCCTTGCCACATCTTAAATTTGAGTGTCCTTTTAAGCAAAGTTGTTGTATGTTAATTTACTTTACCAAACGCACACACAGCCTTCTCAGGAGCTGACATGATAGATGGTAGCTGTGCTGGCTATTGGCCCCAAAGGCGGTAATTTGTGTTTTGAAATCCCTTAATTATATATGCACACAATGAATCTAATAGCCCCCATAGAGGCACTGGGCCCAGCCGGCCGAAGTCCCTGAACATTGTCGCAGAATCAGGAGCATAAACTTATAAAGGAAGAGTTTTAAATCAGTGATGGGGATAAATCACATTTAAAGAATCTAGGTATAGTACACAAGACATTCTAATCACCACGTCTATAGTGGCGAAGAAGAGTAAATCGCTAAAAAAATCAAGTGTCCTCAGTAAAGAATAAATAATAAAGAAGAATAATTAACTTTTAACTCAAAGCTGCCATCCTGATGTCAGGTGACTCTGGCAAACCCTTGGGAAATGTCAAGATGACAAAGGAAATCAACTTTGGAACTGTGAGGAGTGCCGGTGGCTTCCGTGGGGGTTCGCGTCTTATTTTTTTACACAGCAAGACAAACAGATGAGCTGCTCAAACGATCGCGCATTTGAGAATACCTCTGTGTAAACACCCAAACTCAAAAAAAAAAAGCAATTCTGTTTTCCAACATATGCTCTTGATTAATAAGTAGCATGTACGTCCCTTCACAATGCACAATGCATTTTCACACTGAACTGCTGGTGCGGGCTCACGACAGCCCCACGGCCCCGCTGGGCACACAGCATGACCCTACTTTACGGAAGAGGAAACCAAAGCTCAGGGGTTGGCGCCTGGCATACGGTCCCATGATCAGGAGTGATGGAGCCAGTCCTTTGAGCTGTTCTCTGCAGAGCAAGGGCCTTCAGCACAAAGGACAGGAAAGAGGCCGTATGATGGTCTGTGCCACAGAGCACTGGCCCAGGGAGGATGACTGTCACTGTCAGGGGGGCCCCAGAGGGCTGGGACTCAGAAACACTGGCCAGCCACCACTGAGATGGCTTAGTGAGAAAGGAGCGAGCCCCTGCTCCTGCTGGTGGGCCCACCTCTCCTCCAGGAAGCAGTGACGGATGCCAGGCTTGCCATCTTCTGTTAGGAAGCACGCTTCACACTTGTCCAAACAATAGGTTCCCCTTCCTCGCAGGCAGGTAACTCACAGGATCGCTGTGATGATGAAAATGAGAAAATTCACACCTAGCGAGTAGACCGGGAGGAACTGTGTGCTTCGTGGAAGACAAGCGGTAGATAATGAATTAAAGCATGCGGGGGTGCTTGCGAACTGTGAAGTCTTCTTTCGGCTGAAGGGCTGTTATTATTATTCCTTCAATAAACAGTCCTGAGAACACATTACTCGCTCTGCACTGTGCTAGGCATGCTGGCAGATGCAAAGGATTGGAGAGACACACTCCCCAACCTCGGGGAGCAAAGCTTTATGCCATTAAACAAAAACCTCCTTAGCACGTGAATGTCAACAGCAGCAGAAAGCACAAGACCAAGCTCTTCATCGGGCAGCAGGGAAAGGTCATCAGAAAAAGCCTCGGAGGTAGGTGCAGGGCCAGGTCCCGGGGGACTGAGGGGGTTTCAGGATAAGATAGCACCTCAGAGGTCTTCCAGGTCCTCGTGACTCAAAGGTGGGCCAGCGACCAGCAGCATCAGCGTCCCCTAGGGGCTTGTCAGTGACACAGACTCTCAGGCCCCGCCCAGCCTGCTAAATCAGAATCAGCACATTAACGAGATCCCCGGTGACCAGAGGCACATCACACTTTGGGCAGCGCTGGGCTGGCGGACCCCAGCTCCTTGAATTTCAGACTGGCTGCCGGGGAGTTTCCCTAATGAAACCCTCCCCCTACCCCACCGTCAGCCTCCATGCCCACCTGAGACCTGGAGGGGCCGCGAGAAGCAGCAACTCCGCCACTTAAGGGCTCTGTCCTGAGTTTAGACTCGGTGCTTTTTCCCTGGCAGCGGTTACAGTGGCCTCCCAACCCCAGGGTTGAGCTCTTCGAGAGGCTCAGTACCCAGTTATTTGAGGAGGGCTCCCCAGAGTCCCCCTAAGTAAATTTTAGATAAGCTCCATGGCTTCTGCCAAGGCAGACCACTCCAAACTCACCCTTCGGACTTGGTGAGCGTCCACACCGCCGTCCCGCATGATGTAGAAACTAGCAGAAATGCTGTCGTGTTTATAGGGACGAGGAACTTGACACTCAGAAAGACAGCCCACACTCCCTAGTGACAGAACTGGGCTACAGTCCTGTGACAATGTCCACACGGGCCTCTGTACCTCCCCTTTGTACTGCTGCAGGATGAAGCTTCTTCAAAAGCTGGGTGACAGGAGTGTGTGCCTTCTATCCAAACCAGCTCCAGGGGGCTGGCAGCGTGTCTGGGGTGTCTGGGGGCAGTCTGTGGGGGACTGGGCTCCAAGGATGTGCCTTAGTGATCTAAAGTCACTAAAGGGACCTAAATTGACCATAGTGAAATACCACTTCACACCTGATAGGATGACTATCATAAATTTTTTTAAAAACAGAAATGGCAAGTATTGGCAAGGAGGCGGAGAATTTGGAGCCCTTGTGCGCTGCCGGTGGGAATGTAAATGGTGCAGACACTGTGGGAAACAGTATGGCGGTTCCTCAAAGAGTAAACATAAACCTATCACATCCAGCAATGCCACTTCCGGGTGTCCTCCCAGAAGAATTGAAATCAAGGTCTCAAACAGATAGTTGCATATTCGTGTTCATAGCGGCATTATCCACAATTATCCAAAGGTGGAATCAACCCAAACGTTCCTTGCCAGATGAATGGACAAACAAAATAGGAAATATACATACAATGGAATATCATGCAGCCTTCAAAAGGAGTGAAGTTCTGACACAGGCTGCAACATGCAGGAAACTTAAGAGAAGTCAGCCAGTCACAAAAGGACAAATATTTTATGATTCCACTCACATGAAGAACCTAGCTAATCAAATTCAGAGAGACTGAAGGAATGGCGGTGGCCAGAAGTAGGGGCTAAGGGCAGTGGGGAGTTACCGTTTAATGGGTAGAGTCTCAGTTTTACAGAGAAAGAGTTCTGGAGATGGATGGCGGTGACGGCTACAGAGCAGTGTGAATACACTCAGTGCCACTGAGCTGTACATTTAGGATGGTAGATTTTCTTTTCTTTTTTTTTTTTAAACGCCTACAGCACCTGGTATTCCTCTGTGGTCTCCCATCCAAGTACTAACCAGGTCCTACCCTGCTTAGCTTCCAAGATCAGACAAGATCGGGCACGTGCAGGGTGGCACAGCCGTAGGGTAAATTTTCTTTACGTAAATTTTATTACAATTAAAAAAAGACATAATGCTATATAAGAAAATACCTAAAAGACCTCTAGTTTCACATGTAAAGAGCTTGGAAGTCACCACCCCGACCTAACTACAGGTGAAAAGCTGGACGACTGAGCAAGCAACAACTCTTCATAGATCTGTAAGAGAAGTGGAGTCAAAGGGCAAACTGCCACCCCCTAAATAGAGAGACAGAGAGGCAGGTACAGACAGTCACAAATCTCCATGGGAACCAGAGCCATGGCAGGAAACCCTGAACTGTAATTGACAAATTGCAGGAAACTCAGTTAGGACAAGTCTAAGAGCTAAAAACTCCAGGAGGATCCACATTGTCATGAGTTTTACCTCCAGGAACTCGACCTGCTTCTCGCAAGATATATCAGAGAAAAATCCCCTCATGCTTCTGGTAGCGGGAGGGGAAAATGAACTTCTGAAATATGCCAGAGCATTCTCTCCTTAACACGGCCTGCCCTCCGGAGAAACCGGCTAACCGGAACCTAAACCGCTGGGGTTTTGTCAGAGCCAAACTGACCTTCAGGAGGGGACATACCCAACTCCCGTTTACTCTCACCATCCTGTCCAAACTAAGAGGGGGAAAAAAACAAACAAACCGAGAAACGTTTATAAAGTTCATGCTCCAGAAGCACAAGCTCACTCAGAGGCCCTGCCCCACACCGCTCCACCATGTTACCGAAGGCCTGTTTACGGCAGCTCCTTGTACCCAGTACATCATGTCCGAATATCAATTTAAAAATTATGAGGCCTATGAAAAGGCAAAAAACAGAGTTTGAAGAGACAGAGCAAGCATCAGAACAGACATGGCAGGGATATTGGGATTATCAGACTGTGAATTTAAAACGACTGTGATTAATATGCTAGAGCTCTAATGGATAACGTAGACAGCATGCGAGAACAGATGGGCAGTGTGAGCAGAGATGGAAATCGTAAGAAAGAACCAAAAAGAAATGCTGGAGATCAAAACCACTAACGGAAATGAAGAGTGTCTGAGACGGGCTTATCAGATTGACGTGGCTGAGGAAAGGGTCCCTCCCTGAGCTGGAGTGTATGACAATAGGAACCTCCCAACCTGAAAATCAAAGAGAAAAAAAAAATCAGAGCAGACTATCCAAGACGACTCCAAAAGGTGTAACATACTCATCATCGGAGCACCAAAAGGAGAAAAAGAGAGAAACAAAGCAATGTTTGAATCATTAATCACTGAGAATTTCCCCACAATTAATATCAGACACCAAACCGCAAATCCAGGAAAGCTCAGAGCAGGAAAATACCAAAAGACTACAGCTAGGCTTATCAGGCGTATCGTTTTCAAACTACTAAAAAAGCAAAGATAAAGAAAAAAATCCTGAAAGAAACTAGAGGAAAGAAAATTTTACCTAGAGAGGATCAGCGATAAAAATTACATTCAAGTTCTCTGCAGATTCACGCAAGCAAGAGGAGTATAGTGAAATATTTAAAGTGTTGAGCGAGAAAAAAACACCAACCTAGAATTCTGTACCCTGTCAAATTATTATTCCAAAGTGAAGAAATAAAGACTTTCTCAGACAAACGAAAATTGGGGAAATTTGTTGCCACCAGACCTGCCTTGCAAGAAATGTTCAAAGAAGTTCATTGGAGAAAAGGAAAATAATACAGGTCAGAAACCTTAATCTACATAGAGAAAAGAAGAGCCTCAAAAAAGGGATAAGTGAAGATAAAATTAATGCGTCTTTTTCTTATTTTTCCTAGTAACAGTTTGTTCAAAATAATAGCAACAATGTATCTGATTATGTATGCTTATGTACATACCTTATGTGTGTGTATATATATATATATATATATGCTTACATATAAGTGAAATGAATGACAGCAATAACACAAGAGAAAAGAGGGAAGAATGAGGATTATCTTGTTATTATAAGGTACTCAAATTTCCGTGAAGCGTTACATGCAAGTAGGCTGAGATTAGTTATAAATACGGTCATGTACCAGATAACAACGTTTTGGTCAATGAAAGACCACATATACCACAGCGGTATACCATATAGCCTAGCTGTGTGGTAGGCGATACCATCAGGATTTATGTAAGTATACTCTATATGTTCACACGATGACAAAATCGCCTAACGAGGCATTTCTCAGAATGTATTTCTGTCGTTAAGTGGCACGTGATTGTATTGCAAACTCTAGTGCAACCATTAAAAAAGTAAATATATATCTATCTCTCTGATATGCTAAGGAAGAAAAATGGAATTATAAAATGCTCAATGAAAGGCAAAAAAAATAGTGAAAGACAAAACAGGAACAAGGAATAAAGAACACAGGCAAAGTATAGAAAATGAATATGGTGAATATTAATCCAACTAAATCAATAATCACTTTGAATACCAGTGGTCTCACTGCATCCTTTAAATGACAGAAATTTTCAGAGTGGATCAAAAAACAAGACCCAACTTCATGTTGTCTATAAGGAACCCACTTTAAATATGAAGATGCATATATAGTTAAAAGTAAATGAATGGAGAAAGATATACCATGCTAAAACTAATCAAAAGAAACTTGGAGCAACTATAATAATTTCAGACAGAGAAGACTTCAAAGCAAGGAAACTCATCGGAAATAAAGAGGGCATTTCATGATGATAAAGAAGTTGTTCTCCAAGAAGACATGACATTCCTTAATGTGTAGGCTCCTAATGACAGAGCATCGAAATATGTGAGGTAGCACCTGATAGAATGGCAAGGCAAAATAAACGAATCCACTGCTATCGGTGGAGATTTCAACACCTCTCTGTGGGAAATGGACAGATCCAGCAGGCAGAAAATCAGTAAGGACACAGTCGAACTCAACAACACCATCAATATATTGGATATGAACATCTCTTGGCTACTTCATCTAGCAGTAGTAAAATACACATTCTTCTCAAGCTTACATGGATCAAGATACACCACATTCTGAGCCACGAAACACACCTTAACAAATCTAAATGAATAGCAATCATGCAATATCTACTCTCAGGCTACAATGAAACTAAATTAGAAACCAGTAGCAGTAAGATAACTGGAAAACTCAAATATACATGAAGATTAAACAACACATTTCTAAATAACATATAATTCAGAAGAAATCTCAAAAGAAATTTAAAATTTTTTCATTAAATGGAAATGGAAACACAACTAATCAAAATTTGTGAGTTGCAGCAAAAGCAGTCCTTAGAGGAAACGTATAGCATCAAATGCGTATGTGCATACACTTAGACAAGAAGAAAGCTCTGAAATCGATTATCTAAATCCTGGCACTAATAAGCAATTATAGCGAAGTTTCAGATGCAAGGTTAACATACAAAAGTCAATTGCTTTTCTGTATACCAGCAATGAACAAGTGGAATTTGAAATTGAAAATACAATACTATCTACATTAGCACCCAAAAATGAAATACTTGGGTATATAACAAGATACATACAAGTTCTATATGAGGAAAACTATAAAGCACTGAAGAACAAAATCAGAGAACTAACCAAATGGAGAGATTTTCCACGTTCGTGGATAGGAAAACTCAGTATTACCAAGATTTCAGTTCTCCCCAACGTTATCTATAGATCTGATGCAATTCAAATCAATACCCCAGCAATTTGCTTTGTGAAGATCAATAAATTGATTCTAAAGTTTATATGGAGAAGCATGACTCGGAATAGCCAACACAGCGCTGAGGAAGAAAAACAAGATCGGACTGACACTACCCAACGTCAAGACTCACTATAAAGCTACAGAATCATGACAGCGTGATGTTGGGGCAAGAACATGGAACAGAATAGAAAAAGAAATAGACCCACATAAATACAGGCGACAGGTCTCTGACACAGGAGCAAAGGTAATAACAGTGGAGAAAAGATAATTTTTTCAACAAATGGCGCTAGAACAACTGGACACCCACATGCAAAAAAAAAAGAGTCGAGACACAGGTCTTAATGCCCTTCACAAAGATTAACTCAAAATGTAAAATACAAAGCTATAAATCCCACAGAAGATACCATAGGAGAAAATCTAGGTGACCTTGCGCTTACAATTACTTTTTAGATACAACACCAAAGTCACGATCTATGAAAGACTCGATAAGCTGGATTTCCGCAAAACGTAAAATTTCTGACCTGCGAAAGGCACTGTCAAGAGAATGAGAAGACGAGGCACGGACCGGGAAAATATATTTGCAAGAGACACGTGCGACGAAGGACTGTGATCCAAAATACACAGAGAAACTCCTGAAAGTAAACAATAAGAAAACAAACAACCCGGTTTAAAAATGGGCTCAAACCCTTCAAAGAAACCTCACCAAAGAAGATCTACAGATGGCACACAAGCATATGGAAAGATGCTCCACATCGTGTGTCATCAGAAAAGGCAAGTTAAAGCCACAAGATACCTACCTCTGCACACCTATTAGGATAGCCAAAATCTGCAACACCGACGACACCGAGTGCTGGCGAGGGTACAGAACCGCAGGAGCTCTCACTGATGGTGGCCTTGCAGAACGGCACCGTCGCCGCGGAGGACAGTTTGGCGGTTTCTTAGGAAACTAAATATACTCTTATCGTAAGATTCAGCGTTTGAATTCCTTGAGATTTACCCAAAGGAACTGAAAACTTATGTCCACACTAAAGTCTGCACACGGATGTTTATAGCAGCTTTATTTATAACATGGGGATAATAAAGCTTCCATCTGAAAGGACTGTGGAGGAATCCACTGGGATGACACCCAGTCTCGCCCAGCAGTTGACAATGATGGCTGCCGACTGCATCCCACACTGGCCCAGGAGGAAGCGGGTGCTAACCAACCTACATAGGTCCTCTAGGGCAGGGTTGACAGCTGAAGGGTCATATTTCTGCCCAAAGCCCAGGAGAGATGAGAGCATGAACAAGGAGGCCACATGGAAGCCGGGCTGGCCGGACCAGGGCTGGCCGGACCAGGGCTGGCCGGACCAGGGCTGGCTAAGGTCGCAAGCCAGAGAAGCAGACCAATGAGGAGGGCCTGGGGCGACAGGGAGACCAGGGCAGAACCCACCCGCCGCCGAGACCCTGCCGGTGCCCAGCCTCTGAAGGCTGCTCCACCCAGACCCCCGGCCCCATGCTCCCTGCCCAGACTCTGCCCGCTGCACACACACAAAGAGAACCCCGGTTTGATGGTAGAAGGCAGTGGACATGGTGCTGAGGACCTGTGTCTGCAGGCCGGCTCTGCCCCCAAGCCACCTATGAGGCTCAGAAAGGCCAAGGCCAAGGTCATACTCGAGTCAACGCATAAACGAAGATCCACCCCCGCTGGACACCTCCCGCCAATTGTACAACATGCTTACAAGCTCATCGGTGTGTGCAAAGCCACCTGGTCTGTGAGGCTACGCGGCCAGGGCCTCTGCCCATTCCTCCTGGATGCCCCCCGCCCCAGACACAGTCTTGTACCCACAGTGCCTGGCACCCGGACTATCCCACCAAAGCCTTGGTAAACCGAGGCAGGATGGCCTGTGCCAGAACGCAAGAGTTTGGGGATGGGGCAGAACCAGCCCCAAGGCTCTGTAAGGCCTCGTCGAGGCCCTCTCTCCCTTCCCGCCGAGCTTCTGGGAGCCTGGCTCTCGGGTGACCCAAACCCTGAGACCCGGTGACACGAGAGGAAGAAGGTGCCAATCAACATTGCCACCATAGCTCATTTAGTCTAATTGTCGATCTTCACGGAGAAAGGGCTGAGGAGGGGGCTGATGGGAACGGTACATCATTTCTGCGGGAAGGGGAGAAGCTTCCCTTGGAAATTAAGGGACGGCTGTTGACAGGTCGGACCATCGGAACGCCAGCTGCCTAATGAAGCAATAAAGGCCTTTGTTCTCCGCACTTCTCGCTGCCCTGCTCTTACATGTACAATTATTACAAAAATCAAAGGGAGGAATGTTGCCTTGAGATATGATTTCCATATTGGTATGGATTTTATTATACAGGCAGCACAATACGCTCCATTATCATTTTGATTATGTGAGCCTTTCATTTGCACTATTGGACCATTATCTGCGGTACATTCATAACGTTATAAGAAACTGGAACTCTGTCCTTAAGATGAATTGTAGAAAAGGAGTTCTATTTTTGCAGATTGATATTTCAGGGGAGAACATTAAACAGCAAACATTATTTGTAAAGTTTGGGTTTTTTTTTAACGTAAACTCTTAAAAGAAGGAAATAACCCTGATATTTCTAACAGACAGAAAAGCCCCAGGCTAGATGCAGTAAATGATTGCAATCTAGAATGCGTGTACTATTAGGGACTCCTGATTAAATTGTAAGTTTCTTGAGAGAAACGAGTCAAACAGATGAAGCTGGGGATTCAGCCTGGCGGTTGGGAGAGAGAACAGGAAGATGTGGCTTTGGCCCGGGCCTCCGGACCAGGAGGTTAGATTCGCAGAGGACGAGGGAGGTTTCGGTGAGCGTCGGGGTGGGGCAGTTATCTGTGAGTCTGGGCGGATGCTCGAAGTGCTGGGCCGGCGCCTGGAGCTCGCTCTCAAACGCGGCTCACAGTTCTCCCATCACCAGAAGCGAAGCAGAGCCCAGCCTGGTGCTTCCTGCTGCGGGCTCGGGGGGCTGCGGGAGTCTAGGAGCTGTGTGTCCTTGCCGAAATCCTGTACCTCTCTGACTCTCAGTTTCCCCGCTGAGAAAACGAAGCTAATATTTCATGGAACTTGCGGTCACGATTTGCTGGAATGATCCAATAAAGCTACAGGTGGGAGCACCCCTTGAGAAGGACAATGCTGTTTTTTATATTAATAATAATAACATAGTAAGTTATATACTATTAAAAATGTAATTACTCTTCCCGACACAGCCTGTCTAAATTGCAAGCATCACGCCATCGTTCAGGGCCCAGCTCGAATGCCGCCTCCTCCACGAGGCCCTCCCTGATCTCCGAGCCAGAAGGGCCCTGCCCTCCTCCCTACTCCCACACATGGCCCTCTCTTTCTCTTGAATCACTTTTCACAATGTAATGTGTGTTTCTTCTAATGGATCAAGGTTAAAAAGTTTGAAAGCCACTCTATCAGAGTGCGAGCTCCCTGAGAGCAAAGTTCAGGCCTCCTGAGCTTTCTGTCCATCCCTGTAGCCCAGAGCCCAGCCCTGACTCTCGGCAGGAATTGAATGCATGTTTGTTGAATGAATCTTTGTTGTTATAGTTATGATATCACGGCATAACCTACCAGCTGGACCTGTTTGGGGACAGGGAAAGTGTACAATTACTGGCTCAGCTGATGGGAAGGGCTGGGTCTTTATTATCTGTTCCTGCAGAAGCAATTAAAACTCTTTAGAAAGAGTTTTTCTACTAGCATCCAAAATCACCCAAATAGTCCCACCTCATTAGCTGCAGACCTGGGCGCGTTCAACTTCCTCCCTTCCGTCGCTCACAGCAGCCCACTTGGCTGTGGATGGGCAGACTCGATCTTTGGAAGATCCTTTTATACACCATTAAATTGACTTTTAAAACATTTTTAGTTGACACAATAGAAAGCTCACCCAGGGGTCTTCCTTCAACTTTGAGTTGAAATCCATATCTTAACCCCTTCCTGCCTAGGACCTACCTGCCCCCAGAGTGACTCTGGGGGCTGCGGCAGGACCAGACTTCACTCATGTGCTTCTCTAACCCCTTTTAGGATAAATATATTGATTTTTGAATAAACAGTTTCATTTCCTCCATTCTCTCCAGCTTCCTAATTGCTTGATGTGGAGCCTCCTGGGGTGTGTTGCATGTTGATCTTTACTGCTGTTTAAAAAAAAAAAAAGAGTGTTATTTTTAGAGATCATAGCTCTTTATTTATGTGAATATATGTCTCAAGTGCAAGTTCACCAATTATTTTAATTCCCACTAAATGAGGAGCCAGATTTCGAGTGCTGCCGGAAGGTTAATGTACCCTTTTAGCTTCGGTTTAAATCTTGATGAGGGTTGGAAGTGAGGTTTTTAACCTTCTTCTCCTTCGTGTCCAGGTCCAGGGCCCAGGCCTGCGTGGCTCCCTAACCCCTGGGTCAGGGCGGGGGAGGAGTAGGGGGAGGGCGGGAGGCAGTCAGGGAGAAGGCAATGCTGGGGAATCTCTTTACTTTTGGGGCATCTTATGCAGCTTCAGCCTCTGCCCAGGAGCTCCGGATGTGCAACAACCTTGCAAATAGTGTCCCCAGCCTTTCAGCCCATGCAGAGAGCACTCTGCCTGCACCATGTGCACTCCATGAGGCAAACCACTTGCTCAATTACCAGCCCCTCCAACTCACCCATCTTGGCCCTCCAGAGCCCACTTGACGACCTTCTCTGCCACTACCACCAGGAGGCTGAACAGAGAGAGATAGGAGAGGATTTAGGGCAGACACGTGAGGGGCCCCGATTTTAAAGGGCCAGCGGCGGGAGAATTGCCTGGGGAGGAGACAGGCAGCCAGGAGGAGGGGCTGCAGCCCCGTAGGAGGAGGCAGGCCTGAATGGCAGACAGAGCCGAAGAGTGACACCAGACTCGGCAATGAAGTGGCAGTCGTGGCCTTTGCCAGGGGCATTTGACTGAAGCGAGAACAAAAGCTGGACCTCAGTGGGTTGGAGAGAAAATTGAAGGTGCACGTGCAGGTGGTGAGGACAGACGACTCTTTCGAAGAGCTGTGAGCAGGAGGGAAGGGGCCCCGCGTGATGGACAGGTCCCCGCGGGATGGACAGGTCCCCGCGTGATGGACAGGTCCCCGCGGGATGGACAGGTCCCCGCGGGATGGACAGATCCCTTGGATGTGGAAATGGACAGGTCGATAACATGATGGACAGTCCCATTGGTTCGGGTCTTCCCATGAGGAGGAGTTTGGCGTAGTCAAGGGCAGTCAGGAGAGGAGGAACGAGGCTGGAGGTGGACGAGACCCCGGGGAGGGTGGGGGCTGGGGATTGGGGGGCGGCGGGGGAGGGGGAGCAGCCAGGCACCAACTGCAGCTGGGAATGAGGGACGGTAATTCCAGATCTTAGACTGTGGTCCTCGGGGTCCTGTGAGGTGACCATTGTCAAACAGGTGAGAGAAACACCGGGTTACAAAGCCAAAGGGGCTGCTTTGTAGCAGAATGAGCATGTTCAGGACCAAATCAGGCCATCCTGGGCCAGCCTCACTCAAAGGGAAGCAGTGGTCTGACACTCCCGAAAAGGGAAACTTGTGATAAAATCCCGAGATCGGCGCGGCGGCGGCGGCGGCGGCGGCACGGCGGCGGCGCGGCGAATCGATCAGATGGATAATCGATAATCAGATCGGCTCATCTGTCTGGATCTGAATCGTCGATCGATCATCGATCGATCAGATCTCAGATCGAATCGGCGCATCACATCCAAAATCAAACAAAATAAACTCTTCTCTCTCTCTCTCCTCTTCTTCCCCTCGTCCTCTTAGCCCTCCCCACCCACCCCTTTTAGTCCATCTCCGCGGGCTCAGCTCTCTCCGCCCAGCTTTCTGATCTCTCTCCTTCTGGAGCGTCTCTGAGCCCTTTCTAACCTTAGCCGCCCAATTGTTTTCCCCAGCACTTTCCAGTTCTCCGACTCCACCTGTTACCCTAATGGCAAAGCAGGGGAAACTGGTCAGATCGACAGCCTTTTCTTTAGCTGGTAGCAGGGAGGGTGGGGGCCTGGAACACCCGTCTGCAGACAGATCCCACTGAAATTTGGGTCCCTCTCACAGGCAACGTGCGTGTTTATGTGTAGGAGGTGTACAGCATTTTCTAAATTCGTTGGATAAAGGGATGCTTTTTGCTTGTAACCTGTTGCTGGAGACTAGTATCTGTAGATAGCAGTTTGGGGAAATACTCTTCAAGGATCGGTTAAGGCAATAGAGAGAAAGGTGGCTGAGCACCAAAGGGGTCCCTACCCGTGGCCCCACTTTTGCTACGAAATGGGTGGCAAGGCCCTCTGTCCCAATTTCGGGGGAGTCATGTGATCTCAGTTTGGGAGGATGCTACCACAGATGAGGACGGCAAACTGGGTGGACCAGAGACCACCTGTGGGTGCTGTTTCTAACCTAGTGACTGTGGGATGACTTTCCTCCAGCAGCATATGGAGGAAAGTCATCCCATAGTCACTAGGTTAGAAACAGCACCCACAGGTGGTCTCTGGGAGCTGGGTTCTAGCCCCAATTCCAACAAGCCAGCCACCCCAGGTGTGCTGCTATACCCCTCCGAGCCTCAGTTTCCTCTTCTGCAAGCTGGGCTTAATATGTACGCCCTGACTGAGGGATGTGACAAGAACGACATGACCTGATGGACGTGGATGTCCACGGCACGTCGTAAAACATGGAGAGGGCTTTGTTGGAACTCGGATCATCTCCTTAGGCGCTCATGGAGCTTGAAGTCCAGAGGCAAGTCGCGCTGCTTCTGAGGGCGGTCATCCTACCAGCGTCGCTGGAGAATTGTCCTTGGGACTCAGGTCACCAATGATTTTGTTTCCAGGAGGATCCTTCCCCAGAAAGCCTGGTCTCCGTGCAGTGCACGGAGGCATAGCTTTCTGAGGACACTGCCAGGTGCGTTCAGGATGGAGCTGTCTTACCCCGCGTGCGTCCCCTTGACCCTCCAGGTCCTTGCACAGAGCTACCGTTCTTCGATCGCTGCTTACACACTGCTGAACAAAATGGGAGTTGAGGGGGGGCTGGTGACAGAGCGATTTCTAACTAATCTTGAATAAGTCAGATATAGGTTTTTTTTTTCTCCACCTCTGGGAAGATTGTCAAATGAAACAATGTGGCTTTGAGCTTCTGACAGATGCTAATGAATTGTTGTTTACATTTTTGATTTACTGCCTAAACAAAGATAAGACATGCTCTTGAAAACACATTGAATGCACAATCCAAACACATCCATTAAATCTGTCACAATAAACATGACAGCTTTCTTCTAACCTAACAACTGGCATGCCTCATTTGCATATTAATGAGAAAACCCGGATCAGCCTGCACAAATTACTTGTATCTCATGAAGGGGCTGCTCCTGATGACAGCGAAGCACTTGGGGGTGTAAATACACCAAGTTAATACCTTTGCCGTTTTGATGCCTTTCCCTTCTCTGTGCACGGGCCGCCCTGAAGTCCAGGACTGGTTACCTCTGCCAGCCGTGTGGGTCGGGGGGTCTGTGATAGGGAATGGTGTGGGCTCAGAGAGAGCTGAGTCCACCTCCAATGCTGTCAACACTCTGGGATATTAATTGAGCATCTACTATGAGCTGGTCGGCATCTTCCACTTGCGGTGATGGCTTGATCATCGATTGCATCAGCATGGACCAAAAGGAACATATTAGATATCTATGGAGTGCCACCAAGGCGTGCGGGACTTCCACATGCCCCATCATGTTTGAACCTCACAGGAAGCCTTCGAACAGGGCTGACAATATGAAAAGCGTACATGCCCCCACGCCCCTCCCTCCCCTGTGGCAGACATAACTAATCAATATGGAATCGAACCCACGGTGCTTCCTAGGAGGCTGCCTCCATCCACAGTGGTCCATACAGGCAATTAACTCGTTGGTATCGGCCTTTGGAAAGGTATGATTGTCGCCATTACAGAAACGAGGAAAGATCTCCTCGGAAAGGTAGGGGATCTGACCAGGTCTCCCAGTTGGTAAGAGGAGAAGTTGAGAGGTTCAGGCCTGGACTCTCCAGCTACTAGCCGGGAGGCTCCCCAGAGCACCCACCGTCCCCGCCAGCCCCACGGTGATGTCCTCAGGGCCACCAGTGCTGGAAGTCGCAGGAAGCTCTGCCCTCCCTGTTTATCCCAGACAGACTTGGCTCTGAAGCCTCACACTGGGTGACCTTGTCAATGCACTTTGTCACTCTGAGCCGCACCTGTAAAAGGACAACAATAGCTCTCAATTCCTACCACTGTCATGGGCAAAAACGAGATCTTGTTCTAAAGAACTTAGCACAAAGCCTGGCACATAGTAAATGCTCAGTAAACGTAGCTTTAAAAATGCGGAACCATCAACTCCAATATTTTTCCTGGCTCCATCCTAGATGCTTCTTGCGCCTCAGGAACCAGAGAGCACCAGGCCACCCCCCCCTTCTTCTCTCCATGCCTCCGGCTTCTTCTCCCAGGGGGCCTTTTCCTGAGCTGGGCCTTCCCATCAAGGACCACGCAGGCCCCGCCCGTGCTCCCTCCTTCTAAGGTCAAGCAACTCAGCTCTGCTTTATCCCTTTAGAGGTCTCCATCCTTGTTCACGCTTCGTAGCCAGGCTTTGGCCCCTGGGGCTGCCGAGGTAGTGTCCCCTGAGGACTCTGCTGGCAAGATCCTAGGTTACAAGGTGGAGCAGGCCAAAGGCGTTCCGTGGGAAAGGATCCTTTTCTGCCCCTGGGCGTCTTTATTCCAGATCATTCTATTCCTATCATTTCGCAAGAAAGAAAATTCTAC
>NW_024349802.1:4945018-4981504 GCF_902729225.1 Pteropus medius
CGCCGGGGTCTCTCCTCTCTTCTTCCCCCTCGTCCTCTGTCGCCCCGCACTCCCCCCGCCACAGTCCATCTCCGCGGGCTCAGCTCTCTCCGCCCTGCTTTCTGATCTCTCTCCTTCTGGAGCGTCTCTGAGCCCTTTCTAACCTTAGCCACCCAATTGTTTTCCCCAGCACTTTCCAGTTCTCCGACTCCACCCGTTACCCTAATGGCAAAGCAGGGGAAACTGGTCAGATCGACAGCCTTTTCCTTAGCTGGTAGCAGGGAGGGTGGGGGCCTGGAACACCCGTCTGCAGACAGATCCCACTGAAATTTGGGTCCCTCTCACAGGTAGTGTGTGTGTTTATGTGTAGGAGGTGTACGGCATTTTCTAAATTCGTTGGATAAAGGGATGCTTTTTGCTTGTAACCTGTTGCTGGAGACTAGTATCTGTAGATAGCAGTTTGGGGAAATACTCTTCAAGGATCGGTTAAGGCAATAGAGAGAAAGGTGGCTGAGCACCAAAGGGGTCCCTACCCGTGGCCCCACTTTTGCTACGAAATGGGTGGCAAGGCCCTCTGTCCCAATTTCGGGGGAGTCATGTGATCTCAGTTTGGGAGGATGCTACCACAGATGAGGACGGCAAACTGGGTGGACCAGAGACCACCTGTGGGTGCTGTTTCTAACCTAGTGACTGTGGGATGACTTTCCTCCAGCAGCATATGGAGGAAAGTCATCCCATAGTCACTAGGTTAGAAACAGCACCCACAGGTGGTCTCTGGGAGCTGGGTTCTAGCCCCAATTCCAACAAGCCAGCCACCCCAGGTGTGCTGCTATACCCCTCCGAGCCTCAGTTTCCTCTTCTGCAAGCTGGGCTTAATATGTACGCCCTGACTGAGGGATGTGACAAGAACGACATGACCTGATGGACGTGGATGTCCACGGCACGTCGTAAAACATGGAGAGGGCTTTGTTGGAACTCGGATCATCTCCTTAGGCGCTCATGGAGCTTGAAGTCCAGAGGCAAGTCGCGCTGCTTCTGAGGGCGGTCATCCTACCAGCGTCGCTGGAGAATTGTCCTTGGGACTCAGGTCACCAATGATTTTGTTTCCAGGAGGATCCTTCCCCAGAAAGCCTGGTCTCCGTGCAGTGCACGGAGGCATAGCTTTCTGAGGACACTGCCAGGTGCGTTCAGGATGGAGCTGTCTTACCCCGCGTGCGTCCCCTTGACCCTCCAGGTCCTTGCACAGAGCTACCGTTCTTCGATCGCTGCTTACACACTGCTGAACAAAATGGGAGTTGAGGGGGGGCTGGTGACAGAGCGATTTCTAACTAATCTTGAATAAGTCAGATATAGGTTTTTTTTTTCTCCACCTCTGGGAAGATTGTCAAATGAAACAATGTGGCTTTGAGCTTCTGACAGATGCTAATGAATTGTTGTTTACATTTTTGATTTACTGCCTAAACAAAGATAAGACATGCTCTTGAAAACACATTGAATGCACAATCCAAACACATCCATTAAATCTGTCACAATAAACATGACAGCTTTCTTCTAACCTAACAACTGGCATGCCTCATTTGCATATTAATGAGAAAACCCGGATCAGCCTGCACAAATTACTTGTATCTCATGAAGGGGCTGCTCCTGATGACAGCGAAGCACTTGGGGGTGTAAATACACCAAGTTAATACCTTTGCCGTTTTGATGCCTTTCCCTTCTCTGTGCACGGGCCGCCCTGAAGTCCAGGACTGGTTACCTCTGCCAGCCGTGTGGGTCGGGGGGGTCTGTGATAGGGAATGGTGTGGGCTCAGAGAGAGCTGAGTCCACCTCCAATGCTGTCAACACTCTGGGATATTAATTGAGCATCTACTCTGAGCTGGTCGGCATCTTCCACTTGTGGTGATGGCTTGATCATCGATTGCATCAGCATGGACCAAAAGGAACATATTAGATATCTATGGAGTGCCACCAAGGCGTGCGGGACTTCCGCATGCCCCATCCGAGAGGAAAGATCCCCTCAGAAAGGTAGGGGATCTGACCAGGTCTCCCAGTTGGTAAGAGGAGAAGTTGAGAGGTTCAGGCCTGGACTCTCCAGCTACTAGCTGGGAGGCTCCCCATAGCACCCACCGTCCCCGCCAGCCCCACGGTGATGTCCTCAGGGCCACCAGTGCTGGAAGTCGCAGAAAGCTCTGCCCTCCTTGTTTATCCCAGACAGACTTGGCTCTGAAGCCTCACACTGGGTGACCTTGTCAATGCACTTTGTCACTCTGAGCCGCACCTGTAAAAGGACAGCAATAGCTCTCAATTCCTACCACTGTCGTGGGCAAAAACGAGATCTTGTTCTAAAGAACTTAGCACAAAGCCTGGCACATAGTAAATGCTCAGTAAACATAGCTTTAAAAATGCCGAACCATCAACTCCAATATTTTTCCTGGCTCCATCCTAGATGCTTCTTGCGCCTCAGGAACCAGAGAGCGCCAAGCCATCCTAAGAAGCCCACCCCTCCCACTTCTTCTCTCCATGCCTCCGGCTTCTTCTCCCAGGGGGCCTTTTCCTGAGCTGGGCCTCCCCATCAAGGACCACGCAGGCCCCGCCCGTGCTCCCTCCTTCTAAGGTCAAGCAACTCAGCTCTGCTTTATCCCTTTAGAGGTCTCCATCCTTGTTCACGCTTCGTAGCCAGGCTTTGGCCCCTGGGGCTGCCGAGGTAGTGTCCCCTGAGGACTCTGCTGGCAAGATCCTAGGTTACAAGGTGGAGCAGGCCAAAGGCGTTCCGTGGGAAAGGATCCTTTTCTGCCCCTGGGCGTCTTTATTCCAGATCATTCTATTCCTATCATTTCGCAAGAAAGAAAATTCTACAACCACTGAATTCAGATGCACATGGAAACATCTGTAAGTGCTGCTGTTCTTTCCCTTCGTTAACTTTCTTCAACTACCATTTCCCAAGATCTGTGTGCCAGACTTTGTGTCACACATTGTAGCAGTATGTGCCTAAGATGAGCCCCAATGTCCCCTGCCTCCTGGTTCCCACACCCTTGTGTAATACCCTCTCCTGACTGTGGGCTGGACTAAATCTTGCTTCTAACAAATAGAATACAGTGAGGTGATGAAATGTTACTTCCAAGATTAGATTATAAAAAGACTGTGTCTTCCATCCTGAACAAATTAACTCTCTCTCTCTCTCTCTTTCTCTCTCTCTCTCTCAGATTGCTCACTCTGGGGGAACAGCTCCCACATCATGAGAGAGCCCTGTGGAGAAGTCTGCACGCAGCCTCCAGCCAACATCCAGCAAGGAACTGGGGCCCTCGCTCCATCGGCTCCCACCAACACCTTCACGAGTGAGCTGACGTTGCAGTCACGCTGAATCCCCGACTCAGTCGAACCTTCAGATGAAAGCACAGCTCTGGTGACAGCTTAACTGCAGCCCTGTGGAGGCCAAGCCACCCAGCTCGGCCACACCTGGACTCCTGACTCACAGAAACTGTAAGTTAATAAATGCTTTTTGTTTTTGGTAGCTAAATTTGGGAGCATTTATTATGCAATAATAAATAACTAATACATATTAGGTGGAATCATATGAAATGGCTATTAAGTTTTAAAAAGGTAAAGATGAGCAATTTCCTGCAGCTCGAACTAAATATTTGATCCTATTCATTGCCTATAACATCCCGCAAGCTATGAACTCTTTAACCTCACTCCAAACACGTGGAAATGGGTTCTGAGAGCTTCAGCGAGTTCCCTGTGGTTACAGCCTACATGAGCTGCAGTGGAGACCTGAACCCAGGTCACTGAGACCTGTCTTCCTAACCACCACACTGTTGGACGAACACAGCATGACTCCTCTGCACCAGGCAGACAGATGAATGGGGCGCTGTCCTTGCCATTAAGAAAACAGAGAGGCTCCACGACAGGCTTTAGACAGAAGGAAAGCCAGAGCTGGTTCCGGGATCTCTATAATGCCCCCGCCAACCGAAGGGAGACGTGAAATACACAGACATCTCATGGTCATGATCTCGAAAAGATCAGACCTGTGACATTTCTGCAAGGAGACTCGTTCCGCCGCCATCCCTCCCATCTATTAGTCACTATCTCAATTCGTTTGCCTTTTCTAATCAGCAAGCAGGCTTTCAAAGCCCTTCCTTGAGCACGTTTATCATCTCCAATACGATGACGTGGAGAGAATCCATTTTATTTACCCTCACCGAGCCGCCCAGGATCTCCTTTGCAATCGGCGGCGTGCGTGTGAGGCGCAGGATTTGTAGTGGTTAAATTAAGTCAAACATTCTCGTCCCCGGATGCCATCATGTTCGTGACAGGCCCTCAGTCGCTGGCTGTGGGCAGGCTCAGGCTGCTGATCAACTTCCTTCCCCAAGTCAATGTCTGTCATTATCTTTCTTATCTAAGTCACTTCAGGAATTGTCTCCACTGCCCCAGCCTGTCCAAGGGATCCACCGATGGAGAGACGTCCCCCACCCACTAAGGCCGAATCTAACACTGACCTTGCCCAACCCTGGTAGATCTCCATTGAGGAAGAAACCCAAAGCCGGTGGCAAAGGGAGACTCGTTGGCCCCTGGAAAGTGACGAAACTGGGAAGCGATGCCACTTGTAACGTTCCACCTGTGTTCAAACGGTCACTTCCTCGGGGCCAAGAGGGCTCTTCTAGTCAGTGCTGGGTCCCGTGGGGAGCGGAGAGGAGGTTTCATCACCTTGAACCCTTGGTGGGACGAAGGAATGCCTCTGCTGACCTTGAGTGGAGGTCTCACCCTCTTGGTGGCAAACTCATGGACTTGGAAGAGCTACTGTGTCTCGAGGTCAAGGAGACCCACAATGTGACCCGATCTGTGTCCTCACTCCCTCTTTTTAACCCTTTAACTTCCCCAGCCAGGTGACAGCTGCACTAGGGGTATCTCTTATGGGTCTGTATTTGGGGAGTCAGCCAGGAAGGGAAGAAGAGAAGCCCCACCCTCGGGCATCCCAGGGAGAGGAGGGGCAGGCAGTGGCTGCCCTCCCCCTTTTCCCATTAAAGTCATACCTGACAGCTTCTCCCACGGAGAAGCCTCATAAAAATTAAGATATTCTAGATATTCTTAGGAAAATGAAATATTGACGAATGGCTCCCTGAGCTGATAATGGTAATGCATTTGAAAAATAGACAGGAGTGCCGTGTTTAAAAGCCTAAAGTCGTAAAAGGTATTATGAATGGATGGATTGGGAACCTCCACAAGCAGACTTCATTGATGTCAGCGTAAGCGATGAACGCTGTCACTCTTCTTTATATATAACAAGAAGAGATGCTGCTGCACCCAGATCTCATTGTGGGAACTGTCAGGCTCCCTGAAATGGCATTGCATCAGCTATTTATGATGATACGCGGGAAAATACAAGGTTAAGAGATCTTTATCTGCTGTCTATGGAAATGTGCTTCCACACCGAGGCGGGTACATGAAATAACCTTCCAGATAACCCATGGCATTGTGGGCGCTGGAAAGTGGGACTGACCATGGGAGGCAGAGCCGTGTGCAGACTGTCTCCACTCACCCCTGGCGCCTTGGCCTCCCGAACACGCGAGTGTTTTCCTAGACTTCTGGGCACGCCCCGCCTCCCCCCCACTGGAAATGTGACAGCCCTCGCTGGTGTGATAGATTCACAGGGGATCCAACAAAAAAATTCACGCTCCCCCTTCCAGGAAGTAGAGAGGTTACTGGGAACAGCTGCCCCGTTAGGGACCACGTTTCCCGGCCCCGCCCCCACCTGGTCTCAGGCATGGCCGTGAGACTGGTTCGCGACCAGAAAATGTGAATGGAGGTGTGACGGGTCACTTGCAGGCTATAACATAGCAGCCTCCAACAGGCCTGGAGGTAAGGCCTGCTTCTGCCACTGACAAGTTTTGTGACTTCAGGTACCCTGGGGAAAACTGCTTACTTTCTCTCATCTTCCATATCATTTTTTGTAAAATGAAGATTTTTTTTCTAAATCCTGACACTTATTCAGAATAGCGAAAAGGTAGAAGAAACTCAAGTGTCCATCAGCAGATGAGCGGATAAACAAAATGTGGTCTATTCATACAGTGGAATATTATGCAGCCGTGAAAAGAAATGAAATTCTGAAATATGCTACACTGTACGTGAACCTCGAGGACACTATGCTAAGGAATATAAGATAGAAACAAAAGGACAAATATTGTATAATTCCACTTATCTAAAATACCTAGATTAGCTAAATTCGTAGAGACAGAATGTAGAATGGCGGCCGCCAGGGCCTGGGGGAGGGAGAGTGGAGAATTATTATTTAATGAATACAGAATTTCTCTCGGGGAAGATGAAGGAGTTCTGAGATGGACAGTGGTGACAGTCACACAAAAGTATGAATGTACTTAATGCCACTGAAATGTACAAGCGAAAAGTTTTGATATGATGAATATTGTGTTTACGTATATTCTACCGTAATTTTTTTTAAATCCTGAACTTATGGGTTCATGTGAATATTAAATCAAATAATCTACGTGAAGTGCTTGGCAGAGAGCATGACAGCATAAGTATTGCATGCATTAAGTACCCACGATGTGCCTGGCACCATGCTAAGTTCTGGGGATAATACAGTGAACAACATATATATTACCCCCATCTTTACTGACCAGGAAGGGAGGGCCAGGTCAGTAAAGAGACTGCAGGTGATGTGGCCTGTTCCAAAAAAAGTGAGTGCAGGTAGGGTCAGGGGAGCAGACAGGAGGGTTTCCTGCGGGGACCTCCGCTTGTGGTCACAGGGGAGCACAGGGCCCCTAGTTTGGGTTCAAGTACGCACCTATCACACGTTCCAAGGCAGAGGGACCAGGTATCCTTCTTGCTCCTGTGTCCCCAGCCCTGGCCCTTACCTGCATAGGGACATAGTCAGCATTCTAAAACGTTTATTTCCTTGTTGGCCTCGCAGAGTTCTCGAGCTCGTGGCATTCCTTAAAAGCAAGATTTAAATTTTCAAATTCGAGCTTTGGAAGGAAAAGCCAGATAAATGCATAGATATACAGAGACACATGGCATTTATTACGAACAGCCCTCCTAAGTTAAAACCGACTCTCCTGGGACGAGAAAGCAGTGAAAGGCCCGTCGCTGCATCCACAGGGTGGAAGGGACGATTCAGAGTCTGCGGGAAAATGCTCCAAATGAGAAACGAGGCGGCGTGAGGGTGCAGGGGAGCGTACCCAGCCCAGCCTGGGCCGGCCTGGGATGGGGGGCCAGGGAAGGCACAGTCCTGACAGACGAGCCAGGTCCCTGTCACCTGTGTCCCATCACCATCCTCACTCCCACCAATAGCACCCCAGCATTCCCTGGGGACCCACCTGCCCCAGCCCGGGCCAGGGCAATCAGGCAGGGAGACTGGGTCCCAGAAGCCTTACCAGGCCTGTTTGGATATAGAAGCGTCCCCTTCTACGAGGGGTGCTGTCCTCACAGGAACATAAGCTGCCTGGAGCTTCAGGCAGCCATCCGTCCCTGCCTGAAAGAAGCAGGAAGCCTCCACGCTGAGTTACCTGAGCCAGTAACTCTCCCTTTTGCCTGAGACTGTTTAAATCGAGTTTCCATAACTTGCGTCAAAAACGTGACTCCCGCCCTTTCGACCCTATTTCTTCCCTGGCTCAGGGGCATGAAGTTAGAGAGCATCAGCGGTCGTTACACAAGTCATTCCCATTTGTAGGGTAACCAACCAGCCATCCTAGTTTTCCTGGGACTGAGAGGTTTCGATGCTAAAAGCCGGGACAGACCCAGGCAAACTAGGCCAGTTGGTCACCCTAGATGGCTCCCACCTCCCCAAGCCCGTCCAAAGCAGTGGGAAATGAAGCAGGTCCGGGGCCCAGCGAGGAAGCACCAGGCCCGAGAAGGCAGAGAACTCCCCCGACACCTGTCCTGGCTGCGAACGGCACTAACTCACGGCCAAGTATGAGCCACCTCCCTTCCAGGGACCCTCCGCTGGCAAGGCCCCCAAACCCAACAAAACTAGAGCGTCACCCGTGTGTGCTGGCATGTAGCTGACCCACCGTCAGGGTCACTGGAAAGGACCGCCACACCAGAAACTCTCCCATCCACAGATGCGGGCGCCCCACAAGGGGCTGCTTACTGCAGTCGTCAGGCACGCCACTGGCATTTGCATGAGCAGAGAGCGGTTTATTCCCCTGGCAATGCACTATTTCTAATCTGATATGGAAAGAGAAAATGTTGTGGTCGAGAAGTTTCTAGAAAACAGTTCTTACTGGCTTTGTGTCCGACCAGCCTCCATTATGTCCTGGCAATTGTGGCATAAGGAACACAGTTCATTTCACATTCTCTTCTGGATTCTTGAAGAATCCCCCACCCCCACTACAGCCCCCAGAAACAGGCCTCATTCGACCAGCAGGGAGCTGGCTTCCCAGGGCCAGGAGATGGCTGTCGGAGGGGAGTGGGAGGAGGAAGTGGCAGATGCTGTTTTAGCAGGCCAACAGGAAACGAATGTGGATTTCCTGCTGGAAACCTCTGCAGCCAAACAGAGCAAAATTCTCCCACTTTCAACGATCTCTTTTGCTTGCTTTCTCTTTCTGTCAATATGCTATTATCTCCAGTGACTCCTGCCCTCCCAAGAAAAATGAGGCAGGAAATAGACAATATAATGGGAAATATGGCAAATGCACATTTCCTGTCAACAATATGCCTTCCTAATAGATCGTCAGATGAGTATTTTATTAGAACGATGATTGTGACAGCTACAATATTTCCCGAGACAAAGCGGGGCGGGTCTGAGTTAGAGGAATGTGGAAAGGGCTTAGCCAAGAAGCAGCATGGGTTTGGGGCTCAGGCGTGTATCTGTGAGCCAGAAACCTACCCGTTCCAATCTTAGTTCTGGCTCCGATCGCCGTGTGACCATGAGCGTGGACACAGACTCTCTTTCTCCTGCTCTGGACTGAGGCTGATGATACTCTCAAGCCTCTTTGCCCCGAGGCCTAAAGATAGAGGCGCGTGGGTAGAAGGCCCTGGAGATGCCGAGGGTTCCAGGGCCCACCTTGTTCTTCCCGGCTTGGACTCCTGGCCGCAGGGTGGCTGAGCTCCTGACATGGACAGGTCCCCTGCCACACTCCCACTAAGCCAGGGCTCTAAGCCCTGGCCCATGTCAGCCTGCCCACAGCCCACGCAGATGGCCCCATCCAGAACGCAGATGTCTTCAGGGTACGGTGGGATCACAAGTAAAAGGCAAAAGGTTTATGAAAATGCCTCGGTTGGTGCATGCTTCCTTTTCCGTCCTGGGGGCACCCTGGTGCCTCAGAAAGCCGCTGGCTTTGTCCCGTGGAAGTGCTTGCCGCAGTCCAGAACACCACCGGTGTGGTCTTGATGCATGTCCCCACCCTACACACACACACCCCATGGGGTTGTGCATTTCCCGTGGGCTCCTCACTCTTTTCCAGAGTCTATAGTGCCCCCGGCGCCCAGTAAATGCTCAATAAACATTTATCGAATGAAAGGAACGAGTGAATGAATGAATGAATGATCTAATTGAGCAACTGCCCTAGTGTGATTATAGTTGGCAACAGAGGGTCTCCTATCATCTCACAGACAGGATGGAAATCAGCCACTTGTCCCCGACCCAAACACTCAGGGTCCAATCGCCTTTCCCCTGCCCAAGAAGGCAGAGTAGGGCTTTCTTCTCCAGTGTGGCCGAGGACCGTAGACCAGAAGTCGGTGCTCCTGGGTTTTCCTGGCCTCCGTGAGCTAATGAGCTGGAAGGACCTTTTGCCAGAGGAGGTAAAAGATGACGAGATGGCGTGGTGGCTTTTCTTCAGAATTTAGAAGAAGGAGCCAAAGAAAAACACACACTTGACTGTGCCTGGGATCCAGGACTGTGGATCGAAGCGTATTTGTCTCATGAGTGCGGAGCCAGGAGGAGAGCAAAGGGCAGAGAACTCTTTAGGTCCATGAGGATCTTAATTTTCTTAATGACGAATTTCTTTAAAATGCTTAATCATAAATCGGGGATGGCCTCTGCATGTTCAAACTTCATCAGAGTCCGAGGTGACAAAGGCAGCAGGGTAGCAAAAATATAAAAGCGAAAGAGACCGGGAAGAGGGAGATGGGTTGAGGGTTTGACCAAAAAAGAAAAAAGAAAAAAGGCAGAAGTTTAATCTCCAGAACAGGGTATATAAATAGATCCAAAAAATCAGGGAGCAATAAATAAGAGTAAGTTCTTAAAGAACAAAAAGATTTTATACAGCCATCATCTACTCAATTTATGGAACCTTTTCTAAATGAGTAAACGAAATGACCAGAATTGAGTTCTGGCCAAGGACGGGTGTCCCTTTACTCAGCCACTGTGTTTTGCCAGCACAGCCCCTGCTGCCAGGCCCTTCTGCCAATGTCCTCCCAAGGCCCAGGGCACCCAAGGCCCCAGGGCGCAGTTCACAGAAAGCCAATCCAATTTCTTTAACTAGTTAACAACATCCTAGTGTGTCCCAAAATGGATTAGGCTTTTAGGAGTCTCAAAAAGTGAGCTAAAATTTTTTTTGAAAAGCCAATCCATATCCTTTAGGGGGTTATAATCTAATAAGAAAATGGAGCCAAGTAACCCCCGAACTATAAATCATGGCAGGAGAATTCCTCCATAAGAGATCTACACAGGTCCATGCTTCCTTTTGAAGAGAGAGGAGTTTATTTTCAATCATAAAGGCGATACAAATAGAAAGCTAGAGAAATATGGCAGAACATAAAGAAGAAATTTAAAATAATCTGTAACCTGCCAACTGGAGAGCATCTTTGTCCACCATTTGACCTATTTCCTTCCAGCCTTTGTACATACATAAAAATATTTGTTTTATAAATGGCCTCCATTGTTCAGATTTTTATATCCCGAGCAGGTCCCCGTGCCATTGGGAGCTCTTGGAAAGCACCGTTGGTAAGTGGTTGCATGTGTCATCACGTGGCCTTGCTAAGGTAGACTGAGCCGTGACACTCGTGACGAGCATTGCTAGTCTCCATGCCAGGCTACCTCCGTCTGGGGATCATATAAGTAACACTGCAGCAAATCCCCTTCCACAGGAGTCTCCGATAACGGTCCCTTTTTTTTCCCCCATAACATAGATTCTTACAAGTGGACTTACTGGGATAAAGGAGAAAATTCTAAAATCTCCTGATACTTATGTCAAATTAGATTTCTGAATGATTGTGTCAATTTAGACTCCGCGGGCAATAGAAGAGATTGCTTGCTGTCTGCTGGCCAACGTTGACTGCTGTGAAATTTTAAAAATAAAAAGAGGTCCTTCTCGATATGTTTAATCAGGAATTTTCCTGGAGAAAGTGGAGTTTGCTCTGAGGCCCGCAGTGTGAGGAGGATATGAAGGTGGAGAGAGGAAGAGACGATGCTCCAGGTGAAGAAGCTTTCCGAGCAGAGGGTCAAGGACAGGAATGGGCCTTCGCACGCCAGAAACAGTGGCTAGTCCTGGCGAGCCGGGTAAGGAAGGAGTGCAGGATGGACTGGAGAGAGAAGCTGGACAAATGAGAAGGGCCTTGAAGGCCTGCGTAAGTGAGCGATTTGTGGTTCACTCATAAATTGGGGAGACACTGAAGCTTGGGAGGGCCAGGCTGTGGAGTGCACTTCATTCAGCAAAACTCATCCAGCCGGATGTGCCGGACAGACTTGGGAGAAGAGCCAGCAGTGTGGAGACCGGTTTCAAGCTGCTGCAAGGGTCCCAGGAGATGGTGATGACAACTGAGCCTTCGGTGATGGAGTGAGGCGGGAGTGTCTGTATGCTGACGTAGTGGTCGGCGTGTGTGTGTGTGTGTGTGTGTGTGTGTGTGTGTGTGTGTGTGTGTTCTCTCCCCTCCAAAGCCGTTAGCTCCCTAGGACCAGGGCTGGGTCTCACTCTCTCTTATGGAGACTTCCTAGCATGACACGCACAGGATGCATTCAGTGCATCCTCACTGAATTGAAAACGATGGCCCATTTTGTTTCATTCACTCAACAAACACGTGAGAAACACAAAATGAACCAGACACCATACCTGGACCTCTGAAGACAGAGACACAGTTTCTGCCCCAAGGAGCCCACAGGGAGATGGCATCTCAAGGCCGCCTGCTTCTGGCCCCTGCTACCAGCAGCTCCACAGGCGCGAGCAGAGGGCCGGGGAATGATCTGGCCGGCCGGGCCCCTCGTGCTGGTGACTGTGGTCATCAGCCATGAGTATGTGCTTTCTCTGGGAGAAAACCACCGTCAGCGTCTGTGACTCAGACGGAGGCTTGAGAGGAGACAAGCGCTGACTGGTATTTGTTGGCCCAAGGGAGCCACCAACCGACCTAGACGCAGGAGGTCACGCAAAGGGCCCTGCAGTATGGGGGCGAGGGCGGCGAGCAGCGCGCAGCAGGGAGGAAGAGAAGGTGGTGGAGTGGTTTGCCGCGAAGAAAAAACGGAGGAGGAGCCGGCAGCTCTCCCGGGGAGTCAGATGAGGGGGGACTCGAGCATGGCCCGCGGGAGACCTGGAGGGCAGACCGGACAGGGGATGACAGGCACGCGTGAGGCCCCCCAGGCCCGCAACAACCTGAGCGGGTTCCTAGGGAGCCCAAGGGGACCCAGGGCAGACCCCTTACTTGAATCGCTTGAGGAAATCACCAGCCCCTCACCCCAGGTGCCAGCTTAGTCGTGGCCATGGAGAGGAAGCAGTCCATCGGAAGCTCGAACTTGCGAACCGCCTGGAAGGCAGGGTCCGGCCTCGACAGTAAGAGCTGGCGCTCGTTGAGTATCTACTCTGTGCTGAACACTGTGCTATGCACTTTAGATATGTTAGTACCTGCAGCCCTCACGGCAGCAACGTATTATCCCCAGTTTACAGGTCCAAGCGAATCACTTGAGTATCAAGCCTATCACTGAATCGCTTGCCAACAAGTCAGCAATACCACTCGAAGGAGTCATTCTATCAAAGGGGAAATTTATGAAGGTGGAGGCAAGATTTAATGAAGCCAACAAGGAATGGTACAGTCTCTTGGTGAGTGACAGCAGAGAGCCCTGACCACTCGTGGGCCTGAAGGAGTGAGGGCCATGGGGATCCGGAGGGTAGTTGTACACAGAAAACCTCTGGAAAGAAGCTTCAGGCTTTGGTGGGGGAGGGGCATGTAGTCAGCAAAGAGGAATCTGAAGAAATCTCTTCCACTCTCTTCCCATGTCCCATCTCTGGGAAGCACCCCCCAGAGGCTAAGGTTGACCAGAAGCCAGAGGACAAGGGAGCACAGAGCTGCAGGTCATGCAGGCCAGCCTCCCAGGGCACAGAGCGAAGTGCAGATGGTGGGGTGAATCTGGAGGGCCAGCCGGAAGGTCTAGCACAATCCCGTAGCCAGCAAGTGGCGGAGGGGGCAGGACTGGCATCCAGATCCTTCGTCACTGCTCTGCTCCGTCCTGCTGTCTCCAGGAAAGCGTGGTACCTGGCGCTTTGTAGGCTATCAGTGCCCATTTGTCATTTGAATGAATGAATGAATGAATGAGTGAGTGAATGAATCACCAAGTGGAATGCATATGGATATTGGAGCTTCACCACTTAGGACTGTGTGAGAAGCACACAAGATAATGCACACAAAGGACCAGGCACCAAACGTCAATAAATGCTAACAATCGTTGTTATTGGTGACGTAATGTGTAATTGCATGCATGTATTATGTTTGGGTGATCTAGACTGAGCCTGGTACGTGTCTGATATTTGACATGGTAGGGGGCAGAGAGGTGCAGAGAGGCAAGTAGAAGAATTTTCCCCGACGTCAAGGGCTGGCTGATCCCTGAGTCTTGTTCTGTGTGTGACGAGCTCCCTGAACTTCATTAGTCATGAGCGTGGCATCAAGCAATAAGTTAATTTCTAACTGTGGCACTTGATACATTTTCCATTTACCTCATTAGTTTTTACAGCCTGCAATATTGGTGAGAACACTTCCAATTAACCATATGGGAAGCTTCAGTATGGAATCACAACAACTTTTTAAAATGTGTTATTTAACCAAATAAGAATCACAGCCCCCAGAAATAAAGATGCTTAGAACCAGTGCCGGAGTCCCCAAGAAGAGGTGCTTCCAGGAGGCCTATCGATCCAGGTCCTGAGTCAGGCTCACCTGGAGGGGAAGGGGCTGAGCTGAACACGCCCCCTCCTCTTCCCTAAGGGCCTGTGGGAAGGAGCCAGCAGAGGCACCCAGGCGCCTGGCATCAGGCCAGACCACAAAACCGGGGGTCAGGGGCTCTGTTCCAAAATCTAACCTAAAATCTAATAGCTATAGATGCTCCTCCTCCTTGGTTTAGTTGTTAAGCGCGTCTCAACTTTTTATCTTGCTCGATAATCATAAGAAGTCTATGAGATGGAAAGTGGTCTCCCTGATTTGTAGCTCGGGACACCAAGAACCAGAGCGATTCTAGGACTGCCAAGACCAAATGGAAGCACGTGGTCGAGCTGACCCATCTCGCTCCATCACGGAACCTCGGACAGGCACGGGCCAGAAGACCTGCGTCTTTCCTCGTACTTTCTCGTGACTGTACCGCCTGCAAATTGTGACTGTGCCGCCTGCAAATTGTCTGGTTTCAACACCCCCAGGCCCTTAGTCTAAGCTTATGACCGAAGCTGGGTCATCAGACATCTCAGTTCCCTGGCACCACGAGTGGCCCAAGCCATGGGCATAAGACTCAACTGCATCCCCAGGAGTCTTTGTCCTGAATTGAGAAAGAGGCAGTTGGAATTCTGTCTTTGGGCTGTGCTGGAGAGGCCAGCCTGGAGATGCCAGCAGCCACGTCCTTGACGTTGAAAGAGAATGCAGTAAGATTTGACAAAGCCGCCACACAGAGGTCAACTAGACATGATGGGCTGCGGGGAAAGATAAAGAGAGCTGCTGGCCCAGACCCAGCCGTCCCCAAGACCAGCCTTGTCCCCGCCTGTCCCAGTATTAACAGATGAGCCAATAACTCCCTGATCACAGAGGCTATCTTGAGTCGAGTTTTTGTCACTGTAGCAACTCTGAGAGACCCTAAGTCTCTGTTTCCTCAGCCGTGAACAGACTTGGGGAGACTAGATCGGTTGTTCTCAAACTGCTCCCTGAGCCCTGGGAAGGCTGGAGGGCTGCGGTATAAATGGAGAGGGGTACCCGAGGGTCCCCACCCCACTTTGGGCTTCCAAGCAAAGTCTTGTTTGATTCTGAATTCCAACCGAGGGTGAAAACAACTGGCCCAGGTGACACACACAGTGGATACCCCAGTTTTCACATGTCGGTCCCAGGAAAAACCTAAGATTTAGCCCGTGGGCACCGTCTGAGTGGTTCCATGTGGGGACCAGCAAGCTCCCCCCATTCCCTTTCCTTTTGCTCTCTGCCTCAAGTTGCACTGAGTGGGTTTTCTCTCCGAGCCCAGGGGGCACGGGGCCCTGCTGCCCTCCGCAGACCAGAGCCGCCAACCCACGCGCTCTGCTCCGCCTTCTCCGGCCCGTGAACATCAGATGCAGGGTTCCGACTGCAGCTGTTGTTTGCCACGTGTTTGCGTCTTTGGCCAGGGAGGTAAATTCTTCCCAGAATTGGTCAGATTTGAGTCGCTGCCCATACTCTAGCCGAAGAGAGGTTGGGAAGGTGAGCGTTACAGCATTTTTAACCCCTGAAATGTGAGATGGGCTCTTCAAGCAAGGCAAAGGGCAGCTGTGTGATGGCGGCTGGGCACATTTACCTGGAGCGTGATCACGGTCGAGTCACTTCTTCCCTCTGGGCCTCAGTTTCCTCTTCTGAAAATGGGGGCGTTTGGCTTCTGAGCCCTGGAGTTTCAAGGAGGTGCCTTAGGGGCCACTGTGGGGGAAGTGGGGTCTGAGCAGGTGGGATCCCGCCCCAACTTCAACAAAAACAGTCTCATTTGCTCTCCGTGGAAATAAAAGAATTCTGCCGGATCCGCTGATTTCTAATGTCCCTTGCAGCAATCTCAAGGGCCAGGATTCAAAGTTATAGATCAATTAATAATAATGAGGAAAAGCCTAGGATGATGTTCTTGCTAAGAGTGATTCATTAACGTTGGGGGTTATTCGTAATCAGCTTCGGGGGTGATGAAGTGCCTTGGTTTTTTGCCAGCGATTAACCAATCTACACAACGCCGCAGACTTTGTGCCATGAGGCAGAAGATACCCTCCCTGAAATATTCCTGACTCTCCCTGTTCTCCTCAATTATGAGAAGGCCAGCCCCTTACACGTATACAATTATTTTAAACTATTTATCTTGCGCAGAGGAATTGATCTTTGCAGATCTTTCCCATCAGCCTTGACACTGACAGATCGCCTCAGAGATGGTCCAGAAAGGCAAGACATGCCCCTAATAGATGGCTCTTCTCATCTTAATTCCCGCCCCCCACCCCCAGGGGCTTTTCCATCCGGAACCTTCCTTGTTGCCCTTTGTGGATTTAATTCTGCGAGTGGCATATCGGCGACAGCACCCATTTTGCTCCTGTCGTCCAAAGGCCTCTTTCGGATTAAAGGCTCGAAGGTACGGCCGGGCAGCCCTGGGAGACCGGGCCTCCGCTGAGGATGACAGACGCTCTCTGACAGGCGTCTCCAAGGAACAGCCGTCGGACACCTTTTCTGCGACCCGCACACTCAGAAATCAATTCTGACCTCCTGGCTCTGGGCGGCCCTTTCATCCCCTCCTCCTCGGGCCTATGGGCGCCTGGAGGCTGTTCCGTAGCACCTCGTACTCCGCCTGGCACAAGTTAGACAGCAAAGGGGATTTAATTCCCATTTTACAGGTGAAGAATCTGAGGCCCAAAGCGGTTAAATGGTTAAATGTCTCGCCCAGGGTCACACGGAAATGAATGACAAGGTCCACACAGATTCAGCTCTGATGATTTCTAGCTGGAAGCCCACACAAGGGCAGATCCTAACAGGGCCTGACCCTCAGGGGATGCTCAGAGCGCCCCAGTCCCCTCCTCCACTCTTCCGCTCTCCCCATGGCTCTGAGTTGTCTCTGTGGACCCAGCAGAGACGAAACCCGGGGGCGCGGGGGTGCCCAGCCTCCCGGCCAATCTCACAGGCTTTTCTGGAGTCTGTCTGTGTTACCTGCCAGCTCTTATTTTTCAATGACCCAGGTAAAATAGATATTTTTCTCACGCTGCTACATGTAGTGCCATAGTCTGGGTGGCTAATAAACAGCAGGAATTCTGGAGGCTGCACGTCCAAGATCAAGGTGCCGGCCGGGCTGGGTCCCGGTGAGAGCCCTCCTCCAGGTCTCAGACTGCCCACTTCTTATACTCGCGCACGGCGGACCAAACAGAGCTAACACAAGCTCTCTTCCCACGAGGGCGTGCGGCCCATTCAGGTGTCTCCACGCTCGCGACCTGACCTCCTCCCAGAGGCCCGCCGGACACACTGGAGGCTGCGTTTCAACAAAGGGATCTTGGAAAGACACAGACATTTGGTGCATCACACAGTCTCATTATGAAATATTCAAAGAATATGGATAAAAATAATACCAATAATACATAATACAAATAATGAAGCGCAAGTCCCCTTGAGGACCACGCCCCCAATTCCAGGCTCCTGCCCAAAGTAACTACTGGCATTTGCATAGCGTGGATCCTTCCAGATCTGTTTTTACTCATTTATGAATATATGCATATAAAAATATCATATGAAAATATGTAGTTGAGGTTTTCTTATCTGCTAGGATTTTATTCACTTAAGTGGTATCATACCGTATACATTCTTCTGCACCTTACTTTACGGAATGTTCCAAATCCCTATGTGTATATCGTCCTCATTTGTCTTTTTTCTGCAGCTTAGTCGTCCAGGACGTAGCACGGATGTGCTGTGGTGTGTTTAATGTGGGCACATGGGTTTTATCCAACATCCCACTGTTAAAAACAACGCTGCGGTGAGCATCCTTGTCCTGGCTTCTTGCGCATGCATGAGTATTTCTCTGGGAAAAATTTCTGAAATGAGTATTTCTGTAAGAAAAAGGAAACCATAGAGTGAGTTAAAAGAGAGAGAGAAGTGTACTGAGAGAAAATATTTGCCGCATATACAACAAAGTATTAGAAATCAGATTATATGAAGAAATGCTTCAGTTTAATAATCAAAAGACACCCAACAGAAAAATGGAGGAAGAATACAAACGGAGAAGAAACGCAAACGGGCAACGTGCATCGAGAAAAGCTGTCGCACTTCACTAGCATTCAGGAAAAAGCCTGTCAGAGCAATAATGAGACATCTTTTTTAGTCACTGGATGGGACCACATTTTCGGTTGAATAACATTGGTCATTGGCAAGAGTCCAGGGAGGTGGTACTGTCACACATTGTCAGAGTTCAAAGTGACCCTGTCCTTTTGGAGAGCAGTTTAGAAGCATCTTACGCTTCCAGATGTGCCCGCCCATGAGCCTGGCGATTGCCCCTCTTAACTTCACGTGCAGACTTCACTGTGTTGGTTGCTTTATGCTGGTTCGTCCCTGCCATACGCATAATCTAACCATCCAGGTCACAGTCGAGCCCAGAGGGTCTGGGACCGGGCTTGGCAGGAGCTGCATGCTTGGTCGAACAGGCTGGGGTGCCTGGAACTCAAGGATCCCTCTACCGCCGCTGGCCACAGGCAGCGAGCAGTGTTTCCTACCCCACACTCCGGTCCTAGGCCTCTGAGCAACTGCTCCTTGTCCCCAGTGGGGGTGATGATGACATGGGGTGGCAGTGGTGTTTTATGGGCTGGGTGAGATGGTCTGAGGAGACCAGGCACCCGATGCTCTTTCTTGCACATCGTCAGCCTAACCTTTAGTGCTTCAGTCCTGCACAAGCAAATGGCCTGTGGCCAGAGCAGCATGTAGCACGCTCCGCTACTTCCACAGTTAGCACAGGGCTCCCCACTCTGCCACACCTGCAACCCCCCACAGGCTCCAGGCGTCCCCCAGGTGAAACATATCTTGTGGAGGGCCTGACATCACACCCTACCGCTGTGTGCAGGTGGCTTTGACCTAACAGCCCCGCTCTCTGGCTCCCAGGGACTCTGCCCCACAGAGGACTCGGCCAGGCTTCAGCTGGGCTTTGCCACCAGATTGTTCCCCTGGGGCCTTCCAGTCCCCTCCCGCCCGCCAAGCACTGAGGGTGGCAGTCCGGCCTGAGGCCCACGCGACAGTCTTGCAAACCTTGTGCTCCACTGGAGCCACATCAAGCCTTGGAAAAGCTGTTTAGGGGCTTTGTTTATGAACTTGAAACAGTTCTGTGATAGTCGCTCGGGGAGCAGATTTAAGAGACAGCCTTGCCACCTGTAAATGTTACAGGCCTTTCTAATAGGATGGACAAAGAAAGAAGCCAGCTGAGGCCACAAAGTCCATTTATGTGATCAGAATGACAACCCAGGAAGTCGAACATGAATACACAAGGCAGAATCAACCTGAACAGGCTGGCACTCTCCAGCTATGGGGATGTCAGGGTACAAAATGGAAAGACACAGAACTCCAGAGAACTTCTCTTCTAGGTTCCCAGGACCATCCTGGAGACCCCCTTCATGCCCAGCCCCCTTGTGCTGAAGTGTCGACAGCCCCCGTCCCTCCCACACACACAGGCCTCCCCACTCCTTGACCAAGAAGCCAGAAACCTGGGCTTCGGATGTATACTCACTGCTACTATCAAGTTCTCTGTAAAAATACAGAGATCTGCAATAGCCTTGCAAATATTTCCTATTTTCAATAACACGGTATCAATTTGCAAACAGAGTAATGATCTCTGTTACTTTTCAGGAAATTATGTTTAATATACTTTACTAGAGCGAAGGAAGAACAATTTAATTGAAAGAGCTGCACTGAACCATATTTAACCTCAGATGTACTAAATGGAGTGTCTCGGAGATAAGTTATGGTTTTTAATTTAACGTAAACTATTCTGTGCATAAGCGCTGTGTTTTTGCCACGCTAATAACGACTGGTTTGGGTTTATGAATTATTTTTTCGATCATCTCTTTCCTCCCATGAACACTCGTGAATGTGAAACCCAATCTGGAGCTTTTCGCTCACAGAATCTGAAATGAAAGGCCCTACAGGCCAGGCGACTTCACCGTCTGGGGACGGCTGTGCCTCAGCCTGGCGTGTCTCATCCCTGGTGAGGATCCCCTGGTTTTTGAGAAGTTCCCATATTTCACCGCCCAGGCTGGGCCTGCGCCTGGCTGGCTCCTTCTCCACTCTTATTAATGGATTCCAGTCACTGAACCAGCACTTTAAATGAAGTTTCGTTCTCACCAAGATTAATCGCTGAATGAAAAATATTGAAACTTTATTATTCATATAATTCGTTTGAGGGGATGATCCCAGGAAAATGTAGTATGTGGTTGAAGTTCATCATCTGACAGTCGTCGAAGATGGAAGGAGGCACGTGACAGTATGTCACAGCCTGACCTCCTGTGCTGCTAGGGTGCCAGCGAGCCGGATGAACTGGCGCCAACGTGTTTCAGCCCATCACGTATCTATCAGCGTTTGCTTATTGGGGCCTCCCTGTCCCCAGCACAGGCTCTGGCGGGTCCAGTGGCGGCCAGCCTGCTGCCCTGCTTTATTTTACCCATAGTTCCTCTCTCGGTTATTTAAGTTTGCTTGCCAGAGTGGGCACTGACTGCATTTTTTGCTAACTGGGCCTTTATTTCCCCTTACTTGGATAAGACTGCCAATTTCCCTTTGAGAAGCTACGGATTCTCAGTTTCAGGTGGGACCACTTGGGGACAGCATGTGACCAGGTGCTAGCCAATAAGACTGCTGCATCCCTCTGGACAGTGATTGGTTCAGAATGGACACAGGACCTCGTCAGGGCCAGTGCCATGCCGTGAGTCTTTCTCGGGGACGCTGGGGCAGAAGCTGACACCTTCCCTCTTTGTCGTGGGAGCATGGAAGGCTGGAGCTGCATGAGCCCTCATGCCAGCACAAGGGGAGAACCACCGGGAACCAGGAGGGATGTCCAAGTGACAGTAGGAGAGACTGAGTCCTGGTGGCATCGCCTGGGCCCCAAATCAAGCCAAACCCGAAGCGGGTTCTATGTCTGAGCACCGGACTTCTTCCTTACGTGAGCCACACAGTGTCTCTTCGCTTAAGCACCAGTCTGAGTGAAATTTTCTCTCAGGGACCTTGCATCTTGAGCAAAATGGCAAAAGAACAATAACAAAAATGTCCGCCAGAGGCATTCATTCATTCGGTGGCTTCATGACAAGGCTGTGGGCGACTTCCTGGCCCAGACTCCTGGAGCTGCCCCGTTAACTGCCCGTCCACGTCTGTTCTTACTCCTGGTTCTTTTGCTTCAGTAACTTATGCTACCTGATAGCCTGTCCACAAACTCATTTCCCGCTTAAGTTAGCTGAGTGTCGGCTCTACTGCTTGCAACCAGAAATGCCTGATGTAACATGGAGGCGACCATGGGGACAGTTTTCTGGCTCCAGGGCTGTCTCAGGCTGCAGGGGCCCTGGGGTTTCCGTCACCTGGTCCATCTGCAGACCTGCAAGCATCACTACGGACAGAGCCCAGAGACAGACAGCTGAGTGAAAATTCCTGTTGCAGAATGATATTGTCGATGTACATTTTGAAAGCACACAAAACGCTATGTGTTGTTTACAGAAGCATCCTTGGGTGGTAAAATTGCTAAAACGGAATGCGAGAGATGCACGCCCAATTCATGCCGATGGTGACCTCTGGGGAGGCAGAAAGGGAAAGGGTGCTGAAATAATAAAACAGAAAATTGAACGAAGCCCCTCCCAGCGCTCAGGCACAGGGAGCAGTTGGCCGAGACCCTGGCTTGGCCCCTCATGGGGTCCTGGTGAGTCGCGGAGGGAGATCCCGGCATCCAGCAGTTCACAGAACAGCCACTGACGGTCAGGCCAGGACAAACCAGGAGGCAGAGAGGACATGTGTCAGGAGGACAGAGAACGCAGCAGGGCCAGGGAGAAAGGTGACCGCTCATGGGGGGAGGGTGGACCTGGCCAGGACAAGACTCAGACAGCACGACCGCGTCTGCAGGACACCTACGGTCTGGACGTGCAGATCCGTTTGCAGAGGGACACACGTAAGTGTTTGGAGCATACACATTATTCTTTCTTTGTTTTAACATTGCACATTTCAAAAATAAAAACCAAAGAAAACAAAACAAAACAAAAAACATGAAGCAGACTGAAAAAGACAAAGAAAAAAATGACCACCCACAATCTCATCATGCGGATGTTAAGTAGCCGCTTCGAACATTTTAACGAGGCTCGTCCCGTCCTGGCTGTAAAGCACCAATAGTCTCCCGAGTTAGGAAGCAGCAGAGAGAGACCGTTTTAAGCAGTTTGTGCAGTGCTTTTCCCTCTGGAAACGGGTTTGCGACCATGCAAAGAATCAGAGAAATAAAGCAAACACGCGGTGACGTTTACCGTGGACGCTCTGAGCGCTTCACGCCTGCTGACTCCGTCGGCCCTCACGCCCCCGTGAAGTCGGGCGCTATTCTGAATGCCCATGTTACAGATGCGACAACTGAGGCCCAGGGAGATGAAACGGGCTGTTCAAGGGTATGTGGCTGATGTTTGCTCTCAGGTTTCAAAACTGGGAAGTCTGGCCGTAGAAGACTTTCCTGGGGTCACCCCTACAGCACTGGCTCTCGAGAAAGGTGACGTCTGCTGACAGCTCGTCATGCGTGGCCGAGCACCTCTACCTGCACGGCGAGGGAGGTTGGGTGGCCCTGTGAGCCTGCCCTACAGGTGAGGCTCGGAAGAGAGGCGTGTGGTCTGCCCAGGTCACACTGCCGAAGGGGCGGTCTGCTCCCACTTCAGAGCCCCCTCCCTCCCTCTGCCTGGCCAAGGAGGCCGAGGGCCCCTCCCGCTGCTGTGCTGTCCACCCAATTGAGCAGGCCCTTCAGTGTCGCTGGAGGAATTTCCCACGCCGAGCCAGGCACCAGAAAGTCCTTTATGTTTTTTCACACATCTCCTTGGCAGAGGTCTGCTCGGAGGGTGGCGCAGACCCCTTCATTCAGCCATCCTTGCGCCCGCAAGTTCATCTGAGCACAGCTCTGTGCATCGACCAATGGATAATAACTTTAATAATTAAAGAATAATTAATTACACCTGAAACTTCTCACTTGAGGGTACAATTAGCCTCTGGCACCTTTAGAATGAGTTGCCAGTGACTAATTGTGCCCTCAAGGAGGCATTTGTAAGTACAATTAATTGTGTGCAAAATTGAACCCATGAATACTTGGGAACATAAAAATTATTCCCACACAAAAAAAGAGTTTGTTCAAAATCCAGGCCCATATTTTTTTTTAAGAGCCTTGTGTTGGGTTCTTCAGTGCACTCAGCTGTGCCAAGGTCTCCGTAGGAGGCCACCCAGCCCCAGAGCATCGAGGGAGCCGTCGGGCAGCCACAGACCAGCAGGACACTGGCTAGTGACTAGAACAGTTACCTCTCTAACACAGAGTCACGGGAATGGGTGAGCTTAAAGGATAAATTAAAAGTTAAGGTATAACTTCTGAGTCGCCCAAGCTAGAGGACCGGCAACGGCCTCCTTGGTCCTACCCTCGCTTTTGGAGATGCACCTGCCCACAGTCAGCTCTCGGTCAGCCTCTATGGGACAGCCCTCAAACGTGAGGAGGATGGGGAGGTTGGCATTGGCACTGGACCTGTCTGGCCGTGTCACCTCCTTACTGAGAGCTTCGGCGATGCCCCAGGACCCAGAGGTTTGATCCTGGTCCCTCAGGTGCTCTCCAAGAAACCAATGAACTCAAAGGCGTCGTGCACCTGCTCCCAAACCTCACGCCTTCACCTAGCCCCCCGCCCACCCCATGATGGCGACTAACTGTTCCGTGTTCCCGACCTCGTGTTTTCTCTCTGTGTAGTACGCCCTTCCACCCACACGCGCACACGTGGACACACACAAGACACATACATAGGTGCACACTGTTGTGCCCATCCACTTACATACACCTTTACACGATGCTTACACATATACGCACACGTGAATACACATATATACATGCAAAGCCAAACATATGCACACGTAGATACATAAATATATACACACATGCGTGCTCCGCTCATACACACAATTCACTCACACACACATAGCCGCATACATACATGTCCATTGTAGATACGTGCATATGCACACATGCACGTGCTCACACATATACACACATGTCCCATACACACTCGCACATGCATGCACACAGACACGTAAAGACATGCATGCTCATGCGCAGCCGTACACACACATTGCCACACGTCCTCATTTCAGCCCTCTTCCCAGACGGGCTCCGGTGCCACCTGGGCTGCATCGTCCTTCCTGTGTCCCGCGCTCCCCGACAAGCCCTCTCACTCTCTGGGCCATCACGCTTTCTGGGTTCTCTCTACTTGTAACCAGCTCTGACTCCTCTCTGGGCTGGAAGCCCCTCAGGGCAAGGAGGTGACAGTCCTTTTTGTACCCCAGGTCCACCCCAAGCTTCCCATGTGCTGGGAGCAACCTCCCCAGCTGGGACAAATGCTCCCCCGTAGCCAGACCCCACCTCTCCTTTGCTGGGGGAGCAAGAGCAGCCCCCAGAACCCAGCCAGAGTAGTTGCTTTTTCTTCCTACCTGTCGGGACAGCTCTAGGCAGCGGGTCCTGCCTCAGTGTCCCCCACTGGCATGTTCTAAAGGGGATTTCCAGATGGACTCTTATGCAAGGACAAGGACCCAAACTCCTTCCTTGTTCATTTTGTCATTCTTTCATTCACACTCAAGCGCCCCCTGTGCTGGCTGCTGAAGGGGCTGCACGGTGCCTACAACGGAGCCCACAGTCTCCCGGGGGAGCTAAAGCAGGAAGGACCTCAGAAGATGTAGAGGGAGGAGGAGAACATTCCAGACAGAAGAGAGGCCTCGAGTGTGTGTTAGGAGTTTGTACCTGAGCTTGGTGGTGCTGAACTGGGGCGCCCCTGAAGACTCCAGCTTGGGAGACCCCTCCGAGGAGGACGCCTTCATGCCAGCAGAGGAATTTGGACTGATGATGACCATTAGGGATCAGCCGGGGCTTGGCGTTCTGTTTGCGCTCTTATTCCTCCTGGTCACCCAGTGAGACCCTCCCAATCCGCCCAGACGCCACTCAGATGTCACAGCCCCTCAGAAGCCTTTTGCGCTGGCAGACGATGCAGTATGCTTCTGGGAATGTCTCCGAGGCTTTGAGTTTCTGTGTCCCCTCCTCTAGGCACTGGCTCCTTGGGAGGGAGGAGCCTGTGCTCGCTCGCTCTCTCTCTCTCTCTCTATCTCTCTCTCTCTCTCTCTCTTTCTCTCTCTCTCAGCAGTCAGGGCTGGGTAAGGCACAGACGTTCCTGATAGCAGAGGCGGAAGAGGTGGGGTGGCGTCCTACTGTCTGCCTGCACCCAGCGGCATGGGAGGGCCGGCTGACAAGAGCAGCCTCGCAAAGCACAACGCTTTATCCTGGTTATTTTCATATTGTTTCTGGAAGGTGAAACCCCTTTGAGGACACAACTATTTTGCGGCCTGGGTATCTGCTTAAGGACATTCGCATTCCTTTGTTAGATTTTCTTCTTGATGACCCCTCAGTATGTTGCTCCACGGTCTTCTGGTGCTAGTGTTGGGTCCCAAGGGCTGCCAACCATCTAGACACCCCCTGGAAGCTAACCCAGGGGCAGAACGATGAGCCCTGCTCCTGGCTTGCAGTTCAGGGCACTGGAAAGGCCTTAATGAATCCTGCGCATGGGTTCAAGTGCAAAACAGGGCCAATCCGCTTAAGAAGGCCTGATGCTCTGTGACACTTTGCCATTGACCAGACACGTAGGGCCCACCTTTGAGATGACAGGCCCTGGGTAGGATGCTTCATATTCAGAGATGGGTAAGACAAAATTTCTGCTCCAAAGCTCCAGGCTTGGGGAAACCCCAAAGCGATGGGAGCAGTGCCGTAGGGAAGATGGAAAGCCCAAGGCAGAGAACTCCCAGCTCTGCTCAGTGGGGCAGGCCAGCCTCCCAAAGGAGGGACGCTCTGAAGTGGGTTCTGTAGGATGAGTAGGAGCTCATTGGGTGGAAGACTAGGAAGAATAGGGATAAAGAGAGAGGAGAGAGATGGGGAGGAGTTGAAGGGAGGGAAGCAAGGGAGGAAAAGGAGACCAGATACACGGACAGCCCTGGGGAGAACGGGCGAGACGGGGGGTGTGGGGCCTGGGCGCGTGCCCACAGCGCTGGACTCGTGTCAGCTGTTTTTCAGGTTAAAAGCTGGTTCATTCATTCATTCATTATTGGAACAGTCATGTACTGAGCATGTATATCATGCCAGTCTGTGGGCAAGTGGCTTGTGGTCCCGCTGCAGGCTTTTCACCCAGTCACTGCCATATGAGCCTCTGTGGGCATTGCAGGCATCGGGGGCTGATCAGCGACCCTAAGGGACAAATATGCTCACAGTCCTAGAGCCACTTCCACTTGCGGACTTTCGGATTAGAACTGGCCCCCGCCGCTGAGTGCCACCTGTGCGCAGCTCTCTGCTACACCCGCTCGTGTTCCCCAGCTCTTCCGCTCCCCGCGACGACCCTGTGGGTTATGCACTCTGATTTCACGGAGCAGAGGGCGCTGAGGCCCCGAGAGGAAGTGACTGCCTAGGGCCAGTGCTGGCTCTGCAACTAGGTCTTCTCATAGACACGCATGTATTAGGTAAGGAAAGACACAGTGCGTGTGCGTGTGTGTGTGTGAGAGAGAGACAGAGAGACAGAGACAGAGACAGAGACAGAGACAGAGAGCGGCCAGGGCTTGTGAATCAAAATGAGGGTCAGTGGCGTGGGCCAGCCCCTCCCTCTTCTCCGATGGCACCCGGGCCACTGGCCACTAGTTTGTAGAACTTTATTTCCTCAGTTGCTATCTGCTCCTTTCCTACAAAACAGAATAGAAAAGCAAAAGCCACAGGAAACCTTTGTGCCACATACAGGACAAAACCATGGTTCGCTGATGCTTCTTGCTCCCCCTTGCTGACACATGTGCGGTGTCCCTCCCTCCTGGGACCTTAACTAGGAGCAGGATAAAACCTGACCGAAGCACGTCATGTCCCCTGTTTACTGGACAGTGTTGTCTTCTGTGGAAAGTAGGATCAGAAAAGTTCACAGATGAAACGCCGCCTTCCAGACCTCCAAGCGAGAGGGTGAAACAGCTCCCCAGAGCTCCCAAGCACCCCAACTCCCTCTCACTGCACCCCGATCCCCTCTGTCTGTGGCAGCTCAGGGCACTGGAGTTATATGGACAGAGTTTGCACTTAGGATGGTAAGTCACACCTGGCCCCAGGTGCCAGTGATGGCAGGTTATCCAGCCCTGCAAATGGTCACTGCCGAGTGAGCCAGGCACACCTACATGCCCTGTTCTCACACTTCCTTCCAAGGTGGACGCCATTTGTACGTGACACACCCTCGGGCCCTGGGGGCACAGTGCAGATCCCGGTGTCAACATCTCAATCCTTAGCCTGTGTTGGAAGTCCTGCCTAATTAGGAGGCTTCCTGCTTCCTGCGAGACTGGCCTTTTGGGCCGCGTTTGTAATTAGAGCGTTCGTGGAGTGTTCTACGAACCGCGAGAACTGGTTTCTCAGATTGAGTTAATTGCTAATATCTGTGCACAGTGCTCTCCCAAGATGCTTTACGTTACAGTAAACAAACTCCCCATCTGAATTCCGAAACATGACATAGGTTTTATTAACACGTAATTATAATTATGGAGTCCTAGGATCCCCTCCTAGCTTCCTCCAGCCGGCTTCCGTGGTGGGTAGGTCACCATGATGCTTTTCCATTCTCTCTGAGAAAACGGCCTACACTGCCAAGACTTAGGGTCAGGATTCCTGGCTCTACTCTTTGCTAGAAGCATTTCAGGGGGGGAAAAAAAAAATAGGACACTGCAAACGGTTTTCATTGGTCAAGACAGGGACCATCACACACAGACAGGGAGAGTGGCGATTGGTAGAAGCCATTTGGAAAGTGATTTAGTGATAGGAGTTGAGAGCCTTCAAAACATCCGAACGAGTTCAGAAAGTACATCTGCACACAGGGGTGCACTGTGCGGCCCCCCAAATTACATAGCCCTCTATTAATTATTAGAAATTAGAAATACCAGGTGCTGGAGGCGTTAAAAAACAAACAAACAAATAAATAATTTGAAAGATGTTTGCGATATGTCAAGGGAAAATAAGTTAGAGATGAACATGTATAGTTATTACATATAATGTTATATTGTTACAGATGTGTACGAAAGGAAAGTTCTGGAAGGAAGGTTAAGGATTATCTGCGATGGATTTGCCTGGTAATTTTCACTTCTTTATGTCTTTTTGTTTTTATCGAGTAGGTATTTCTTTTGCATTTAAGGAAAAAGCCATTTTCATCTTTAAAACAGAAAAAAATATATACGTGCAGCATGAAATAAAATTGGACAACAACAAAACACCCCGAAAGATGAGCACGCTCGGACTGAGTGGTTTCACTTTTGAAATCACTCCTAAAGACATAATCTGCAGTGCAAACAAAGCTGGATGGCACAAAAATATTAACTGCAGTAGTATTAATATTAATAAAATGGCCAATAACCTCAATAGCAATAAAAGGATAATTTATGGTCCAGTCATATCGGATATTATGTACCATTCTGGAGATTTTTAAAGAATATTTATTAACATGAGACACGCTTGTGTCGTGAAAAATGAAAAGCAAGATGAAAAGAACTATATTTGTCCTAAGACTGGAGGACCTTTTAGAAAAATGCAAAATCAGCTTGACAAAGCGCATTAAATCCTTAGGCAAGTTGGAAACAGTCCCCTCCCTGTCTGTGATCAACTTCAAAACCATCACAGCAGATATTGTCAGAGCCTGAAATTCCTGCGATGTCTTTCACTTGGTCACGACTATGCCTTTAAAAAGGTAAAGCCGGGGTGACTTCGTGTTTGTGCTGAGTCACCCTCAAATACGTTGACAGTGCAGTTGCTGGTGAATAATACGAAATGCCGCTCCTGCACACCTGGGCAGCACGCCAAACCCAGCACCTCCTTTATCCAAGCAGAAATGTCCCGTCGCTCCCTGCTGCAGAACGAGTCCTACATCCGGACAGAGACACTCGCACCCAACTGGGTAGGGGGTTCTCCCACCCAGTGTCCTCTTCCATCTGAGTCATGCGGATTATTCACTTGGAGGGTCAAATCCTCCTCTCCAGTTCCCACTTGCTCAAGGACAGGCTCTCCAGGAGGTACCGCTGCCCACCCCTGCCCGCTCCGGCCCTACTTCATCTGTGTGTGGATGGCACACCACCGAACACCTGGAACTTCCAGGGCGTGCAGTGCCTGTCGTGGGGCTTTCGAGACTGGCGCTGTTGGTCTCAGCCTCCTTTTACACTTACTCTCTTGGAAGCCATGACCCTTGACAGACATCCAGTGGGTGTGGCCTGGAAAAGAAGATGACAGCCACTACACTTCGCTTTGACCTCATCCTTCTTTTTTAATTATAAAAGTGATGTGTCCGTTTTTTATATAGAAAAAAAAGGAAAATACATAAAGTAGACAACGAAAGTCACTTCTCAACTCTCCCAGTCTCGCCTTGCAGTGCGTGACAGTCCTTCTGGGGATTCAAGCCTGCTCCTCTTTTTAAATATTACTTATTTCTGATTACAAAAGTGGTATGTGGCCATCTCAGAGACTGCAGACAAATGCACAGACATGCGTAAAAGTCAACTCAAATCCTCGTGCCCAAGATGACCCTGTTCACATTTTGATATATATCTTTCAGTCTTTATTCTAAGCATATACATCTGAATTATAGCAAAATTGGGATCACACTATAATTCTAAGTTCTAATGTGACTTTTTAATTTACTATGTCATGATCATTTTCCAAGCCACTAAGTAGTCTTACATGACGAAATTCTTATTGGCTACAGAGTTTTCCGTTGGATCCCTTGTGATCACTTGTTTATCCAACGCCCTGTGGTTGAATATTTAGATCACTCCTATTTTCCTAGTGTCGTATGTCACATTGTGACAGACCATGTGTGCAGAAGGCCTTGAGAGCGTCTCAGGAAAGAATTCCAGAAATGGAATTCCTTGGCGGGCCTTTTTAAAAATCTTTTATTTTACATTTAATTGTGCTCACAAACACATAACATTTAACTTAAATGGTTTAAATTTACCACCTCAAACTTTTTAAGTGTACAGTTCGGTAGCAATAAGTATATTCACATTGCTATGCAATAGATCTCTAGAAGTTTTTCATCTTACGAAACTGAAAACTCTATGCCCATCAAACACTAATTTCCCCTTCCCTCCCTCCAGCCCTAGGCAACCCCTTTTCTACTTAGTGTTTTTATGATTTTTGACTACTCTAGATACGTCATATAAGTGGAATCATACTATATGTGTCCTTTTGTGACTGGCTTATTTCACTTAACATAATGCCCTCGAGTTCATCCATGTTGCAGTAGGTGTCAAAGTTTTCTCCCTTTTTAAGGCCAAATAATATTCCATCGTGTACGTATACCACGTTTTGTCTATCAATTAATTCATTCATCAGTGGACATTTGGGTTGTTTCTACCTCTTAGCTATAGTGAATAATGCTGCAGTAAACACGAGTGTGCAAATATTTCTTCAAGATCCTGCTTTCAATTCTTTTGTATATATACCCAGAGGTTGAATTGGTGGATCATATGGTAGTTCTATTTTTAATTTTTTGAGGAACCTCCGTACTGTTTTCTATAGCGGCTGCACCATTTTGCATTCCCGCCAACAGTGCGCAAGGACCCCAATTTCTTCCTGTCCTTGCCAACACTTGTTTTCTGTTCTTTCAACAATGGGAGAGTGGCCATCCTGACGGGTGCAAGGTGATAGCTCGCTGTAGTTTTGATTTGCATTTCTCTAATGTTTAGTGATGTTGAGCATCTCTTCATAGGCTCATTGGCCGTTTTTTGAGCCTTTTAATACATATTGCCAAAACTTCTTCCAGAAATGTCGGGCCAGTTGAAACTCCTGCCACGAATGTGAGGGCAATTCTCCTTGCTTCGAGCCAACATTGTGCACCCCTCAAATTTTAAAAGTTCCCCTGAAATAACGTAGATGAAACAGTAAGCCAGCCGTCCACATTTGCCTTGTAATGCTAACAGCTACACACAATCTTTGAAAATAAAATTTCCTCGAATTGGGCAAAGAACGGGGCTGACCTTGATTTTCTTCTCTTATCAGGAGCACCAGGACCCAAGACTTGGTTTTGTAGGATTTTCAGAATCCTTTTCCTGTTTTAAACAGTTGCATGGCTCCTGAGTTTTATCATTAAGATTTAAATGGCCATTGGATTTGGAACATTTTGAGCATTCACATCAAAGATTGCTCCAGAAAGAAGCCCTTGGGTTTGAGTGACAAGCTTAAGAAAGACCTGCCTTGTTATTCTTGGTCCTCCACTGCCGGGTCCATTGTTTTTCTCTGCTGCTCCTGCCAACTCTTCCATAATACAGTAAAAATCAAAGCCCTAAGTAATAGGAGGTTATTTGCAAATGGTATTCTTTTTTTAAATAGAGCGGTTCCTTGTTAATAAACGAAATTTATTGAAAAGTCTTTTGAGAATCCTCATGAGTAGGCAGAGGCTGGACAGTCTGTTCTCAGCCACCAGTGGTGACAAGATGAAAGCAAGAAAGTGGCTCTCTGTCGGCTTCTCACATTTCTCCCAAGGAGCCCTCTTTTAAAATAAGGGTTTTGCACATTTCCCAAGTATATCTTCATATGAACTTAAAAGTTCTGGCCACTTTTCAGCCCAGCCATTCACACGGAGTTCCATCCATATTCTCTTGAGCCAAGTGAATGCAGCTTTCCAAAACACAGCCAAGTACCCGGCTTTCCCTGACGGGTATTTCCAGAAACAGCAGGGGTGGAGGGCGTAAGGCCCCCCAAGAGTTCTTGCAATCATTCAGGGACTTAGTAACGGGCAAGAACTCTAAGGATGAGCCACCCACCAAGTTTCGTGTCGTCAGCAAACCTATTATGTCTTTATTTCTGTCTCAACTCGTCACGAAAAGTATGTGAACTATATTATGGAAATCCATACAAAATATAAACATTGTGCAAGGAAACTGGGTGTCAGTTGGAGTCCCAAAAGAAGACCGAGGCACATTCCAAAGAGGATAATTTGAGGAAGGTTTACTTATAAAAATGTGGGTGCAGGGAAACCCCAAGGAATAATGCAGCAATCAGGACTGGCAGCTGCAAGGCTGTTAACACCTTCAGGCCCAACGGGCAAAGAAAGGAAGAATTTACTAGAACCCAGAAAGAGAGAGGTCTGGAATGTCGACAGAAGCCTGAAAGCAATGAGGTGCCGGCACGCAGTACCATGTGGATGAACCCTGAAAACTGCACAGTGAAGGAAGCCAGTCGAAAGGCCACAGACTGTATGGTTCCATTTAAAGGAATTGTCCAGAAAAGGCGAATCCACAGACACAGAAAGTGGACGAGTGGGGAGGGAGGGATGAGGAGTGAGTGCTAACGCTTCCAGGTTTCTTTTTTTGGGGTGATAAAAAAGTTCTGGAATGAGATAGTTCTGATCATTGCACAGTTCTGTGAATGTACTATAAACCGCTGAAGTGCTGTACTTTCAAATAGTGAAATTTATGGCATGTGAATTATATCTTAATAAATGTTTTCAAAAGAGGGGGAAAGTACGAACTTTGGTGGAAAGGCAGAGTCCGCCCAAGGCAACCTAGTAGGGGGAAGGGTGTGGAGGAGGGAGGATGAAGGCGGGGAGACCAGGGGAAAAATACAGTGACCTCCCCTCCCCGCCTCCCTCTAGCTGACTTTGGCTTTCCATTGGCCAAACCCAACTGTAAGCCAATGGGCTAGCGAGCATCTGGTGTAGCCTACATGGGTACCAAGACAGAGCATGATGGGAAAGATGCCGAGTAGATCTGGAGGGCAAATGGAAGACATCGGCCACCCCAAAATAAAAGGAAGATAAGAATATATAGGCGAGACGAAGCTGGGGTAGGGAGACTTGATAAAATACATCTGTAAGCTACTCTCTAGTTGCCGGAGTTAGTTCAGATTTGCTTATGACCTTCCTAGAAACCAGCACGGAGGGGATGCTATCGGGAAGGAGATCTATGCTGTCCGTTAGGTAAAAACAAGCTCAGGAGAAAGACGTTCCGCCGAAGGGTGGACACAGCCGCAGGCTCTGTGCTTACCAGGCTGCAGTCACGGCCTGGGAAAGACACGAGAGGAAAGTGGGCACTGGGTTCGCTGCTCTTCTCTGCCAGCTGAAGACTCACAACCACTTCCTTCCCTACACTCACAAGGCGGGTGGTGCTCCCTTAAAAAAGCCTCTCAATACCGCAGAATCACAGGGCATCCAGCACACTCGTTTAGGGCTCGGTCCTGGGCTCAGACCCCTTGAGGTTTTTAAAATTATTATTATTATTATTATTATTATTATTATTATTATTATTATTTATACCTACAGCACCTGGTCTTCCTAGGTGGACTCCCATCCAAGTACTAATCAGGCCCGACCCTACTTAGCTTCCGAGATCAGACATCAGGCTTATTCAGGGTGGCATGGTCATAGACCATGGACCACGGCTCCACTGGGGCGCAAACCCAGGACCTTCTGCGTGTAAAGCAGACATGCTAACCGCTACACCATGGAACCACGTCCAGACCCCTTGAGTTTAAACCCCTGCTCTAACAGTTAATTCTCTACAACCTGTGGAAAAGGACTTAGTCTGTAAAATGGGAGGAATTAAAATCCACACCTCGTAGGGTGGTTGTGAGATCAAATAATGCATGGCAAAGACTTAGCACGGCTCCTGGCACGTGACAAAGTGCTTAATAAATGTCTAGTTGGCCATAATGATGATATAAGAGTTGACCAGCCCTGCGCGATCATTTCATCTCATTGGCTCATTTTTCTAGGGGAGGAGAGGGAGGCCCAGAGAGGGGTGTGATCTATCCGAAACCATGCATGCAGTCAGAAAAAAGGCCAAGTCAGGAAAAGAACCCCGTCTGCAGTCTCAGCTCATGACAGAAATCCTCCACGGCATCTCCTGTGTTTATATTTTGCCTAGAAACTGTCCCCTGGGCAGCCCGTTTGCACTGCGGGCGCAGAGAGAGCCAAAGCCTCAGAACCTAGTTGTGCTGCATGTAGTCGGTATTTGGTAAATGCTCGTGGTACGAATTTGTGAATTTTTGTTCCCATCGAGGGTACACCAAGAACTTTTCGAGGGCAGGGTCTGTGCCCAGTTTTTCTTTGTCTATTTAGTGCCTGGCACAGGAGCCTGGCATTAATTAAGTACGTAAATATTTTACGTGTATTAATTATTAACGTCTGAGGCTATTTATAAACAACTACATGGGAAAAGCCCAGTTGGGATTATGGCCTGTATCAGAAGTTAAATTCTCAGCCCACTTCAAAAAGGCCATGTGAAAACATGGCTACAATTTACCCAAGAAGTCTGGCTTCCTCATAATGACATAAAAGTGAAAATGCCATTTAAGGTGACATGTGAACTGATCCCAGAGGTGCAAATCATCCTTTGGCCTGAGCTTGCTCATTCTGCCGGTTTGTACAGGGAAAAATCAAGCCTTGGGCCCAAGTGCTATGCATTTATTTTGAGTAAAGTCTATTCTCTATCTGCAGTGGGTAGAGTGGTGTCCCCCCAAATGTCAAGTCCCGAATCCTGGCACCTATGAATGGGGCTTATTTGGAAATGGGATCTTCACAGATGTAACCAAGTTAAGATGGGTTCATACTGGATTACGGTGGCCCTGCCTCCGTGACTGGTGTTCTTAAGAGAACAGAGGACAGAGACACGGATAACAGACACACAGGGAGACCGAGGAGGAAATTGGAGTGATGCATCTACGAGCCAAGGGACACCAAGGATGGCGTGGCCCCTGAAAGCTGAAAGAGGCAAGGATTGTCCCCCAGAGTCTTCAGAGGGAGCATGGCCCTGACGACACCTCGATTTAAGATTTCTGGCCTCTAGAACGGTGAGAGAATAAATTCCTGTTGTTGTAAGCCACCTTGTTCGTGGTCCATCCCTGTCACACTGCTTTTACATTTCCTAAAGGGGACACTCTAAGGAGGTAAGACAGGAAGTTATACCAGCCACAGCCACCACTTACTGAGCTCCTACTGTGTGCCGGGATCTGAACCAGACGTTTCCATAGTTAATCTCATTGACTCCTGTCACTGACTCTATGAGCTAAGTGCTCACTCATTCAACACGTCTGTGGAACACCCACTGCTGAGACTGTCAGCGTGGGTTCTCCCAGAAAAGGAACCTCAGACAAGGTCTTGGGCACAGGGGAGTTATTTGGGAGGTGACCCCAGGAAGCAGGAAGGGGGCTTGATTCTTCCAGGAACTCTGAGACGCATACAGAACGCGTTTACCCACCGCCCCTGCCTCACCGATGACTGTCACTAATGCGAATCCTCCGCTAACTCCCCACCAGCCCACACACTTTATCTCCCCTGGACTTCTGGGATGTACCCGAGAGCAGCGTGGGACCCAGTGGTATTGGAGAAGGCTCAGGGCGGGACGCAGGAAGTCGTGTTGCCTGTACGTGAGGTGCGTGCTGTCATTACGGGGGGCGCCTGGGCTTGCACCCAGCCATTCACCTCACCTGCTATTAAAATCGGAGGTGGGTTAAATAGATTTGGGTGGAGGCGGGGCCTGCTCCATCATTTGTGGGGCCTGGGGCAAAATGAAAATGCAGGGCACTTGGTTCAAAAATTAAGAATTCCAAGATGGCAACTGTAGAGTGTTAAACCATGCAGAGGGCCCTTCTCAGTTTGGGGACCATGCAGCTGTTCAGATTGCAGTGAGACTGTGAAGGGGAGCCCAGCGGCATCCACTCCAAGTGCCTCCTATGTGCCAGGTGCCATGCTGAAGGCTTTCCACATGCAATAAATAGTGGTTCATTGTATCATGCTTTATATCAGTCACATTACATATTTCTCTTTGGTGGGAATGGGTTTAGACAAATGCAAACTACTTCCTAGCGGCCATTCTAGGCCTCCCACCCGCTGGCCAAGAACCACCTTGAGCACAAACCTGACGGTTTTTGATTTGTGTGCAAAGGACTTTGGCCAACCCCAGCACTGCAGGAACGTGTTGTGATGGTTTTTCCTACTATCGTCTGTGACATCAGAACATCACTAAACTGTCGTTCAGCTGGTGTTTAACGTGAACACAGTCTCTCTGTTACCCAACATAACTCTGCCCGAATGCTGCAGATATTTTATAATTTTTTTCCTGTCAGTAAGAAACCGTTTATATGAAATTTGAAAATTATTTATCAGATCATCGGGCTTACATTTTTATAGCTTTAGAAACAAATAATTTCTACAGGCTTCAGAAAGTTACAGACCCTCCCTGATCCAGGCTCCACAAGTACTGAACTTCCTGGCTCTCTTCTGGGCACACCCTCAAGTTCAAAGAGAAGCAGGAAGATGGCCTGATGCCTACTCAAAAAGGCCGGCAGACCTCATGACAACCAAGTGGAGTATGTGAACTTCAATTGAATCCTTAAAAAAAGAAAGAAAGAAAGAAAGAAAG
>NW_024349802.1:4983752-5046229 GCF_902729225.1 Pteropus medius
TGAAATTAATGGACTTACATTCGAATGCCAATTAAGTTCTGAAACAGAGCTTCAGCTACTCCGATCTGTACCCCTCGCCGCCCAGGGTGCGAGCGTAGGAGTTTTAACGCAGAGTTGAGAAGGACCACAGCATCTGTAAAGGCAATATGTACTCACAGATTAGAATTAATTACGAATTGCATTGTGATTATATTATCGCCGCCACGAGCACAGCTATTCTACAAAATTGTGCGGCAAAATTCCCACCTCTATTCCCAAAGGCAACTGACAGCTTCAGATAACTGTGGCTCTGGAGCGAGCTGAACCCCGAATGACCCAGACAGGTGAGTGACAATGCAGTGGGGTCCAAGGCCCAGCGACTCTCGCTGCACAGATTCTTGAAATCCAAGTGCACACAACTAGTCCATTTTACGGCACAATACAGTTACAATAAAAGAACCCACGATTATCTGGGACCACGATCTTTTTTCCTACAGCCCTTGGTTCCTGGAAATGAAGCAGGAGAGAGATAGGGAATGGATGACTAAGGACCTCAGTTAGAGGAAAAGCTCTTTGAGCTCCAGCAGAGGGCTTGTCCTGCAGGCCATTTATAGGCCCCCGGTTCAAGTTCAAAGCCATCAAGGCTGCTCCCAGGGAAGCATGAAGCTGGGAAGGAATTATGCCCTCCTGTTTAAAGCCGGGGCGGGGGAGGCATAAGTGCCTTACAAACTCAGCACTTCACACTGGGGCTACGGATTTCATTTTCTCACTACTTTTTGAAAACCTTTTTATTTTGAAATAAATTTTAAATGTACAGAGAAGTTGTTAGAACTTCCATATATCCTATCCGTTACCCCAATTTACTAGTTGTTAATATTTTCCACATTTGCTTTCTATGCATATTATTTTTTTCTGAACTATTTGTTGCATACATCATTTCCCTTTGCCCCTTTTATAAATTATAAAAATGTAACAAAATGAAGATTAAAAAACTTTTAAAAATAACCGCAAATCCTACTTCCCTAATACTAATGTTCAATTAAAAATTACCTTATTCTCTGTCAGTCTGCAAATGTGACTTTTGTATAGCTTGACTTTCTTTAAATACATTCCCTGATTCATTGATCCAACCGTCTGCCCATCTATCCATCCACTCATCCATCCGTCCAAGTATCCATCCAAGAAATACTTAATTAAGCACCTCATACCCTTCAGACCCTACAAAACACATCAAACTATCACATAATTTCATGGTTACAAAATGCGATAATTGCCAATGAGGGCGATTCTTGGCCCCTTTATACCATTTGTCCCTTAAGAAAAAGGTCCCTTGCCTTAAGTCAGAAATGTTGATATAACTGAAGTTTTAATGTATTTATTAATAATTTCCCACCAACTTCCACAAAAGTATTTTAGGTGGCTATCGTAAAAACATATCTACAACCCAGACATTAATAAAAAATGTCAAAATGGAAATCAAAAACTCTTTCCAACAGCTTTCTCTTCCCAATATTTTCAAGTCCAGGAAGTAATTCTTGTGTCATCTGTGTATCATCACCAAGCAAGAAGATTTTATCGAGTTTTATTTTCCATAATTTGCATTATCAGAATAATTGGTATTTTGTTTTCTGGATGTAAAATTATATGAACATATTTAATATGCCTTTTCAAACAACACAGACCACTCCTCTCCCACAGCGAGTTCACAATCGCTTTTCACGGAGGAAGGATGTTGCTTCCTGGAACATGACGATAGGCTGGTTGGCATCCTTGAGCATTACGTGTGACTTTGAGCTTCCTATGAGCCAAGGCAACAAGGAATCATGATGGTTTACGCAATTTTAATGGTCTGTTAAAAGCAAACCATTAGTTCTTCAAGAAAAGTGCCCTTTATTTTCTTCTGGAGTGGAGAGAGATGACAGAAAACTCCATTGGTTGTGGGAGCATCTGGACCAACTCTTGCTGCCCCCACCCTGCCAACACTGGGGTGTGTGTGTGTGTGTGTGTGTGTGTGTGTGTGTGTGTGTGTGTTGGGGGTGGCTAAAGGAAGTGACTGGACTGATGGCCCATGGTAGGAGTGTGTCCCCATGCTGTGGCCTGGAAGGAACTCATGGCTTATTGGAGGGCACAGAAAGCATCTGAGCGTTAAGAGGTACTGTGAATTCATGGGGGAAGTGACTCTGTACGAGTGACTGGGGGGAGTTCTGGAGGACAAGGCAGCATATTAGAGATTCAGCTGTGCCCGGTCGGCAGGGGAATGGCTGGGTCCCCAGGAACAATGCCTCTGCCCTCTTCATGCTAAGAGTTATGCATGTGTCACTTATACCTGCCCCCGCAATGCAGTACTGAGTCTCCTTGGGCCGGGCCTTTCACTGGAGAGCCAGGACCGCCCCCCCAGAGCCAGGAGGCTGGAAAACACCCGCTATCTGAATCCTGAATTCTAGTCCCCAGAAAGAAGGAGAGACAAAAGGGGAGAAATCACTTCGACAAGGAGTTTGAACTTGATGCGCCAAAAGAGACCTATTAACCCATAGAGGCTGGTAAACCCAGAAGAAACAGAATCAGACCAGAAGATGTGAAGTTACTTTCAATTACAACACCAACTGGGAATGGAGACTCCTGGGCAAATGAGTTGAGTTCCCCAAAATAAAGAAAAAGCTTCTTCTCCACACTCCAGGGCACTGTGTCTCTTTCAAACTCCTCCCACTGAGGAAGCTTGACACAAGACGACCTGAACAAATGAAGTATTCGGGTGATTGGATTTTTCTATTTAACTCAGACTATCAGGAAAAAGTGATTACAGATCTTTTACAAGAAGTGTTAGATGCGACCTTCTTGAACTCTTTAAATTATTTCTTCTTTCTCAATATGAAAGTAATATGTAGAATCCTTATTCTTAGTAACCAATAATTTATTTTCTGCTTTCTCATTATCACAGCTTTTTGTTGTTATTGTTTTGAAATTGATCTTCAGGAGCCTTAAAACCATGCCATGCCCACCTTCGTCTTTTTATTTTTAACCATCGTTAGACAACATGTTCAATTTTGGGGCTTTCTTCCTTCTCTCTGTCTCTTTCTTTCTTCCTTTATTCGTTTCCTTTTCTTTAAAGATTAGATTGAAAGCTTATTATTAAATGAAGAAAAACTTGCAAAGAAGAAGATGCTAAAAATGTTTCAAAAGTAACTAACTTTGCCTTTTCTGGGTCCATACTAATAATGAAAACATGTGTATGTAAACAGAATCCCTTCTCGAATGGGGGTAAGGGGATGTCAGAATCAGACAGAAAGGGGTCCAGCCCCAGCTCCTCACTTGCCAGCAGTGTGATCTCAGGGCAGTCACCTTAAGTCACCTCAGCTTCTCTCATCTGTAAAATGGGGATAATACTAGCATCTTTCTCATGGGGCTGCCATGAGGATTAAAGATACGTGTCAAGGGCTTAGCCCAGAATCAGGACCTCACGAGTTACTGGTGGTCTTTGCTGCTACTGTTATTTTTATGACTCTTCTTTTTGTATGTCTGTCACCATCCATGCTGGGATACCAGAAATTGAACCTGACCAATTAAATAGGATTAAATGGGAGATCATGGAGGGTTCTGACTGAAAAATTAGCATTTTGGTACTATATTCTGAATATTATTGTAAAGCATACATAACCTGAAATTTACCATTTTATTCATTTTTAAGTGTATGGTTCTGTGGGATTAAGCACATTCACACTGTTGTGCATCCATCGCCACGATCCATTTCCAGAACGTCTTCATCCATCATTCCAAACCGAAACTCCGTGCCCGTTAAACAACGAGCCCCATCTCTCCACAGCATTTGGCAATCTGCGGTCCACCGTCCCTATGAATTTGCCTGTTCTGGATAGGTCACGTAAGTGGACTCAAACAGTATTTGTCCTTTGGTGTCGGGTTTATTTTACTTCGTGTAATGTCCTCAAGGTTCATCCGTGTTACAGCATGTGTCAGCATTTCCTTCCTTTTCAAGGGTGAATAATATTCCACCGTGTCTACACCACATTTGTTTATGAGCTCATCCTTTGATGGACATTTGAGTTATTTCCACCTTTGACCATGAACATCATTTATATGTACAAATATTTGCGACCTTGCCTTCCATTCTTTCGTGTGTATACGGAGAATTAGAATTGCTGGATCATATGGTAATCATAAGTTACTTTTTGAGGTACTACCAAACTGTTTTCCACAGTGGCTGCACCAATTTACATTCCACATCGGCACTGCACAAGTTTTCTGATTTCTCCACACCCTTACCAACACTTCTTTTTTAAAAAATAATAATAATAACAGCCATCCTAATGGACATGAAGTGGTATCTTGCTGTGGTTTTGATTTGCATTTCCCTAATGATTAATGACACTGAGCATCTTTTCATGAGCTTGTTGATCATGTGTATTTCTTTCTTTGAGAAATATCTATTCGAATCTCTGCCCAATTTTGATTGGGCTGTTTTTGTTGTTTGGAACATTTTTTTTTTAAATTGGAGTTTGAAATAATTCTCATATTGGGGGCAAATGGGCTCAATATTTTAAAATACAGGTGTCAAGTTGAAGTGAGAAATAATTTTGGGCTCTGAGGATGCCTTCTTACATTCTCAGACACAAAACAGTATTTTCTCAGTTAAGTTGAATTCATAGCAGACATTAAAGTTGAACAAGTGATATGAAGAATTGGCTGACTTTTTGTGATTTCTGGGAGAGAATCAGAAGGCCGCTCAGAACCAAAGATCATCTGTGAAATAAGGAAGCAGACAATTTATTTATGGTAGTTTATGCCAAGAACTATCTTAGGCCATGACCTTGAGGCAAAACTACTGGGCAGAGGGGAACCCTGAAGATGTTTGTGGGGAGATGGGGTCACCAGAAAATGGGGAGACCTGGCAATGCATGTCTGGGAGTTTTTTCTCCTGAAGGGCGAACTGGAAAGACAGGGAGCGGGCCTGGCCCGGGGCCTATTAGGGTATGGTAGAAAACGTGCTTCAGACATCTTAGTAACCCAATTACGACAGCCAGCGCGTGTGAGATGCCAGGTCTTGCGCGAACGTCACATCTGGGAGGTCTTCAATCGAGTTTTAAAACCTTATTGTTTGATGAGGAACCCTCTGGAGTCACGGCCCCCACACTGCCGGTGGCACAGGCACGTTAGCAAACGAGCCTTGAGCACCTAGTCCCCGCAGCGGCCGGAGCACACGAGTTCTTAAAATGTTAACAGACCGAGAGGCCTGGGGCCGCGCTCTTTCGGATGCAGAAAGCGGTTCAGCCGCTCAAAGGCCCTAGCTCTGCCGCCCCCTCCCCGGCCCTAGCTTAAGTTTCCTCTGCTGGGTAGGGTGTGGTGCACTCCGCGTACGCAGGAGGCCACACGGAGCCACTCGCCTCCCGAATGGCCGCAGGCCTGCCCAGGCCGGACCTCACAGCCCTCCCCACGCCTTCCCTGCTCAACGTCTCAATCCAGTTCGTAACATCTCAGACGCGGGGGTTAAACAGATCCAGACTAAAGGCTCAGTTCAGCCCACACCGGGGCGCTTGGAGGACGCGCGGCCGACCTCAGGAAAGTGAGACGAGAGTTAGGGGGGGGCCTGGGGCTCAGAGAAAGAGTCCTGCGACCCGGGAGCCACTGACTCCCTTCCGCAAAGCCGGCTTCAACGCCGCGAGTCACGGGCATGGAATTCAGGCCAGGTGCGGCCGGGGCTCGGCCTGGATCCTCAGGTTTGGTGTCCGGACACTAACCTCGGGGCGTCCGAGCGGCGCGAGCTCCCGGCAGCGGAGGGGGCGCCGCGCGAGCCCAGTACAGGCCCCCCCAGGCTGCAGCGCGCCTCTGTCCCGCGGGGCTCGGAGCTCCCCGCCCCCGAAGACAAGGCTTTAAAAATAGCCCGGGCGAGATCCAGGCAACAGGAACCTTTCTTTCAATGTGTAAAAATGTTTTGCTTCTCGTACGGAACACAACCGCTGCAAGTTCCAGCACACAGGGCCCCCTCCCCGCGCACCCACAGCCATCGCCGCCTCTCGGGCCAGGCGCGGGCACCGTCTCCCGGATCCGGATTTGGGGAGAGCAAGTGCCCCCTGTGGCTGGCCCGCGCCTGACCCCGCGGGCCTGAGAAGGCAGAAGCGGCCCGCGCGGAGGCCCAGGAGGAAGTTGGAGCCGCGGGGCCGGGAAGGGGGTAGGTCGGCGCCGCAGGCCTGGCGGGGGCCCGGTGGGGCCAGGGCCCCTCCCGGGCGCTGCGCCCAGGCCCGCCCGGGCTCGCGTCCCCCCACGTGGCGGGCCGCCCGTGGCCCCACGTGGAATGGGCGGAGGAGGAAGGGCCAGAGACCGGGCTGCAGTGGCAGGACCCCCGCCCTGACGCCGAGACCCCCCGCGCTTCTCCAGGGCCTCTCGGGCGGGGCCGGGCCGGGGAGTGCCCGCAGCGCTCGGCCCCCTCGGCCGCCCGCCGCGCCTATGTGCACTTTCGCGGAGCCACTAATCCCCCGAGAGAGCCGATTTGTAGTGAGGAGTAGCTGTAGGGGGCGAGGCCGGCCCATGTGGGGTTGTGTCATTGGTTTGCAAAGAGAGACCCCGCCTTTGCCAAAAAAAAAAAAAAAAAAAGAGGAGTGAGCGATATGACTGCCTCCCGCCTCTGCCCTGGCAGACCATGGGCGCTGAGATCGCGGTCATGTAGCCATTTTTCCCTTCCTTTCCGTTTTCCTCCTCCAGCAGAGAAAAACAAATGTTAGGTTATTAAACAGTCGGGAGGCGTGCTCGGTCCAGGACTCTCCCCGATCCAAGTTGGAATTAGCATCCTCTGGGGTGAGGCGAGGCAAGGCGTGCAGGCTGGGGACCTCTTAAGACACTGGCGGGCGGTGGGCGGGCGGGGCCTTCCTGGGACCTGCGGGGGAGGATCGGGAGCTGGTATGGAGAAGGGGGGTGGGGTGGTGGGGGAAGTAGGGAAGAGGCCTGGCAGGGGCGGAGGAGGAAGGAAGGAGGGAGAAGGGGAGGAGGGAGGGAGACAGAGGCAGGCAGGGCGGGAGGGGAGGGCAGAGCAGAGATTAAGTTTTTGTGTGTGTGTCCCTGTGTGCGTGTGTCATTTTAAGGTGGCCCGGGAGCGGCCCAGAGGAGCTGGCGGCGGCCCGAGGAGCGAGGGACCGAGCCGGGAGCCATGCCGCGCTGAGGGGGTGCCGCACAGCCGCCGCCACCGCCACCGCCGCCGGGTGGGGTGGGAGGGGCGGGAGCCGCTGCCGCCACCGCCTCCCGGGTGGGCGCCCTTCGCCGTGGACGCCGGCGGCCCGGGACGAGGTAAGAGGGGCCCCGGGGGAGGGCTGGGGCCGCCGCCGCCCCCGCCTCACCTGCGGCCGCGGGTTGGGGGCGCCGCGCCCGCGCCTCACTGCGCCACTCGGGGGAGGAGGGCGAAGGACACGGAGCCGGCAACCGAGGACATCTTTGGTCTGCGCCCCCGGCCCCGAGTCCCCGCTCTGCTCCCGGGGGTGGGCGCCGGCCTTGGGGTCCCTGCCTACCGCTCGCCGCCGCCTATCGCGCCCGTTGGCCGCCGTTTGCGCCAGGATTTTTGTTGTTGTGATGAGAGTTGATGAATGCGAAGTAGGCGGTCACCTTCCTTCCCATCAGGATTGGCAAAAAAAAAAAAAGCGCGGCGGCGTCCGGAGGGCAGCGGCGGCGGCGTCTCGGCGACGGTTTCCTAGGCGCCCCCGGCTCCTGCTCCCCGAGGCCGGTGGGTGCGCGCGCGGGGGTGCCCGCGACCCAGGCCGAGCGCGCGGCGCGCCACGGGGACAATACGGCCGGATCCCCCGGGACCGGGAGTCCGAGCGCGCGGGGCCTTGCGCCTGCGGGGCGGGGGCGGGGGCGAGCGGGGTTCCGCCAGGAAATCGGGGTGCGCGCGGCCCGGGGCCCCCGGGGAAGCGGCCCCTGCTGGCCGAGGATCCCGCGCGGCGCCCCGGGAGCGCAAGCGAAAGACGGGGAAGGAGGCGAAGTGGAACCCTTTTGTTTTGCCGGCCCCGCATTGTTGGCTCCTCTGGGCAGCCGGGCCACATCTGCCGCCGCCGCCACCACTGCCGCGCTGGGCTCGGCCCGCCAAAGTCGCCACGGGGCGGGGGCCCGGGCTGAGCCGCGCGGCGGGCGGGGGCCGGGCGGGCCGGGCATTTCCTCTGCCCGGCCGCGCTCCCGCGGGCACCACTTCCTTCTCGCCCGCGGCCGCCGCCGCCGCCGCCGCCGCGAACCCGGCCCGGCCCGGCCCGCCCGCCCGCCCGCCTCCCCCGCCGGGCCGCACTTTTCGGGTGGGGCGAACCGAGAAAGAAAAAGTTTCGCAGGAGGGGCCGGCGAGGGCGCGCCCCGGGCGGCGGGGACCCGGCCGCCGCGGTCGCCTTTGCCTCCTCGTGCTCCGCGGCCAGGACGGACCGCGCGGCCGAGGCGAAGCGCCTTTCTTTCTCTGCCTCGCGCTCTTGCCAGCGCCCCGGGGCAAGTTGGGCTGGGGCGCGCGGGAGCCGGGGCGCGCCGGGGCCTTTCTCCAGCGGGAGGCCCCGCGGCGTGGCCGGTCGCCCGCAGCCCACGCGGCGCCGTGGCGCTGGGAGGCCGCGGGCCCGGGAGCTCGGCGCGGTCACCGCCGGCCGCGGCGAGACACACACGCGCGTACTCACACTCCCGTGCCTCGCATTCCGCCGCCGCGGATGGTCACGGGCACCGAGTGTGCGTGTGCGGACGTGCGGTAATCCCCCCTCCGCCCCCGAATACTTTTTCCGGAGGCGGCCTAAGCAGCAGTTGGCTCCGGGGGTCCCCCTGTTTAGTATTTTACAGGGAAAAGGAGAATTTTTCGTAGAATTCCTGCTCGCTCTGCGTCCTTGCGGGGGAGGCTGCTGGCAGTGGCCTACGTCGACATGCCGGGCTCCCTTGCCCTATCCCGGGTACACGTATCTTTCTGGATTTTTTCCCCCGTTTTTTCTTTAAAGATCGGAGATCGGGTTAAGTTCTTAGAGAGTCAGATGTGAGTGGCTTGAAGGGTAGACAAGAGAATTCTGTTCTATAAATATGCATTGGGAATTTCAAATGCTAAGTGCCTTATTTGCAATTCTGTTGGATATTCTAGAGACTGGTATATTTTTAAATGACATGGATAATTTGGAGGGGACGTATATTTTGGTTGGATTACAAAATGATTCTGCCTCCGGACTTTAGCGAAATATATCGAACTCCTGCTAGTCTCTCAAAGATTTGTCTCCCCTGCTAGGTGCTTGGGTTCAAAGGCAGTTTGAGAATTACCTCGTGTACAGGACCCAAGACTGCTGCTGTGCTGCCTCTGGGGTTCTCAGAGTAGAGCTAGTTAGTTTTCGCGTACTTCGGAGAATTCCACTGTTTTGAATTTTTTCAATAATCTTTTTACGTCTTGAAGTAATGGGACTTTAAAGGATCTTGTTTTTATAATCATTTGATTTCAAAGAGTACTTCTTACAGCAATTATAAAGTGATATTCAAAATGCTAATTAAACACTTTCAGTCAGAGCAGCTTTAATATTGGAACAGGATTTCTTTATTTTAAGTAACAGGACTATATTCTAGTGTCGAAGCATTAAATATCCTTTTGTCTGGCATCAGCCCTCTGAACTGCTCTGACACTCTCCCGTAAAAATCTCTAGTGCCCTTTTTATTGCCCCCCAAAGAAAAGTTAATGAGATGGTAGGTTTCAGGCAAAAAAGCAGGCCCTCCTTCTTGCAAAATATGCTTACAGTTGCCATTGAAGTTGGATGTCAGCCGTCAATGCACTTGCTTTTAATGAAACCAGTTTAATCGTTCACACTTGATCAAGTATAACAGGACCAAACAAAGGAAATAAGCCAGCATATTTCTGTAGAGCATTGAGGGGTTTAGTGTAAGTGTTGATGTCGGGTCACCCCCCTCCCCCCACCCAGTACAAGGAAGTGAAGCTGGAAGGCTAAGGGGATTTATGGCTCTTGATTGGTTTTCTGTACCCTGGGGTAGGGGACCCCAGTTTGTCCCTGTAGAAAGCAGTTATTAGAGAGAATGTTAAAATCTTGAGTTTGGAGCTTGTTTTGAACCTGAGAAGGTGCTTTTTGGTTTAACTATTTCCTGTTTGGGAAGATAAGGCTAAGGGGCTATGTGGTCACTCTCCTTTCTAATTGTTCCTTAATGAGGAACAGTGGAGGGCGGGGTGGCTTTGCAGATTGTGCTCAGGGCCCTGTGTTATTTATGACTTCACTTGGGATCTTTGAAACTGGCCCTTGATGGGTGTTCTCTGGGGGGGAGGGGCAGGGTGCATTACCTTTTCTGAGATTTTTTTGTCTGTTTTTTAAAGAAAAACCTCTTTTGTCTCTAAAAATGTATTTCTTTGCTAGGCACGAGTTGCAACTTCTGTCTAGGATTATGTCATCTGCTCGGCCAAGAAATATTTGCAAAGCGTGTTTCTCTAAAGTCAAGAAAGTAAAAAAGTTTGGCTACTTAAAAACCAACACCACTAGCTATTGTAAAAATACACCAGTGACATACTTTGTGAGATATTTTGGCCTTTTTAAGACTCAGGGCACACCTGTCCCTGTCCCCGTGGAGTGTCGTTTGCTTTCCCTGGCTGTTAATCTTGGTTGTGTACACAAGATGAAACAGGAAAACTTGCTATCTGTATAATTATTAACTAGCCAGTCAGTTACCCTTTCAGGGAATAATCAATGACTTTACTCTTGACTTTTAAAACTCCAAACAGAAATCCTATTCTTAAGTCTGAAAAACGTTCCAGAGAGAGATGAAACAGCCTCAACAACAAACAAAACTACAAAATCAACGTGCTACTTTTTCAGTGTCTGAGTGGTGAGCCACAAGGTAAATAAAGGATGAGGATGTAAAAAAGGTCCTGAACAAGCATCGCGCTGGATTTCAAGAGGCTATTTTTCTAGGAACTATCAAAATCCTAAAGCAAAGGGAGCTCGGGGTGGCTCACACCATTTGAAATCCTTGAGATGTGCCGATTAAAAACAAAAAGGCCAGACATCTCACCGGGAGAGGCCCACCAGAGTGCCATTGGCCTGCAGTTCTCTCCATCATGAATCATTTTTGAAGGCAAAGTTATACCCTTTGCACTTAACGCTCTTCCTAAATGGAAAAAAAAAAAAGAGTTTACAGCAAGGGTAGAATGGCCACCCTAGTTGTCATTTTTTTTACCACTGTCATTTCAATATAGAAAGGCTGTCATCGTAATGTATGTGAGTGCAGCCTGGGTTCCTCTGTTAATAATCTTTGTATCAGTGAAGAACAGCAGCCCGAGTGTCCTGTGTCCCTGATACAGGCCACAAATATATATTCATACAGTACGTGATTGGGAAAGGGAATTTATCTGTTAGGCAGGACACAAGTCAGATAATATTTCCACCCTCTGGCTGATAGTTCCATTACAGAGGGTGGAGCACATTTTTGTAGTAATTAAAAAAATGGAAGTGCAGTTCGCCTGACCCTTTGAAAAGAAGTACTTAGCAGAAGTGATCCCGTATTAGCGAAATAGTGAGGTGCTTATTTAATTCCCCCAGATCTTTCTGCAGACTGCTAGCTAAAGAACGCTTAGTGAAAACTTTTAATAGATCATAGTCTCAGAGGCTATACTGCCTGGGCAGGTATCCGTTTCCTCCCTTACAGCTGGTGAGCATGTCCTGATTCACGCCACTACAGTGACTGCACTCTGGGAAAGAATGGAAAATGGAAAATGCAAGGCTTCTCCCCCAACCTAGTCTTTTGAACTTAATTTTTATTCAAGTCCATGTTTGACGGAATATGTATCAAAGACTTATGAAAGGTTTTTTTTTTAAACCCTATCTCTGGGGTTGGAAAATTATATTTAATAATTGCAAAAAAAAAACATACTTCAGTACCATTTTTAAGGAGTTCGATGTTTCTTTTGATCCTAATTTAATGGATAGTACCCAAAAGCCATCGTCGTGACAAATGACATTTGCAAATCAATGTTTGGGCATGATCTGTAGTTTGCTTTTAGCCATCATTATGGATGTTTAGAGCCTAAATGATGGCTGCACTTGGGCATTCAGGACCTCACCAGTGAAAAGAAGGGCTTTGCACATTGTGCAGAAAGGAAAAAAAAGGGGGATTCACAAATGAATACAGAATGTACAATAGGGAGAGAGCCGGGCCATTGTTCGTGGGGAATGTTGACACTGAGCGCCGAGGGCCAGTTTCGCCTTCATTCTCCTAACTGCTGGAGAACACAGAAACTTCAGGAGCCGCAGACGGATGGGAACCCGCGTCCCATTCATCCGTCTTTGCCTGGCATGCGGATAGGGGCCACGGGCCTGCTCCCATTCCAGAGTTTTCCATAGAAGGTGGTCTTTTCTGGACCGCCAAGGAACTTTGTGTGCTTCTCCTCCCAGTAGTCTGCTTTTTTGAGGGAAAGATCCTAAAAGCAGATAGTAGGGTCCTTCAAAGAAGGGTGTAAAAAACAAACGCCCTCTCCGCTCCCCCCCCTACCCCCACCCGCCTACTCGAAATGCAGTTTTAAGAAATCGTATTCAACACTTGCCAGAAATGGAGGCATCTTAAGTCACGGGAAGCAGTTGTGTTTCTTTTGATTACTCCTCACGTTAAAGTCGTTTTTAGCGCGTTTGTGGGGTTTGGGAAAGTGCACCCTTTAAGATGAGGATTTGTTGGATTTTCGTGTTTGTCGCACAGCTGCTGAAAACGCCATCCGTGTTGCAGCTCCCTTCTCTGTTCACAGGGCGCTTCTGCTTCCACATGGGAGCTGAGAACGTCCCAAAGTGGAGCCAACTCTAGCTAAAGTGACAGGCCCTCCTGTTACCCCTCTACTTAACCCCTACCCTAGGTGGAATCAGGGTAGACGTTGACCCCCGCTGGGGGCTGATGCCAGTTCCGATTTCGGCCCGGTCTACTTGGTTAGAAGTATATGGTGCCAGTTCACCTTTCCATCTGTCTAGCCTAGTCCCTCCCTTGTTTTAGAAGTGACCTGGTTTAACTGTTTCTGTAACTAAATTTAACAGATGGTTGCTTAGAGTTGGTTTAATATTCACAAAAATTTCGATAAAACCCTTGGGTTCTTATTCATGGGGCAAGTGATGCTTTTGGTTTTATGGAGAATTGTGACTTCTTTCCTAAATAACAGCCTTCATCTTTCCGGAGGGGTCAGATGGTGTTTAGAGGATGTTAATCCCAAATAGCTCTTGCTGCTTGAACCTGGCAGGCAGTCTCACTTTTGGCTGTTGCTTTCTGGAGTGCAAAACAGTTTGGGGATGGGGGTGGGGCAGGGGGAGTGCTTTTCATCCTTGTGGTTCTTAAAATCTTTCCCACTTGTAAAATGCAAAAGAAATACACCTTTATGTTGTTGTTTTCACTCTTCTCAGAAGTGCTCTTCTGATCAGAAATGTAGTTTTTGCATTAAAATAAATCCTTAATTATGACTTGAGCCGAGACACTGTTAACTGGCTTGAAGACTAATTGGGAATAATGGCAATGTCTCTGTGTCACGTCCCAGCCTAGGTTGTGGCAGAAACTTGGGAGGGCCTTTTTAAAGGATGTGTAACATCCATGATGTGCAGGTTTTCTGCACTAGCCCAGGGGTTATAAACTCACTGCTGTGCTCCAGCCATGCCTGAAATCTGGCCTCCCGCAAGCTATCTGTCCCATCCCAGGACAAACAAAAACTTCATTATGGAGTCACGGAATCCCAGGAAGTTGCTTTGGAAGGAACCGTGGACCGAGATCATAAGAGGTCAAACTCCTCTGGCCTAATGGGATTTTTTTTTTCCCCCCAGCATGGCAGTTTAAAAAGCCTGCCTAATGTCGAGGCTAGCGAGAATCATTTGATAGGTGTAAGGGCCCAAATCAAACCTGAAATGTGGGTGTTGTACCTGCCCAGATGCAGGAGGGTGAAAGGGGCAAGAGGGGTAAGGAGGAGGGGAACTGCAGGAAATTCCTTCGGGTAGGGTTGAGAGGCCATAGGGGTGAGCGGCTGGGAAAGGGCTGAGATTTTAATTTTTTTTGCTGATAGGTGTCTTTAGTGCAGTCCGCCAGCCCAGAAGTACAAAGTCACGGTTCATCCCATGCTGGTTCAGGCTCAGGTGGGCCTAGGGAAAGGGTGGGGGCCGTGCCCTCAGGCCCACTTGGGTTGTGGAGAGCCCATAGGATGTTGCAGCTCCTGGGCCTGTCCACCTGGAGTGCCGCCAGAACCTGCAGCGGGCGGGGAGGGCCCTGGAGAGCTCTTAACAGTCCGGCCCAGAACAGTCGAGGGGATTGAGAACTTTTAGCATCGCCTGGTCACATGGGTTTGCTGTGCTGGGAGGGACTCATGCTGGCATGCCAGTGACACCAGGGAGGCCTCGTGTTGGAGCTGCCAGGCCAGATGGGGTGCGTGGGCTCCTAGCACTGGCTGAACTTGGCTGGCCACTGGGTCCGGGAGTGGCGTAAAGCTTTCCAAACACCGGAGACCCCAAGGTGCCCCGCACCCGCCTAATGATCTGGGGTGGGGGGTGGGGGTGCCATGATTTCCTCCCAATGGGGATGAAAAATATTTTTTCAGTTTTTCTAGTCTCTTCTCCAGAGGTCTGTGCCACAGGCTGATGCTGGACTGGATGGAGCAGGAGACCCAGCATGAAAGCCCAGTGGGACCATTTTCTGCCGGTGTCCCTTTCTGTCCCACGAGCACACAGACATGTACCTTTTTCTGAGTGCTTTCTGGTTATGGGCCAGAAGTCACTCCAGGAGGGCAGTCAGTAAAGAGTATGTTTTTCTGTACAGATATCGATATACACACGTAAGCGCCTAAAGTAAAATCTCAGAATGTTTTTGATCTTAAAAACATTTCACAGCCATTAATCTTCACGATGCTCCTACGGGCTACGTAATTAGAGCAATTCCTATTTTATGCGAGGAAGAAACACTGAATTGCCGCCCCTGAGTCGTAAAGAGACTCGCGTCTCTGTCGCGCGTGGGTTTGGGGGCCCCCGGCGCGGGGCAACGGTGCGTTCCGTCCAGGCCGAACCCAGGGCGACTTCCGGTCTCCTGCGCGACCTTCTGCTGCGGGGAGGGCAAAGCTGGGCCCGGATGAAAGACAGCCCGCCGCACCTGGCCGCACCTGGCCACACCTGGCCACGCTCTACCTGCTCTCCACCTGCAGGGGCGGGGTCTGGCCGCCTTCCCTCGCCGTGCCTGGACAGCCGGGGAGCTTGGCCCTGCGGGAAGGACGGTGGGGTTCCGGGGTTCCAGAACCCCAGGCCGGCAGACGAGGCCCCCTTAGCCCCTGGGGCCCGCGGACCTAGCGGCCCGCCCCTCCCCCTCTGCAGCGTTGCCTCCCTGCTCCCCACACCTATACCTGAGTCCCCCGGAAGCGCCCCTCCCTGTGGCTTTGACTTTTCACTTGTAAATGGGGAGGCTGGTGATAGAAATGGCCCTGCCCCCTCTGCCCACTTCCTCCCTCCACAGGCCTTTGTGCGGGGTCACTCTGGATGGAGGGGGTCCACGCCCTCGGGATCGCCAGCTCCCTTCCCTGTCCTCAGAGCCCGGACCCGGAGGGAGCCACGGGACGACAGGCACCCCGAGGTGGACCCTGAACCCGTGACTGGGCACCTGGCTGGACCGTGCCTGAGCTACCCCCAGTGATAGCAGCCGGCTCTGGAGGCCCAGGCCTGCGGTGGCCTAGTCCCTCCCGTGTGCCCCCAACCCCCTTTCTCCTGGGTGAACAGATTAGTTCGTTGATTGACTGCACGATGGTGGCCAAGATGCAACAAATGGTAAACGGCCACATCACTAGACTGGGGGGGGCGGTGTGCAGTTTCGGTGGCAGCTTTCCGATCTGAGTGTTTGAATCATACTACAGATAGTACTCTCCATCCAGGACCAGGGAGCTGACTGCTTCCTCTGCTCTTTGAGCCAGCAGGATCTGGGGCCTCTCCACTTTGCACCCTCTTCTCCTTGGTAGAGGAATTCCTGTGTGTTTGGCTCTTTCTGTCCTTGCAAAGTTAATTGGATGCTCAGGATATCCGTCAGGTCGTTTAAATAGTTCTTGTTTTTGTTAAGATCACAGTATAAGTAGCATTTATTGAGCATTTACTTATTAATTCTCTTTGTCACTCTCACTAGACTCTTGGTGTATGTTGCACTGGGTTTTCACAGTTCTCTCAAGTGCCTCCTGCACCTGGGGTGATGTCAGGTGCAGGAGGCACTTGGGAGACTTGCCCATGACACCCCCGTCTCCCAAAGTGGCAGAGCTGGGATTGAAACCAGGCTGTTGGCAGTGAGGTTCCAACAGGATTTCCTGGTGGGAGAGGGACCGCCTACCCTGGGAGCCTCCTCTTGCCACCCCGAGAGCAGAGGGGAGATGAGAGTTGCAGGTTGCCCCTGAAGCTGGCATGTCCTCCCGGATTCAAATGGGCCTCGCAGAAACAATTCCCTTTCTCAGGCCCAGGCTTGTGCTTCCATATCACACGGGGGCGATGGGAAGTCTGGCTTGTTTTAATTTCCTCCTTTGATTAGTGATCTTTTGTTAGGATCTCACACTCTGATGCCTGTCGGGGATTTCTGTATAGTTTCCTGGACCAGGCCTGTTTTAAATTCACTACACTTTCTGGGTTAATGACCAGCATGGCTCAGGAGACGGGGCCCCCCACTGGCCGCATGGGGAGAATCCTGCCCCTCTGGATCACAGACTCTGCAGGCAAAGGACAGACACCCAGAAGGGCCTTGAGGGCCAGGCACAGTGCTGGTTTCACTTATTCTCACGTCCTCTCCAATGTAGGAAGAAGTCCCTGTTTTACTGGTGAAGAAACTGAGGGTCAGGGGGGTTCAGCAAGGACGCCCGAAGTTTCTCTAGTTCTAGCTCCATCTGGCTCTGCTCTCTCTGATTGACTGAGAAGTCTTGGCTTTTGACTTGGGTGCATTTGGAGATGGCTTTGCCACACCAGGCAAGTTAAGACCCCTTCTGGCCTTACGATCTCATTTCTCCCTTGCCCTCCATCGGAATGTCTCTGATGCAACCCCTCAACCCCAAGAACACACACCCACACCCACCCCCTAGGATTGCATGGGTAGCTTTCACAGTGCATAGGGGTTTCTTGTATGTGTGGTGAAATTGGATTTAGTGGCCAGGGCTCACATTTCCAGTAGGTATGACTGGGATTTCCAAGTTTCTGGTCCAGGCGAGTGATCTGCCTTCTCAAAGGGGCCCCTCCTTCCTGTGTGAGCCCCTCACTTGGGAGAGGGGCTGGAGGTGGATGGAGCACTCGCCTCCCTCCAGCTGCTTCTCACTTTGCACTTGGGTTCCTTATGTACATCTCACACGAGGACTTGGTTCCTGCTGCTCAGCATTGAGGGATCCGGGGAAAGAGACAGGGAAGATGGTGAGGATTTCACCCCATTGGAATAGTCTGTTTGTACCACTCTTGTGAAAACCAGCCAGAAACTTGATTCTGCCAGGCAAACCTCCTGGGTCGCTGCCCTGCCTTCGCCTTGGAGCAAAAGGAACAGCCTTCTTTTCAAAGAGGCTATCAGAGAATTGAAAGGGAACAGCACAAAGCTGGGTGTGCCCTGAAATCTGGGATGGAGCCCTGCCTGAGTGCTTAACTCACCTGAGAGGCACCCAGAGCAGGTGACGCAGGAGCTTTCCGACTGACCTTGGCTTCCTTTAAGGTAAGGTCCCCACAAGGTGGAGATTTTCCTGAAAAACAGGCTTTCCTTTAATTATGAATTACCTTCCTGCCCTACAATGCTTCTCTTCCTTTTGCGAACACGTGGGTGCTTGCAAACACAGGGGTGCTTGGGAAATCCCTGAAGCCCTTTGCTGGTGGCCCAAGGCCCCAGAGTGACTCGGGTGGGTAGGGACACAGTGTACACTCTGCCTCGGCCTTTGGGTTCTGCCTGGTCTCCTGGGGGGTTGATGGGAGTGCTGGGGGGTATATCTCTTGACCAGCGGGTCACATCAGCCGGGGTGTGCTTGCTCGGCCCCAGCTTGGATAATGATTATATTCTGCCCGTTTTAAGTACCCTCTGCAGTGTTCAAACTGGTCTCCATCCCTCCTCACCCCACACAGAGGGAGTGGTGCGTGGTGGGGTGCAGCAGGCCGGCTCCCTCCTCAGGCCTCCCCACTGTGCTTCTGGAGGCCATGAGAAGGGCGGAGCTGCCCCCTCGCCAGGTCTGTCTGGAAAGTGGATGTGGCTGGGCCGAAGGCGTCTAGGCCAGGAGTGCTCTGAGGTCCCGTGTGGTTTTGTCAGCCTTTGCTGGCTGGCCGCAGCATGCAGGTTCTTGATGGGAGCCAGGATTCGTGGGTGGTCTCAGAACCCGTCTGGGGCTGTGGTGTGGGAGGTGAGGATCTTTGTCCTGTTCTGGGTTTCAGAGTCCCCTGGCTCTTCAGAGAAGCCCCTGAGCTTGGCATCCAGCCCCTCCGGCGGGACATGATGCCAATCTGATAGGTCCCGGCGTGCCCAGGCTGGTGCCGCCGTGAGCGGGCCAGTCCCCCGAGACCCTGTTTTTCTCACCGTGGCCTTTGTGCAGACTTCTCCCTGCTCCTCCGAGATGCTTTTCACTCAGGGCCGAGAGGTTTTTTTTTTCCACACACACATTCTTTCTTCTCATTTCTCAACTAAGCCTGGGATTAAGAATGTGGCTTCAACTGACAAAAGCCAGGAGATTTCAGAATTAAGGTTGGAATTCTGTCTGTAATGATGTCTTCCTGAGTATTTAAGGACTTTGAACGGCGGGTAATTTTTTTCTCCCTAATCTGGCCAGATGTGCTCCAAGTGAGGTGGACAAAGGAAGCAGCTCCAAACGACTTGAGTTTTCTTCGCGGTAATTGCAAGCTTGCCCGATTTGAGTCCCTTGTGTCCCAGGGAAGTGAAGGGACTGGGGTTGTGACTAACAGTTTGGGCTGTGCTCTTGCCGTCTCCGCCAGGCCTGAGAGCTTAGAAGCTCCAAAGAACCAGCAAAACCACTTGAAACACGTTGCAAGTAGAACTCTGGTTCTTTAAAATGTTTCTCTGCGAGGGAGATTAAAAGGTTTTTTTTCCCTCTCCCCTCTAATTCCTTTCATCTTCTAGAGCAGCAGTGGGCAAAAGCGGGGCGGCGGAGCGGGGAGTGACTGGGGGAGTCACGTCTGGGTTCATTGTCCTTTGTGGGGAAGGGGGCGGGGTCAGTGCAGGGACCACTTTTTGGCCTTCCCTGGAGCTGGGAGTTTTGCAGCCTGGTGATTACTTGGCGCGTCAGGGCTGTAGGCTCGGATCCAAAAGCTTTGTTCGCCCCGGCAGCACTCCTGGGGCACTGGGCTGTCGTCAGTGTCATCTGCGTGCTCACTTTGTTGGCGAGGGAGGGGTCCCACTGGAAGGACTGAGGCTGGCCCGAGGAGAAATGGCCGGCCCTGCCCTCAAAGTGGTCGCTGCAGGCAGTGAAATGCACACATTGTCACCAGCAACGAGGCGACATCGGATGGGACAGACTGGTCTGGGGAAGTGGCGAAGGAGGGGCAGAAGGAGATGCTTGGCTGCATTTGGGATTTGCCGAGCCCTGGCAGAGGGCTTCCGCTTCCAAACCCAGGACGCTGGGAATAGGGCGTGCTGTGTGATTCAACGAGGTCATGTTTATAAAGTGCTTAGAATAGGCCTGACACGTTGGAGGTGTTGGTTAAATTTTTAAAAATGCAAAATAAATAAACGAGTAACTCGGCCACTCTTGCCTGGAGGTGCGGTGTGGCCCCCCCTAACCTGCTGGGTGCAGCAGAGCATCGGATGCACACAGGGGGCGGTGGGGGGGGGCCCACACGGAGTGCGGTTTCATCCTTTGGATGTCGAGGTGGATGAGTTCTATGGAGCCAGGTGAAGTGCCAGGTGAAGGGGGTGGGGCGTAATGAGAAGGGTTTGGGGTGGGAGACGGGAATCCCAGTGCTGTGAAAAATTACCCGGAATCCACAGCGTGGGGTGAAGAGGGGGAAGGGATGGGCCCGTCGTGGTTCGGGGACAGCCCCTCTTCTGGATTCCCGGGGCCACTGTGATGAACTGCAACCCGTTCAGGAGGTTGTTTTTAGACTGTGGAATGTTACTCTGTATTAGGTCACTCGAGAAATGCCTAGTAAAATATTTACTTTCCATTTAAGACCTACTTTCCCTTCCCAGAGAAGGAAGAAACAGTGAGTGGCTGGGTGCTGCCTGCCTTTTGCCCGAGGACAGGCAGGGTGGGGGCTCAGCCCTCCGGCTCCACCCTGACTGCTCAGAGCAGGTGAAGCTCAGCGAAGTTGGCCTTGACCTAGCCTCCTTCCTGGGAGAGTCAGTGCCTCTGGGGTGCTGCAGGCAGTGGATGGCTTGTTGGGTTTGCTGCCCTGGTGTGTGGTGGGCGCTTGGGCAGCCCCAAGTCTGGTGACAGTCCAAGGTCCCACTGGGCGGCTGATTCACTGTCGCTCTGTGTGTGTGTGCGTGTCCCTCCCTGACTGGGACCTGGAAATGGGTAGGACTTAATCACCTCTGGAGCGCTCATTGAGCAGGGGCTGACTGGGCGCTCACGAGGGCCAGCGCGGCCTGGGTGTGGACGTGAACCCCTGGGCAGCGCTGCCGCCTCACGTGTCGGGGTGGGGTCCAGGTGCTGGGAGTACCGTCACGTGAGTGCGAGATGGTGAGGCGGGGGCTGTGGGACCGTGTTTGGGAAGATGTCCTTTCAGGGTCTGTGGAAGAGACCATTTGTCACCTTCAGGGCAGGCTGGTCATTTCACGGACCAGCAGTTTCTTTTGGGCTCAGTGCATACCGTTAAAAAAGTCTCACTTGAAGAGCGAGATGAGCTTTGAAAACGTCCTTGGCAGGCAGCCAGTGCTGGAATGCAAGGGCATCTGGGGTCAGGGGTCAGCCGGTGCGGGAATGCAAGGGCATCTGGGGTCAGAGGTCAGGATGTCGGAGTGCCACATTTGCAAATCCCAAGGAGCATGCACGGTAAATAAGACGCGGATGCACATGGCAGTGCTCAGGCGTTAGTTGCCTGTCCCCGTTATTACTGGCATTACAGATGGTGGCGAGAGTAGCAGAAACAGTGGCCACACTGGTCGCTACGGTGGTGGTGATGGTGCTGATGTCATTGAAAATAAGTTCCCTTCCCGCCTCTGCCTTGTTCACGCTCTGCATAGTGTGTTTCACTGCAATCCTCTGGAACGTAATATTGGGATTAGTATCTTCCCGGGACAGGGAGGGGTCCTGTGTGCCCCGGTGTGTCAGAAGGCAGTGGTGACTGCTAGCACCCTTCAGCCCACCCCAGCCCTGCCCTTCCCCCGGAGTCGACACGTGAGGTTAGTGCGTTTAGTGGTAGGAGCCTGGCTGTGGGCTTGGTAGTTTTCATATGAGAGAGAGAGAGAGAGAGAGACTCGTGCAGTCCCCAGGGAGGTGCCCAGTGGTTTGAGAGGGTGGCCTCTGGAGTAAGGGGCATCTCCAGGGCACCCCTGGCCGGGAGTCAGTCTCCTGGGGCTCCACGCAGCATCCTGTTGGGAGAAGCTCCAGGTGGGGCCAGACCATCTGTATTTTTAGCAAACTCCTTAGGAGGCAGGGGGTGGGGGAGTTCTTAAGCAGCCAGACCCGGACCTGCCAACAGCACACAGACTTTCTTTCAAAACAAACCACTCCTCAACACAGCCGCCCACTTGAGTCGAGTTTTCGAACATTTGGCATGACAAATGATTGAAAGATTTTATATAACTCGAACACCCTCCCCCCGAATCTGAATGAACAGATTTGAAAGTGGAAATAGGGGTTTCTGCCCGACTCAGTCTCACTTTTTGGATTTAAAAAGAATCCTCTTATTCCCTTGAGCAGCAGCGGGCACTCCTAGGATCATGAGGGCCATTTCCTGGGTGCCCATTAAAATTGGAGCCGGTTCCGTATTCAGATGCACTTGTCGTTTAACTTTCTCTCCCGACCCATCAGCAGTGTCCATCGAGAAGCGCTGGGCCGCGCGTCACTGCAGACTGGCAAGGGGAGAAATTGCTTTTACAAATTCAGTTTTATTAAGATATGAGCCACTCTGTGAAGCACTCTCTGCATACAGCAAGTCAAACACGGGTGCAGTAGCATCGATAGTTTTCAGGGACCCGCGTGAGCTTGACTGTGGGACCACCATGAGGCACGTCCACCTCAGTATGCAGGTGAAGGAAGTCGACCTCCAGGAGCTCACCTGTGCCAGATCGCATTACTTCATCGTGATGCCAGGCTCGGACTCGGGGACAACACCTTCTGTCTCAGAAATGAAAGCGAACGCTTATTGCGGCAAATCCTTTTTATCTCGGCTAATGAATTTATTAATTAATGAGCTTCAGCGAGGCTGATAGCTTTCGTTTCCACCTAAATGCCAACTTACCTTTATTTTGTTGGTAGAAACCCTTGGCACCTACTTCATTCTTAGCCACAGGCAGCCTCGACGCGAGACGGTGATGCCCCGTAGCTACTGCCCACGTGCGGAAGCAGCGGACCAGTCTCACCAGCTATGCCGGTGGGCTCACCATTCCTAGGTGATGGAGCAGGATCTGAGCTCCAGTACTACGCTGTGTGTTCAGGTACCCCAGTTCTGGGGACAAGGGCGTGCGTGCGCATTCGAAGGCAGGGAGGCGGGCAGGGGCGTCCATTCGGTTATGGGTCTGGAGCCCTTGGCCGCAGTTCCTCGTGCTGGTTGAAGGGTGAGCTTGAAAAGGACATGTATGATGTCCTTGGAGGAAGAATGACTTCAGGGGCCTCGTGCTGCTCCTCGGTACCCCGTTGGTAATTGCACTCGGGCTGGAAGGAATCGCCTTTCTGGTGGGGGTTACTGCTCTCTGAAGGAAGTTAGGGGTGCTCTTTGAATTGCATGCAGAGCCATTTACTGTGAGAAATCACAGCCACAGCCTTACCCGTCACTTGGCAAAGAGGCACGGGGCCACGTGTTAAGAGGCCGCCAACTCTGCTCTAATGCTAGAAGTGGAAGCCTTCGGGGCCCCGGCATCTTTGGGGGCTGTTTTTGGACTTAAGTTAGCAAAGAAATGACTTTATGATTTACGATGTTTATGAAGACTAGCATACCTATCTATTTTCATGTAGACATCTTAATAGAGATTAAATACAGAATAAAGCAGGATGCGTGAACGGAGCTATTCCCATAAGCAATATTGTAGAGTTAGGCAGTGTAATTATGTTTTGTACACTTCCCAATTAAATAGTTATGCATTACTGGGAAAACCACCTGTAAGAGGTTTAGGAAAGCTTTATAATATAGCAGATCAAATAAAATAGATGTATGGTATTTTATGCATAGGGTTTTAAAGTTTTACGTTATTTGATAAGGTGATTCAGTTTGATTTGTGGAAATTTATGCGGTGACATTGAGACAGATTTGCTGCTTCTGAAAACTGCCCGTGGAGGGAAGGTGAGCTTGCACTGTTCGCTGGATGCCAGGGCTGTGTCAGGAGCAAGGAGGCTTCCTCTGCGCTTGAGCAAAGCAGTAAGGCATGTGCAAGAGCTGATTGGGTGCGGGGTGCCAAGTGCATGGGGGGGAAGGTGGGTCATTCCCAGGATGAGGGGTCAGGGAGGGTGACCGGCTGGCTGGAAGAATCAGAAGAGGTTTGTGGTGGTCTGCTGTGGCTGAACATAACCTCTAGACTTGTTTCTGGTCCCAGACCCCCTGCCCCCATCCTGATGAGCAGAAGGCCTTGGGCGAGTAACCCCCACGCCCCCCTTGTGCCTCTCCGTCCTCACAGGGGTGGTGGCGTGTCTTGCATCCACCTCCATGTCTGTGAGGGTTAAGTGCGCCGACATATGGCAGACCCTTGACTCACCTTGAGTAAATTCTCAGATGGGCATTGCGGTTGGGGTGACGAGAATGAGGTGGGGGGCAGTGGGAGGGGCTGGGTCTGCAGATGTAAAGAGAGGGCCAGAGGGTCATGGGGTAGCCCTGATGAGTTCAGATGTCCCACCATCAGATGAGGCACTTCAGAGCCGTAGCTGTGGTTCCTGGGAGACTGGACCAGCTGAGGGCTTCGTGGGTAGGTGACATGACGATGGTGGAGCTGTCAGAGGAGTGTTTGGACACAGGCTGGCAGGCCCAGGTGCCTACTGGCTGTGGAGCAGAGAGGGAGGAGGTTGGGGTCCACTCAGGTGCTTGGGGGGGTGGTGGGTCATGGTGGGTCAGTCACCATTTTGACCCAGTTTATCTTATGCCGAAGCTTCAGTTTCCATCTCGTGGGAGGACATGATCCTGCTGAGTTCTTCAGGCCCAGGTGTCAAGACAGAGCCCAAGGCTGTTTTGTCAGTTGTCAAAAACTTCTTTCTTCCTCCCCGTAGGTCATCTACACAGAGGCTTGGGGTGGTGGCCGTCCTCCCTTGCAGAAAGAACCAGCAGGGGAAGGCTCTGCCCTGAGCTTGCTATGTGACCCTGGGTGAACTCTGACTCCCGAGCCTCTCTGCCCTTTGGCACTGGTACCTGGGTTCTCTGGATGGAGATGTGACTGGGGTCTCAGCACCACCAGACAAGGACCTGTTTGGCTGAGTGTGGCCTCTGGGGGAAGCTCAGAGGCGCCGCTGGCTTGGTCCCTGCACCCGAGTCCCAGACTTGCCCAGGGTGACGATGGCGGCCGCCAGCAAGGGTAGACCCAGCCCCACCAGAGCCTTTCCTGCAGAGCAGAGGACGGGCTGCTGGGAGCCTTTCCCTTCCTGCCTTCTGACACGTGGGTTTGGCGGTAAGCTGAAAGGGCTGTGACGAGGCTGGATGTGCTGGGTGGGCCCCCAGGTGAGAGCAGTTAAGGTGCGGTCCTCAAGGGGAGTCTGCTTTCCATTTCCTAGCCCGTGCGCTGGATTGCAAGGAGCCGCGAGCAAGTTTGTAACAGGCGGTGACGCTTCTGGGCGTTGCTCATGGGGACAGAGGTGATTTCCTGGGGAGCCCGTGGGGTGGGCTAGGCAGCTGCAGTGTCGCCCGTCACCAGTTGGAAAAGCCGCCCTGGCTGCAATGGTATCACACAGGAAAGTCATTTGTTTTTATTATTTGTTTTGGTGCTTTTAAAATTTTTACATGGATATGATTTACATACAGTGTAATTAACCCTTTCAGTGTGCAGTTCTGCAGATTTTAACGAAGAATGTGTGAATGCCACTGCCAGGTGGTTACAGAGCAGTCTGGCCACCAAGGAAAGGCCCCGCCCCCTTGTAGTTATGCCCCGCCCCCACCTACTCCTTTTTGTGTAGAAAGGCTGGCCTAGGACGTTTGGGGAGGTGGGCAGATGTTCGGCAGGTGCCAGGATTTTCTGGGACCCTAGCGTCCTAGGGTTTCGCATGGCCTGGGAGGACCCTCCAGTCACGGATATGCCTGAGTGGCAGCACCGGGGCCACTGTGGGGTGCCTGAGAGTTGAGCAATCTGGCCCAGGCTGGGCGGGTCGGCCATTTGCTGTAGTCAGGCTCTTGTCTGCCCTGCCGCCCCTCCCCGCCACCAGTGGGCAGTTCTGAGTCTGCACTTTCTGGGCCTCAGTGCATCTCAGGCCATTCTCCCTGGGCCTCCTGGGGACATGCACACAACAGCTGCTCACCGCCTCCTCCACATAATGTCCCGCCAGCCCCTCTTGGAAGGTACTTGGGGACAGGTGCATCTTCCATCCGCTGGCTCCTGGTCCAGAGAGACTGGTTGTGACCGCCAGCCACTGGCTGCTTTCTCCTTTCCCCTTCGGGATAGTGGCTTTGGAGAGAGCCAGGTGGCGTACTTACTGTGCGCTGTGGCCACGCCTTCCTGTGTGCCGTTCGGTCTTCCTGTGACCCTTCAGGACGCAGGGCCGTGGGGCGTCCCTCTGGTCCGTGTTTGTTTTCCTGCAGGGAGAGGCCTGCCACCTTCTTGTGGCCAAGGCAGGTGGTTTGTGGAAAGCCTGGGGGAACTGGAGAACTTTCCCGTGGGAAGGCCAGTGCCTGCCAGCGCCAGCAGTGGGGCACCTGTGTCATGTCCCACCCTGGAGCCAGAGTCCTTGGCTCCTGCCAGCTCCTGCGTGTCAGATAGGGTCACAGCTTCTCTCCGAGAGGAGGGGCTGTTCAATGAGAAGGTGCCAAACACCCTGAGCCCAGAGGACTTGCTGGGCAAGTGTCCCCTGTTGCACTGTGAAGGGAGCGACAGTTGACTTGCTTTCTTCACAGTTTTTAATATTCTCTTATTCCCATTCAGTTGGGGAGAATTTTATGAAATGAGTCTCAGAATTTTAAAACTTTTCTGGGGACCTCTACATTCATTAACTTTTTGGTTGTTGCTGGAAGTGTCTTTTCATTGTGCATTATCTGTCGGGCCTCCTCTCCCCATGTGACCCCAGCACTGAGGGCAGGTGACAGTGTTCATCACACTCAGTGGCTCATGGTGCATCTGTGTGTGCATTCGCTGTGGTAGGGAACCCTTCGATGCCTGTGAGCTGAGAGCGAATGTCACCTTGGTCACTGGCTTGAGATCCATGTCTCAGCATCTTCAGCCTCTGGGGTGGTCGGCTGAGAACCGCAGTGTGGCCAGTGCTGTGGCGATAGGGACAAATGTTTATAGGGTTTGGGGGTCTTCCAGGCATGAGGAGACTGGAGCCTGGGGTGAGTAGCTGAAAGGTTGGCAGCCAGTACGTCCCAAAAGCTTAAGGAGCCAGCAGGCTGTTTGAACTGGTGTCCTGGACCCTGAGCAGAATTCGTGTGCGTGTGTGTGTGTGTGTGTGTGCGCACGCACGCGTGCAGCCACTAGCTCTTACTTTGGGGAGAACACCCTTGTCCTCCCGGCCTGGACAGCCCTCAGGACCTGGCCACAGTGAGGTTCTGGGGCTCGGTGCCTTGACAGCCTTGGGGCTGCAGGGCCCTCTGTGCTCCTAAGCAGGAAAAAAGTTTGCTCGAGACTGGAATTCATTACGAGTAAAGTCGAATGCTGGATTTCATTTAAACATGAGGGAGAAACGTGTCTTAGGTCCTGAAGAGCGTCAGTGAGCATATTCAGCCTGCCTACCACAACAATGAAAGCCACAGTGGGTGGTCGGAGCCCGGGCTGCACAGCTGTGAGCACAGCAGGGCCACTGTGCTGGTGTCAGGGCCCTGCCCTCAGGAGGCCCCACCCACAGTCTTCCTCTGGCTCCACCCCTGTCTCCACAGGTAACTGACGCCAGAAGCTGCTTCCCTTGGGTCACCCTGAGATTTCCTCCGGCCCCCTTGAGTGGACCCGGAAGTGAGTGGGCAGCCGGTCTGCAGCGCCGCTTGCTGCTGTGACCAGCTGGCCTTGGCCAGGAAAACATTCTTGTGGTGCCACACGCATTGTCAGCTGGCTGTTTCACAGGAAGCCAATTAAAAAAGGCCTTTGCCTTCATTAAGAGTAGGAGAAATACATTAGTTTGGTGGCTAAGTGATAATAATATAGCTACTTTTTTTTTTGAGTACCAGGAACGTGCCAGGAGGGGAGAAGGTAGAAAGACGTGTATTTGCTGCCTCCGTAATCAGAACGGCTCCTGTGCCTCTCGTGGCTGGCTTAGGGCCGCTCGTAATTTGCCAGGGACATAGGTCTTCGGTGACACCTGCTTCATGGGCGTTGAATCAGAAGCCCCTATCTTTGCACAGCTGACCAGCTGAGCGAATCCTTGTATGCACGCGGTACATCTGGGTGTCGTGAGTCGTGCGTCTCGTACCCAGAGCCTAGGCCTTGGCGTGAAGTCTCAAGGCTCCGGAAGCTGACGGGCATTTCAAGAGGCCGGTCCCTTCTGAAAACATACATTTTTGTTTACATTTGGGTAATAATCGGCTGATCTAATTTTTTTTTTTTTTTTTTTTTTAGCCTTTTGGCTCGAAGAAATTTTCCGTTTGGTGATGGCAATTATCCCTTGCTGATACGTAACTTGATTACAGCAGCTCTTCCCAGTCTTACGCAGTTGATTATCCTCGAGCCTCCTCCTGCCTCGTATTTAAACTTATTTTTAGCTCAGTCCTTGAAACCTCAGTGTGAGACTGTCCATCTTCTGTTTCCAAACTGCCGAAGGTCGTTCCAATCAGCCCCATCCAGCGGTTGCCTTCTAAGTCACGTTAGCGTGGTAGGGTCAAGGCCTGCTGGCCGGGCCGGGGTGTGGTCTGGGTGCCGCGAGGTCCCCGAGCTTTCTCCCTTCAACTCAGTCAGCACAGGGATGAATGAACTTGACCAGCAGCCACCTGGATCCGGAAGCTCCATCAACACAGGGATTATGAGGTATTGAGGTGAATAGAGGCACTGTTGTTAACCCCAGCCTGGCCCAGGTGAGAGGAAGCCTGAGAACCTGTCACCTGTCACCAACCTAGACAGGACCTGGTTTCGTCAGGTGCCAGCCCAGGGCTTTGGGGGTGGTTTGCTCCATCCAGACTGAGTGAATGCTGAGTCCCCAGTTCTGTTTGTGAAGCTGGTCGCCAACCTCGGTTTTATAAATGAGAGCGGTGGAGCTGGTTTTGGGGGGACAGGGTGTCCCTCTTCCAGTCCTCTGCATCTGACTCCCCTTCAGAGGCCCCCAAAGTCAACAGCCCCGGTGGACTCCCGGATGTTTTCTGAGCCTTACCTTGATAAGAATAAAAAGGTTTTAGTGCTCGATTTGATTTGTTTGCTAGAAGATTAGTACAAAAGCAGGAAGGAAAAGGAATGTGGCGGAGGTGATTGCTAGGCTGGCAGAGGGTATTGACGGATTTTTGCTGACAGTCCTCGTTTAAAGGAATTCCCTGTGAGATTTATGAAGCCTTTCCAGTTTATTGTCTTTCCAAGTAAGGTAAGCAAATAAATAGGTTATTCTCTTTTATTATAAACCTCGCCAGTGTAAGATTAAAAAATAAGAGGAAACAAGGCTCCATTTTTCCAGCCCACTGTGTTTCTGGAATTTGGAAAGCATCTTGGAAAGGCTTTGTGTTTTGTTTTTGGCTCGAGTACATTGTGCATTTAAAAGATAAAGTTTGACCCCTGATAATGTGTGCTGTTCACCATCCTTGAAGAGAACTGGCTGCAGCCTGGGGGGGAGGGGTGGGGAAGGAGATGGCAGGGACAAGGGGCTGGACCTTGAGGACCAGCCCACCGTGGTCACAGGCCCCTTGGGAGACCAGGCCGACAGTTCCCAAGACCCTGCTGGGTTTGGTCACAGCTGCTGCACCCAGAAGGGACACGCACCGTCTCTAAAGGCTCGTGTCATAGCCCTTTGTGGAAAACAAAACATACTCTGGTCAAATGGTGACTCTCCCCAGCCTCTGCCCCCCGTCACTCCGATCTCCCCCATCTGCTTTTTAAACGCCTCCTCCGAAATGGTTGGTGCTTTCGGTATCTCAGTGAATTGTGATTTGGGTGACGAAATTTAGATTCTTAGGGAAAGAATAAGCATGGGAACACGAGACCTTGTAATAAATAAACATCTTTTTTCCTGGTAGTGACATCAGTGCTAAAGATGTGGGTAGAGAACATGGGGTAACCTGCCCCCCGCTAACTGCAGTCCCCCCCTCACATTGCCCAGAGCCCATTTGAAATCGCTCCCGGCTCTTTCAAGGCCATGGGTGGCGTCACCAGGAAGTCATCCGGTCATTTCGGGAAGATGTGTTTAGGTCTCTGTCCTGAGGTGTCTGTGGCCTGGCGAAGCTGTTTCGGGGGGACCAATCATCAGTGTGTGGATGGTGGCCTGTGACAGACCAGGGTCCCGTGTCATCGGCCCTGGCCCCTGGCGAGTGCACCCTGTGGAGTTATTTCTTTTCAGGGGGTTGTTTCAGGACCGAAGGGGACCTGAGCAGGGGGCCCTGGAAGGTGCCAGGGGCACGGTTCCTGCAAGAATGGGCTTCTGTGGGGTTCGTTTCCCTTCTCGCCTCCTCCCTCCCTGAAGGGCAGTGCACTCTCTAAGGGAGTGGACTTTTGTCATCTTGAGCCATGGCGGGAGGGGTGCCGGGGGGGCTGGCAGAACAGTCGTCTTGGGTGAGACCTGCCTTGGGTCATTTTTAAAGCTCCCAGATGATTCTAATGGGCAGCCAGACAGAGAACTACTGCCCAACTCAGCAGCCCTCAGGTGAGGCCACTTGCCCTTTTGGGCCCGTGGCCTGGAAGGCATGAGCCCCAAGAACCAGGCAAGTTCAGACTGGGGGCAAGGACAGGGAGAGAGAGAGGCACCTGGGAGACCCAGCTCCTCAGGCAATGTGCTCGGCCTGACAGGTTCGCCTCTTCCTCAGGGCCCGATGCCAGGTGACCCAGAGCTGCTCACCGAGAAGTGTCGCCGGCAGGCCCCTCCCCCGCGGCCACGTCTCCCACCGACAGGTGGGGGTCCTTGGGGCTGCATCGTTTCCTCTGCGAGGCTCTCCTGGAGCGAGAGTGGAATCAGCTTTGCAGGGCAGGTGCCTGTGAGCACGTGAGAGCGGCTGCTGGGGTTGCGCCCACCCTGCGCCCCTCCTGCGTGTAAATAAGAAAGCAGGGCGTCCGCCGTTTGAGGAGGAGCTCCAGGAGCCAGGGAACCTTCCTGCCTAGGTCAGTGTGCCGCTGGAAGGAGAAAGCGGCTGTTGCCGAGGAAACAAAGCTGGAGGGCCTGAGTCAGGCCCGTGGACCTCTTGGGGTTCCGTGCGTGGGTTGGGATGCGAGCCTCAGGGAGTGGGGAGGGTCACGTGCGTTTTTAATAGGAAAAGAATTCAGCTTCTTGGAGTGTTTCATAGGAATCCGGGACCTGACATCGTGCCCTGTGTGGGGTTCCTGGGCCCACAGAGGCTGGGGGGCATGTTCTGTGGGTTGGCCGGGACAGGCGGGAGAGAGGGATCCAGGGGTGCGGGTGAGTGCTGAAGGGGGAATAGAGGAAATCCTGGGTCAGTGGGCTTTTGTGGGAGGCTCTGGGGGGAGGGGAGGGGAGTTCAGAGGTGTTGGTGCCTCCAGGTAGGAGGAAGCGACCCTCTGAACCAGGCCAGGAGGGTGGGTACCCCTGGCCCTCTGTGCAGGATGCCGTCTAGCTGTGAAAGGGTTCGAGATTCTAAAAACCACAAATAAGATCCTGGGTGACTGACTGTTGTGGGGATGAAGCCATGGCGGGGGGCGGGGCGGTTAATGGAGCAGAGGGCAGAGGCCGCCAGCCAGCCAACTGGAAGGCTGGGCTGAGAGGCCTCAGCTGGTGGTGGGTGAGGGGGTTCTCGCCTGACCGGGATTCCGGATAGGGAGGAAGTCCCACTCTGGTCCTCTAGGCTGATTACTTGAGCACCTGAGGTGCTAGGTGCTTACTCTACAGAGTTTGAGCCGCTGTGACAAGTGGCACAGTTTTTTGGCCAGGTCTTTTTGGATCTTTTCCCTTGGGAGCTTTGCTGGACCTCGCTCACTCACTGAAACTCCAGCAGTGATGGGAACCAGTAGGCTCGTGGGGCCAAGCAGATTCCCCAGCCCCTGCCCGGGCCTACCTGCATCAGCCCTGAGCTCAGAGCTAGAACCGTGCTGACACCCCTCTGCCCTCCTGGCGAAGGCGGGGGGCAGGAAGCAGAGGGTCCTGAATTACCCGCGGGGTCCATCCTGAAACTCAGTCCCATTCCGCCGAGTCCCTCCTGCCCCGTGGCCTCTGCTGAGTGGCGTGCTTCGCCGTCAGCTGGGTGCACTTCAGTTGGACACGGTTTGAGTCGGCTTTTGCTGCTGTGGACTCCTGCATGAGGCTCAGAGCCTCAGTCTCTCCGCCCATGAGACTGGAGTAATAATAACAGGTTCTTGATGGAGGGCGTGACCGTTAGAATAAAACTAGGTGACAGGGTTTGAGTCTGGTCGTCGGGGCTTGGCGTAGTCTTTGCACACACAGCAAGCAGAACATGGCCGCAGCTCCAGGACGTGGATTTTGAATGCTTGCATTTGTTCCTTCTGATACACGCTTTAAAAATCTGATCTGTAGTCTTTTGTTTCTTACTTAACGTCATACCGGTGAAGTCTTGAATGTGCCTTTATGTGTCTTTCTTTCTGGAACCAAACTTCGTTGCTGATGCAAAAAAAAAAACAAACAAAATAGAAAAACAACTCTAATCTTGGGGCCATGGCCAGGAAATGTCTGCCAGACGCTGAGTTCTGTTAATCGCGTGTGGGTTTGCACGTCACACTCAGGAGAAGTACAATAGGAACAAGGCCCTTTCTCGTCCCCACGAAGCTCACAGTCTGGAGAGATGGTTCACTTGTGTGTTAAGGAAGTTAGCAGGCTTTGCTGTTCTTTGAGGTTGAACAACTCTGAATTTGTTCATTTTGGTTTGTTATCGTCGAGGTAAAGACGTCGTTTTAGAAGACCAGTCCAGTCTTTTTATCGTGTTTTAACAGTTTACACGTGTGTTCAAACGCGATCGAATTACAGCCTCCCAACAACCACCTCTGTTTTCCGACGGGGAAAACAAGGCTCAGATGAAGTGATTGCCCCCCGAAGAGATGGCCCTGCTTGCGTTTCTCCAGAGCATCAGTGTATTTACTTTCCTGTCTCCTGGTCCTTGCACACTTGAGTTGAACGAAGTGGGAGTAAACGCACTGCCGAGCTGTAACTTGGGTACCACTCTCAGAGTGATGACAGGATTGAAACACAGATTAGAGGATGGGTTTGCAGGTCAGCAGGCTTTGGAGGCGTCTGAGCTCACCTTGGCCTGTATCCCATCCCCATCCCCCGATACTAACTACCCAGAAGGCTACACTCGCTGAGGGCCATCCTGAGATGGGTATAGAGGCAGGGGGCTGCCCTGGGCAAGAATTGGTCCACAGATTTGTGTATCATCTTTTGTGAGTGCTGACTTACCTGTACACATACTTGCACACACCAGACACTTGGTGTTGGTGTACCTGGCAGTTTGAGCAGGATCCGGGGGTCCAGAGCTCTGCTTGCTGCTTCACTCACAGTCCAAGGAGCTTTGTGTAGGAAGCAAGCTTAGGGTCAAGTTCAAATCTTTGGGCCATAGTGGACCTTTTGATCGAGTCACTCGTTCTGATTTTTCATGTGGTATCTGTCACTTGCCGAAAAGAGGTTATTTTCTGGGGCTCTCATTCAAAGCATCATTTTGTACTATACCATTAAAATTTTCCGAGTGTTTGCTGATTTGTGTTTATTGAAACTAAATCCATTAGGGTGATGTGAAAATAGCACTCAACTGTTTACCAAATCGGATTCTTGTTTTTGATATTTTAGTGCATCATCTGTTCTCACTTGAACGTCGTGGAATTTGTTGGTAAAGTGTTATGCAGATGAAAACCCATATTTCAGTGAAGATTTTTTTTTGTTAATTCAGATGAGTTTATAAGAATATTGTAGTCAAGGTGCTTGATTTGCCATTTGAAGCAGATCGTGTGGTTGATAGTAGAGCGGAGTTTTCGGGTGGGCTGTGATCTTGACCCAGATCCAGGTGCCGAGTCGAGCTGATGGGAACTCGCCCTCTCCCAGCTCTGCCCCTCACCGGCTGGATGGCCTTTGGCAAGTCACCCAGCCCTGGGCTGTGGCTCACCATCTGCGAAGTGGCGATCCCTGTGTTTCTTAAAAGGTTGTTGGAACACTTGAACAAAAGCACCGTCATTTCATTGGTTTTCAACATTTTAATATCTCCAAGAATAAGCTGTGTCATAAAATTGATCACATGCCAGAGTTGAATCGACAGTATTTTTTTTTTCTTTATTTCTGGGCCTAAGATTTGATGGTATCTTAGACTTGATGGACGTGAAAGTATTCTGCAGACTTGAACGTTTTAGAATTGGGCATTCTCCAATAAAAGGACCGTCCCTCAACTTTTTAAGTTGATCATTGAAAGTTCAGTTGTGGCCAGACCTCCACTTGAATGCAACAGCTGTGTGGCAACGGGGCAGGTTAATAGATGCATTTCTAGAGTTGTTGGCATCTCTTCAGATTTGGGTCAGTGGGCAGATAACCTTAGATTCTTATGTTCAGAGACAGCCAGAGACCTATATTGCGCCCAGAATAAGCCTATCCTGAGATGGAGTCAGAACGTGAGCGTGGGACAGATGACCCTTCACCGGAGGGGACTTACTGCTAGAATGGCTGCCTGGCCACCGCCCAGGCCTCTGCCGAGGCCCCAGGATGGTTGTTGCCAGTGGAACACTGGTGGGAACAGGTGTCACTTCCTGGCAGAGCACTTAAGAAACAGGTGTGCTCTACCCAGTTTTTCTTTTGACTGTCACCTGGATGTGGAAGGTCCAGCCTAGGATCCCGGGTCCCTCAGTCGCCCCGTGGAGAGTTGCCCCGCCCGCCAGGGGTGCCGGGCTGTCCCTGCGAGCTTTGGGGCCCCTCCCCACAGCCGGCTGACTCGGCTCAAGGATGACCCTCCAGCCTCCCTCCTTCCCTGCTTCCTCTGCGAGAGTCCGACCTGCGTCTCGCTCTGGCTCCCTGTTCTCATTTCCTAAGTGGTCTCTTGCACGCCCGATCTTGTCTTGGCATCCTCTTTGGAGGACCCGACCTCATACATGTTGAATTTAAAATAAAGTAGGTCAGGGGGACGGGGCCCGGGAATTTCCTCCAGGTTGGGCGGCAGGCCGTATACTTCCTGTCCCCCGCGGTGGTCTACCTGCCTCTAAGGGCTGTGCTGGGCGGTGCCCAGGACCTGCGGGGCCGGAGCGCTTGGGGACCGTGAGGGCTGCGGTTCTGGCGCTGGCGCATTAACAGCACAGCACATCTGAAGTGTGCTTTTATCCCGGCTTCCTTGCCGTCTGGGTGAAGGATCGGCAGTGAAAACGGGGCGGGGTGCCGCGCTGGCCTTCCTGAGTGTCCACGCGCTGTATCTGACCTGGGAAGTCGCATGTGTTTTCTGTACTTAATACTTTAAAAGCCCGTCGGGCGATAACCACAGGCTGGTGAGAGCAGCCCGCGTGTGACCCGAGCCGGGAACGCTGCTTCAGATGGAGAAGTCCTCCTCTCGTAGGACACAGCACTTAGCGACGGCCACGTTCAAGTCGTGTGGCGTTTAGCAGCGGGTTTCCCAGGGGTCCGTGGCCATCGGTTTGCTCCTTGGGAGCTGTTCGTGGCCAAACGGCTGCACTGTCCCTGAAGATGCGTGGAGGGGACGGGCTGGGAACCCCGCGGGCTATCTGGCTGGCATCCTTTCCGGCTGCCTCAAAGCGCTGGAACCTGCCAGATGCAGACGGGACCACCCCGGGGTTTTATTTAAAGGACAGTGGCCCTTTTCCTGTGCAGGGACCTCTTGTTTTATCAGCCCACAGTAACCCGAACAAAGCCAGGGCCTCCTCGGACTCAAATCTCTTCATGGAAAGAGTGGTCCTTACTTGGACACATGCTGTTCTCACACTTGGGTTTGCAGTGGTCACTCAGCCTGGGCCTGTGGGATTTCAGCCGTCGGGGGAGTGGCACCTGCCTCCGGTGTTTCTGGAGTCCTCATTCCAGAGGCAGGACTTCTGTGTCTCTGAGTGAAAGATTCCCAAGGGGATGACTGATTCTTCAGCGAGCACACGTACACCCATCCCAGGTCCGACAGTTACTGCATCTCATTACCCGGAGATGACTCGTTTGTGGTTCCTTTTGTTTTCCTTTGAGGTAAAACTTAGGGGAGGTGTTCGGGGAATCGGGGGTATGAGGTAAAATCAATGCCTGGATCCTAAGCATGGCCAGTCAGTTTGGACAGATGCTCACACCTGTCTACCCCACACCCCTGTCAAGATACAGAACATACTATATATAACCCCATAAAATTTCCAGAAAGCTCCCTCGTGGCCCTTTCCGAGGAGCACCCACCCCTATCTCCCTGATCACCTTAGACGACCACTCCCCCCGCCAACGTGATTAATTTTGCCTGTTCTAGAATTTAATACTCTTTTAACGTGTGTACATATGTATATTATATAGTATTACATAGGTATAATTATACCATCTGTACCTTTTTTTTTTCCAGAAGCTTTTCAAGTTCAGTACAGAGTTCTTTGTGGTTTTTGAATGTTTCAGCGTGGGCTGGTGGCTTGTTCCTTTTTTCTCAACGCGTAGTGTTCCACTGTGGGAATCTCGTTACCCCAGTGGTTAACCCACTCACCTGCTCATGGACACTTGGGCCGTTTCTCGCTTTTGGCTATTCTGAATAAAGCTACTGTGGACCATTCCTGTACATGTCTTTTTATGGGCATGTGTTTTCATTTCTCTTGGATAAATTCCTAGACGTGGAATTGCTGAGTCATAGAATTAGGTGTATGTTTAGTTTTATAAAGCAGCTATAAAATTTTACACTGCTACCAATCGTGTGGAAGATGGAGCTATTTTAAACCATGAGACAGAGTGTTGGCTTTCTGCTGGAAGGTGGTGTGGTGGGTTGGGAGGGCCCCCCCGCCCTTGGTCCCCCCCACTGGCAAGATGCAGAGTCGGCACCATTTGCTTCGCTAGGGGTGGGCCGTGGAGTGTACCCACTCTGGAAAAAGTAGCCAGGCCCTCTTTATTAGATGCAGCCTGCTTCTCTTGGCTTTCCCTGGATTTTGGATTTTCGGATTATTGCTTTTTCCTGGGCCCTGCTGCTCCTTTCTCCTCTGCCTCTCCCTCCCAAAATACTGTGCTGTCCAGCGGTCGGGGCCCATGGTTCCTGCTGTGTTCCTGGTTCTTTTTAACTCTGTGCTCCCCGTTTCGCATTCATGGCTGACAGCTGTTTTTTGGAGTCCAGCGGTAAGCAGGGAGTAGCACGTGCATTCTCGTTAGTTTTGGTGTGAGGGTGCTGGCTCAGTGTGTGGTCCAGATGGCCACCTGCAGATCAGCCACCCTGTGAGCCGGGCCATCCTAAAACCCAGCGGTTTGGGGATGCTGTCTAGGGCCAGCGCTTTTGGAGACATGGTTTATATGGCTACTAATGTGTCCTCCGGAGTGGATTCCATTTTCTTTTTTTTTGTACCCTACCTCTTTTGAGAAAGGACTTTGAGGACTCAAAAAAATAGGATGCTGTTAGAGGGGAAGAGACTGGGAAAGCCCAGAGGTGATTTTAAAAATGCAAATACAGAAACGCAAATTTTAGGACAGTGTCTGATAACAGAGATGCCCTAAGTTGGTCCCCCCCTCTGAGTTTAGGGGACAATGTGTGTCTTTGAGCTGATCATAAAAAACAATGCTTCCTTAGGGAGCTGTGTCCTGGGGTAGAGACCTTTGTCCCAACTGAGGTCTAGTAACAAATGTCAGTCCTGGGTTCCCACAGCTGCTGCTTGTGCCCGAGTCCACCGGGAAAAGTCGGAAGGACAATGTTGAGGGACAGGTTAGGGGAAGCCATTCTGTGAAGAGCCCTTTTAGGAGCGTCATATGATTTGGGATGGATTTAAGAGACTCCCGTGATGGGGCAGTGGATACTGACCAGTCGAATCGGATGGGGGCGCCTTCTGTTTGGTCTCTCAAACTCCGTACTGAGGTGCTTCCTCTCCAGGTGTTGGCAGGTTCCTCCTCCAGCATTGGGGTGGGGGCGGCTGGCCTGCCCATACGTCATCAGATTTAGGCGACATACCAAGAGATTGACCGTGAAAACTATGCTCCTCCTCCCCCTCAGAAAAGGCTCAGAACACAGTCTCTCTGCCCTTTCTCCATCGTCTCTGCTGGCTGCAGGGCGACTTGGGCGTCATTCCAGTACCAAGGGTCAGTGGTTAGGGAGCGTTCGCATCCCCTTTGGACACTTGGTATGTGACACGCTCGTTAGCAACGCTCAGCCAGCTTGAAGTCATTCGGTCTGTTTTCTTTCCGAGCATTTGCTGTTTGCGTGGAGCTGGGGGTGGAGGGGTGCGGGGGGCAGGGGCGAACCAGGCTCCACTTCGCTTACATCTCAGCGGAGATGCCGCTCACGTCTGCGGTTTACAAAACTGCCACCGAGTACCTCCTTACTCAAGGAACGGTGACGTGGCCCATACTGTGCCCTCCAGCGTTCCCCAAACAGTCGATGTGGACGAGGTTTATATTCCTTAAATTGAAACGAAGAGGAAGGCCGGAGTATAAGGGTTATCTGTATCTCCTCAAGCATTTCAGAAGAAAGATATATCTGTGCTCTGGGTTTAAATATAGCACGGTGTTTGCTACTGAGTTGGAGAATAAGCATTTGAATATGTAGGCCATGGACTTAGGAGAATGAGTTGGGAGTTTTCCTTGCATCTGATTAACACTGCCTTACAATTGGGCCGTTGATGCCGTGCCAGAATTGGGTTGCACAGAGTTCAGAAAGGTATCTGGGAGGGACACTGTAGGAATCCTAAGAGGGTACCTTTGCCCCCTTAAGGCGTTAGGGGTGTGACTTGGTGTTGGGCCCTGTGGTTCGCAGCCAGCCGCAGTGGCGAGAGGGGCCGGGTGCTGCGCCCCTGAACAAATCCATCACAATCCATCCGGAGGACGGGGAGAGGGGCTGTGCTTACTTAATCAGGATAAATGCCAGCGGTGTATTTTAATAGGTTCTTGATTCAGAACGCACTGTTTGGAATTGCATATTTAAAAGGAAACCGCCATCCCCTTTTGAAGGTATGTGACATTTTAAAGATCTGTAGCAGGAGATAGGTCTGACAGCTTCGAATTATATTTGAAAGAGTTTTTTCTTTTAAGAAAGAAAATGATTATTTCTATTTTAAATGTCATTGCAATGACATAAACATGTTTAATCAAGTTATATATTTAATTTATGTAGAATGTAATTTTTATCCCCGTGGAAGAGTCATTGGGTATTTCCTTCGCAGCCTTGAAGCTGGGCAATGTTAGTGATTTGAAAGCGGTTCAGCTTTTTTGAGTAAATGGCTATTTAGGGGGTTATAGAATGTGAAAAAATAGTGTTATTATTGAAACATGTTTTTATCTGTACATTTTTACCTAATGGCACATTTTGGGGAGAGGGAGGTACTTTCATTCTTGTCACTGGGAGACATTAACGATAAACTCTTTTCGAAAAAAGTGTAACCCCTGAAGACAATAAAAGCAGAAATAGCAGCGATGCTGCTGTAATTTTCTTTTGGATTCTTTGAATCAGCAGGGAGTTACTGAGAGAGCTGGGAGGGAGCGAGCCAACTCTCCTTAAAAGGGAGGCAGCGGATCCTGGAGGACAGACGCAGAAGGCCACAGAAAACCTTCAGCTTGATACGGCGTGGTTAAGTTTTGACACAAAAGGCTTTCGTGGTATTTGAGGGCATCGGCAGGGGCCCCAGGCTGCTGGACAAGCAGGACTGTAGCTGTAGGTCAGCTCGGGCAGGAGGCTTGCCTGACCCTGGTGATGTGCTAGGACGCTCCAGCTCCAGAACTTTCTCGGAGGGAGCTGGGTCTTGGAAGGTGGCCAGCCCAGCACACAGCCGTGTGTGTGTGAGTCCAGGACAGTTTTGGCCCGTTCCAGCCTGCTGCTTGTAGTTTCGATTTAGCAGGGCTGGGTCAGGGAGTCCTGGAGTTGGGCCCGGCGGCTGGTTTTCTCTCTCTCCCCCAGTCCAGCTCCGGGAGAGAAGGTGCCCTCTGTCAGACAGACCCTGGGGAGCCTTTGGCGTCTCGGCAGCAGCTGGGGCAGAGAGAGGAACCAGTCACTTGTGCTTATACCCAGGCAAGAACTTAGCGCAGCGGGCATCTTTGCCGAGCCCAGTGGATGGAGGTCAGGGTTCAGAAGCCGTGCGCTCTGGCTCTGCAGAGGCGAGCGGGCTCCTGGGCCTCTGGCGGCCAGAGGAAGGATCGGATCCCACAGTGTGTCCACAGGGCTGGCTCCTCACGGCTCCTCACGGCTCCTTGTAAACACCAATCCACTAAAGGAAGGAATTTCCCTGTTTATCGCTCGACACTAGTCAAACTAAATGGAGACACACCAAGAGAAGGGGGGTGGCCAAACCTACCTGTTATTTTTGTAATTAAATTTTGTTATTTTGACTAGAATCACAGAATCACAGAATCATCTTATAGTCGAAAGGAAAGTAATAAATACTCTTTACCAAGTCCTCCTCCATGGTAATATTTTGCAAAATGATAGTAACAATAACACAAGCAGGAAGTTAACGTCGTTACAACCCACAGGTATATTATTCAGATTTCCCCAGCGTTACATGTATTCGTTTGGGTGTGTAATTACTTCTGTGCCATTGTATCGCGTGTGTAGGTTCCAATATGCACCACCAAGGACACGATACAACAGTCCGTCACCCAAAGGATCACCCACTGTTGTCTGGAGCCACATTCGCTTCAGGTGGCCAAGACAGTTCACAGCCAACATACATGGTTGGTTGTATATGGGGCTGGCCAGGTTCCCAGACCCAGCTTGCTCAGAGAAAGTTCCAGAGTTGGGGTGTCCTGCCCCCTTCCCAGTCCCTAACTCTGACAACCACCAATCTGTCTCTATCTCTATAATTTTATTAATTCCATTACATAAATGGAATCAGATAGCATATAGCCTTCTGGGATTGAGTTTTTTACTCAGCACAATTCCTTTTGAGATTCGTTCAAGTTGATGCATGTATCACTAGTTTGTCCCTTTTTAATGGTGAGGAATAGTACTTCCTCCTAAAGATTTTGGACCCAGTTTGGACTGGAACACTGGGTGAGAGGAAAGCCATGGTGGAGACCCGAGGGTTGCTTGATGCCCAGAGAAACGAGGCATCTCTGGCCTCCACTTAGCTTGCCCTGTTTCTCAGCATCCATCCAGGGGTGATGTTCGGAGGAGCTTGTGCCACGTTGGCTTGGATGGTTTGGGAAGAGCCCTTCGCCTTGTGAGTTTTGTTCATCTGGGTTGTGTGTTTTTGCACAGTCCACACTGACTGAAAAGTGTGAAGAAACAGAACCTGAGAGAAAGGATTATTGAACATCGCTGTTTTATTAGCAGTGACGCTCTGATCGGAACACAGGGAGTGCAGGTCTGATTCACAAGGGGAGTACAGGCTGTGTGGGCATGACTTCTCTCTGCATGAGCCCTGGGCACCTAGGGCTTCGGCCTGCTTTCCTGAGAACTGTGAAAGCACAAGTCCAGAGAATAGAATTTCCTCCAGAAAGCACGTTTGCACTGTGTTTGGAACATGTGTACATGTGTGTTTACACATTCATCTTCTGAGTGAGGGCAGCGTTTATGAGTTACTATCCTTGGGAACGTTCATGCTAAAAGCTCCTCTGTACCTTGGAAATTAATGAAATGCAGCCGCACTTAGGAACGCGTGGAAGTTGGTTCAGGGTCTCGGGGTTACGTACTTCGTGCCCGTGGGTCAGTAGACGGTGTCAGCATGTGCTTTAGGGGCCTGGACTGCTGGAACCTGGGAGGTTCCTGACCCATAAACACTACCCGGTGCTTGCGGTGGTTCACACACCTGGGTGGGCCGTGGGCTGGGCTGGCGGTTGGCTTTTCTCTCCTTATCCTGGATTTCTCGGGGTCGCAGGGTTGGGGGGCGGGTTGCAGTGTCTGTGTCCTGTACTGTGGTCTGAACTCTGATCGGATGCGAAGGGCATGTCCTATCGCGGGTCTCGGCTGGTGGGGGGTTCACACCACTGTCAGTGTTTCTGACAGCATGTTGGGGTGGGGAGTGGATAGGACTGAGGCAAGACACCTGTGACCGTTGTCTCTGGGTGACCTTGGCCTTGGCTTCCCCATTCCTGGATGAGATGCTGTCTGTATCTCATCCGGCTCTGGGAGTTGTTCTTAAAAGTTCGTTGCCCCTGGAAGAAGAAATATATGTGGGACCCGTGAATTGACCTGCATCTGGACCGTGGGTGCTTTGCTCACATTTGTACCTGCAACTTCTTAACGTGCTGTCCTCCGTAACGTTCCTAGCCCCGTAAATAGATTTAGAAAGTCATTTCTGTGTTGCAGGTACAGCTGCAGCTCCTTTTGATGGCGATGATGTACTTCATTTGAAACGTAAATCTCTCCCAAACCTTGAGATTTGGGTTCTTAATTTACTTTGAAATAAAACAGAACCCAGTTTCCTTCAGGGCTGTCTCCCGCCAGGCCTCCGGGTTCTCGAATCCACCAACACACTTGTGAAATGATACGAGCTGTTTGATGCATCTGGTGTGCCAGGCGGTGCTGCCGTAATTCCCACTGCGGCCTCCGGAGGCGGTCCCGATGGTCACTCACACCCTGGTGAGGAAGCGAAACTGGGGGCCAGGGGACTTTACTAGGGCCACTCACAGCCTCATCCGTCCTAGCTCCGAGTTCCCATGGCGGTGACCACCTAAGCCATCACAAGATAGACAGTGCAGGCAATGTCTTCAACAGCGCGTGGCAGATTGGGGTGAGGACTGCAGAGTAAGGGCCTGGGGGGCTGTTACCGGGCCGTGTGAATTCCACTCACTGTCACTGCCCCACCTGATACTCGGCATGTAGCCCGTTGATCAATACTGTCGGTACCTAAAGCTGGTCACTCTTCCTGAGTCATTTTTCAGGGCTTGTGGACTCGCCATTTGATCCCGAAGTCATAGTCAGTCCTCTTTTTTTCTTTCTTTCTTTTTTTTTTAATGCTGCTTCCTGCTCATTCTTCTGCAATCTAATCTATGGCCAAGAACTTGGCCGGAGCCTGTCGAGAAGTCCGCAGAGCCTTGGCCCAGAGCCCGGCAGGACCCTTCCTCTCCTTGGCCCCCAGGAGGGAGGATGGGATCTGAGCTCCCCGCCCCCCCGTTCTCTCAGGTTGGCTGGGGCACTGGAATTCAGACTTACACACTGGAATCCCCAAGAGGGACACCCTTTTGAGGGGTGAACTTGAACAAGAATGGAGGGGTTTACCTTCCATCGGAACCCACCCTGGTAGTGCAGCCGTGACTTAGAGACTGCTGAGGCTGGGAGCCACGGCCGAGGCCGTGCGGGACCCTCTCAAGCTCTGCGTGGCCAGCGCAGCAGCCTCCCTCACGTAGGAGGCCCCCAGCGTTTCCACTGCATTTTCCAGATTGTAGGGAATCTGTCCTTTGCAGAAAATGGAGAAATAATAGGAAAGTATGAAGAAAATTAAACGATAAATGACTTTTGTGGTCTGAAAGTCTTACGTTTTAAAAATTGCCTTTAATCTTAGCATGAGAAATAACTTGTTTTAAGACTGGATTTGTATTTCTGTCTCATGCATATACTTATATACTAAAAAATGAAATTCACTGTTTAAAGACTATTTTAAAATTTATGTACGATTTGAATTCTGTGTTTCGTGTTTGCTTTTCTATTTAACCTGTAAGTATTTTTTCTGTTAAATATTTCTGAATTTTAAAAATCTGTTCATAAAAGTATCGTAATATACGATAACGTAGCTACAGCTCTCTAGGCTGTCAGGAGAGGCAGTTATCCAACTATTTTCTCTCTATGTGGCATCTTAGATGGTTCCTTATTTTTATGTAAATGTTGACCACTCTGATTTCTCCCTGGAGGTAGGATGGGGTGGGGGATGGGATCTTCAGGAAAGGTTTCCCCTCACACTCCCCCAGACAGTGGGTGGGGGTGTTTGTCTCACTGACTCTACAGTATTCTGCTCTGTCATCAGTGGGGTTTATTTTAAAGATTGTCACCGTATAGGTGTTACGGCACTGTACTGAGCAGCAGGAGGTCCCCTGATTACTGGCTGACCCTCATGCCCCTTGTCACACGGGTGTCTGTGGGGTGCCTGGTGGGAAGGCGCTTAGAGATCACCCCTTCCTTGCCCACCTCTCCACCAGAGAGGTCGCCTGGGCCACGGACCCGTTCCAGGGGCATCGGTCAGTGGTCACCGCTAGCTGGTCTCTGTTCTTGGCGCCCATCTCCCTTTCCACACCTGGCAGGTTCCAGACCCTCTCGCAGAGGAGTGTGTGCCTCGGCAGCTGGTTTCCATGTTCACTTACTATTTGAAGTGTGTGATTTGTGATGTGGATTTACACCAGTCTCTTTCGTCTGTTTCGGGGCCCGTACATGGGGCTGAGACTCCAGCCGCCAGGCTTCTCTTTGGGCTGAGCTGATTTTAAGGGGGTCCTGGCCCCTCTGGTCTCTTCGGAGTTAACAGGACCTTCATGGCTCATCTGACTTTCCTGCAGACACATGGGGATACAGCCAGGCTCAGAGCCGAGGGTCATATTGCTCAGACCAGCTGCCTCCACTTCCACGGCCAGCTGGGCAGTCTGGGGTGTGGGAACACAGCTTGAATTCACAAAATGACGTGCGTATGGGTTGCTGCTCATGGAACTTCTCTTTTTTCTTTCTTTCAAAAGTCGGCCTGTTTCAGGCCTGATCAGCAGCACCATTTACTGATTTGCTTTCTATGTTTATTTTTTCCAGTTGTTTCCAAGGCTCCCCTTTCCCCCCAAAATCTGGCATCCTCATGCCCTTAATTATTTCTCCATCGCTGGAGCCCCTTAGAATGGAGCGTTTCCCCGGCGGATGGACGCGGCAAACGCTACCAGGCCAAGCTGCTCCTGGTCCCCTCGCTCATCTTAGATCCCTTGGCTCTGTGGGGCACAAAAGTAGAAAGCCGAACGCCGCTGGAGCAGGGGAACGGACAAATTAATTGACTACATCTGAGACAACACAGAAAATATCCTATTTTGTTTTTCTTAAGCAAATGGCAGAGCTCCAAGACTTCCCTTCGGGTTTTCCACTGGCTGTCCTTGCATTTGAAGACAAGAGTTCTAAAATCTTGGCTGTTGGGTTTTTTCACATTCTTAAAACCTAAAACCAGCTGAACATAGTTAATATTACAAAATTTCCATAAACATTCTCTCTACAAAGACTATATGTACCGTTTCTGCCCGGAGGGCATTTTTTCTTCTTGATGTCGAAACTATTGGACGTGGGGGTTAGGGGGGCTTATAATGAAGTGCTGCTTTGACCTTAAGTGTCTCGATGCCAACGTGGGCTGTATGGGACATGGAAAGAATTAGCTTTCCCCCTGGATAAAGGATAGTTGTTTCTAAGCTCATTAATATGGTTTGTTTATTCTTGGGCAGTGGTAAGTAGAATCGAATCCTGGGAAGGAGTCACCTGGCTAGAGCCAGGTGGAGGTATCTCGGGTCACACGGTGTTCATCCTGTCCTGTCCAGTGTGCAGAGGACGTTCTGCTCTTCAGCAGATGTTAGCTTGGTTTTTCCCACGTGACAACCAAACCAGAATTCCACCCTGCTTCATGCCTGTTGGACTAGGCCTTTCTGGGAGTAAGTTAATAATTACAGGCTGGGCAGGCGCGTAAGTAATGTGGGACGGAGTAGGGGCGCCATCCCGGGTGACTTGGGCTTGTGAGGTCACAGTGTCAGCCAGAGGTCCTGGCTAGAGGGCAACTCGCACATGTGGCCCAGTGTGCCGAGTGCTGGGGCAGGTAGGGGAGAGGCCCCATCTCAGCAGCTGTCAGCCCCTCCCATCCCCCTCCATGTTGCTCAGAGATGCCGCAGCAGCGCCCCACGCGGGCAGACCACATCTCCCGTGCCCGTCTGCTGGTGGCATCCCTGATGCCATGCTGCTTCTGTTGTGGGTCGTTTTGCATTGCTCGTCTTCACAGGGACCCTGGAGAGTTGAGGGCAGGTGAGAGGTGGGAGTGGAATGTCACCCTCGCTGTGAGAGACCTGCTGAGTGTGGCCAGGGTGTGACCCAGGGGCTGATAAGTGGCAGGGGATGGGGGACGCAGTGCCCTTCCCTTGTCGTTCTGGACCAGAGGCCTAAGACTGCTCGCGGCGTCCCGTGAAACGCACTCATGCTGCTGTTGTGACCTTGAGTGAATGCCTGCCATACTCTGTCCATCCATCTGGCCAGGGGGGTTTTCTCGCTGACACAGGCAGGTCTGTTTCAGGGAGCAGGCATTTGGTTTCTGGAAACTTCAGAGTTCCGCATCTGCTTGAGGCTTTTTTCCCCACCCGCTACCCTTGAACTTGAGATAGTTGTGAGGACCTGCTATGGATCCATGGGAAAGCCCCTGACACCCACTTCCCACGCCCTCACATCCCTATCATGGCCCTGTCACTCAGGGTCACTCACCTCACACAGACCAACACCCCAAAACAGTGTTGGGGGGCTAGTGTCTATGGCAGAAGGAGTTAACAGATGGAAATAGGGCTCGCATGGGGACAGAGGCAGGCGCCTGCAGGTCGCACCCGGGCTCCCTGGAGGCCCTCTGCAGGGTGGGGTCAGCCTTCTCTGAGCGCTGGCTCAGGTTCTGTGTGGCTGGGCCTCCCTGGCCGGAGGTGGGTGGGGCAGTGCTGTCCCCTGAGGGGGGCCCTTGCAGCTGCAGAAGGATGGGCATTTCCTGGCGTGCTGGCTTATCGTGCTAGCATGGCTCTGTTGTGAGTTTGGTGAGGACAGGCACCTCTCGAGCAGGCCGCCGGTGACATCCGCACCAAGAGAACACTTACCAGGAGAGGCTGATTCTGGTTGGTTCTCAGAGCCTTCGTTTCTTTTCTGAGCACCACCCTGCACAGGCCTCTTCACTGAGGCAAGGACCTTTGGGCAGGGCAGGGCAGGGTGGGGTGCGGGGAGCACGTCGCTCTGCTCAGTGACCGGATTGGGGGTATCGGGCTCTTGTGCCGCACGTGCACCGTTTGTCTCAGGATTTGGGCAGAGATGGGTTTTGTTCTTAGAAGATGCTGATGAGGACAACCTTGTCCTGGAGTCGTGTGTCAAGTCTGCTGATGACTGGCATTTACTGCGTACTTGCTGTCTGCACTTCCGTGTCTTTTTCGAAGGGTCCTGTCACCTGTGATCCTCGCCTGTGGATGCCGGCTCCTCCATCTCAGACAGGACAGAGTCCCAGGGAGTGTGGCTCCTCGTGACTCCGTGCTCGCTCCCTGGCCCTTTCCGGTAGCCTCTCCTGGCAGTTGCCTAACGGACGACTTTTGCTCACGTAGTAAATGTTCATGGGGCCCCCTGGATCCCAGAAGAGCATGGCGTGAGGAAGGCAAGACCCGTGGAAGCCGCGAGCAGCCTGGGCCACCTCCACCCACGTCCACTTGAGGCCCTTTCTCCTGACGAAGGCCCAGGCCATCCTGGAGGAGAAGGGGCGGGCGGCGCTCCACTTAGAAGCAAGAAGCAGCGGGGGCGGCGTTCCCCACTGCCCATGGCAGGACAGTAGATGGCGTTTTAAAGCCTGGATGACCCAAATGTGAGTCAGGGAGAGCAAAGAACCCAGGTGGGGTTCAAGCCGGCCCCGGGTGGTAACGAGACCTGGCACATCAGAGCCTGAGACGCAAGGAACAGCGTTAGAAACGATGCATGTGCAGTAAGTGCGAGGAAGTGGACACTTTGTCACACAAATGATGCCGGGGGCCGGGGGAGCAGAGGGAGCCCGGGCTGGCCCGCCTGTGTGCCCTCCCTCACTTGACAGTTGGGGTGGTGTGGGGCCTTCAGTGCCGCGCAGGGCACGGGCGCAGTTTCGGGAGACACATGAAGTTGAGGTGCGGGCAGGGCCGGTCCTCCAGGAGTGCGCCGACTTAGTACTACCAGAAACTGAAACTCCAGGTGGCGGGGACCCTTCTAGGCAGTGTGTCCTGAACTGTTTGTTTCTTCTATGTCGAAGCCCCCCCGGAACCACAGCCCGGCTCAGGCTCCTTCAGCCTCTGGGTGCTGCTTGTTCCTCTCCCGTGCGTGTGTGTGGCGGGGCGGGGGTCGCGTACCCCTCATTGTCATCATCTGTGGATGGAACACCTTTGCCGAGTAATGTTTACTAGATTCACCCAGGTCGATGGGACAGGCCAAAAATAGCCCTTCTCCCTGGCCAGAAACGGCCAAGCGAGCTTGGAGCTGACTGGTCTGCTCGCTGCGGCCGCTGGCTCAGTGGACCAGCCCGCTCGGGCTCCTGCGGTCGCTGGCGGAGGAGCCGTGGTGATTTTAATCAGCTGCGTCCTTTCTCTGTCTTGTTGTATACTCCTGGACGTTCTCAGAAATCTCGCCAAGAAAATGTCCCCTCGCGCATCCGCGGGGCGCGACTCCACGCCGACTGCCCTCACGTTGCCGTTCTGCGCCTCCAGTCTCCAGGAACTACTTCCGGCCGTCCAGCAGCCACGGGCGCTCAGGCAGTGAGCCCGCCAGTCTTTCTGTTCTTAATTCAGTAAGCTGGCTGTCGGTGTTCACTTGGGCAGTCTGTCTCGAATTTCTGTCTTGGAAATCCACGAAATGGCACCTCCTCTGTGAAGCCTTCTATTCAAGCAGAGTTGTCTGTTTCCTATTTAATTTTACTAGGAAACATCTCAAAGTAGGAATCTGTACCCACTGGTAAGATTAGGTGGATTTTGCAATGTTACCTTTGTCTTCAGATCTTTGTTTATAATCGAAAGTAATGTTACAGACATTCCAAATATCTAAGGTATATGTAAAATTTCCTGATATATTTGGAAACTCGTTGTTTACGTATATGTGTGTTCGTAAGTATTTGCAAAGCATTAGAAATAGAAGGGGAAAGGAAGCCCATGGCCTGCTAGGACGAGCTATATTAGTCAGAGATAGAAATTCCATTATTCGATTAGTTAAATATTCGGTTTCCTACCATGTTCCAGAAGTGGAGCCATCCGGAGAGGAATAAAATGCCATCAGGAGGCTGGACTGTCTCTGCCACCCCTCTTCCTCGAATTGGAAAATTGGGGGTGTAAACAGTGGTGTGTGGGCACCGTTGGGAGCCAGTTACTTCTTGACCTTGGGTAAACGATAACTGACCTTATGAGCAGGTCTTCAAACCATTCCTGAACCTGACTCTAGTTCTGAAAGAGCAGCTGGCTGGTGTCAGGGCACTCGAATGCTCTGTTCCGTGACGTGGCGTAGAGGGGACCTAAAAGTTTCAGTGAGTCCCCTCTGACTTCCACATAATCGGCAGGATATGTCACCGGCATGAATCCCAAGAGACTACATTGTTCTCGCCCATTTCCTGTGTGCCCCACGAACACTCACCAGCAGCGCTTGTGGCTGCAACAGTTACCCCGATAATTCACAGTCCTACACTGACCCCCAAAGTTGGCCACGGGTATCTTGCTTGTATTATTATTTTTCACATCGCTCTAGTATATCGATATTTTTCACATCGCTCTAGTATATCCATAGCCTTTGGAAACAAATGACATCCTATTTATAGCCTTCTGGTTTTAGTGGTGGTATGTCCATTTGCAAAATATAGTAATTCTCGATCGCTGAAAATGTCCAATCTTAGAAAACCTAGCTTTCCTATGCGTGACGTTAACATCTTTCTCGAACAGTTAGCCGAAGATTGATTTGATGAATCCGGTTTATGTATGCATTTCTGTTACATTAGGAGTAAAGACAAGTTCTGTTTAGAAATAACTCCAAGAACAGTTTTTATATTTTATTTCCACATTGAAAACCAGTCAGATTCGCTTCAGCCTCAAAGAGCGTGTTTATGTAAAATTAATGCTGGCAGCGAGCGGCACCTTTTTTTTTTTTTCCCAAACGGGAAGTGGATTAAAAAAAGGAGAAACTGTATTAAGAAACTCCATCCAGCTTCCTAAGATTTGAATGATTTGAAAAGTAGAGTACAGCTGAGAAGCTGGTTACAGTCATTTCATACATCTAAAAACTATTAATCAGCCATCCGAATCCGGACTGGTCGCAAGACGGTCTTGGAATGGTCATCTGTTCATTGCCATGAGCCGTACCTCTCCTTTCTCACGGGGCTGGAGAAAGGTTACCTCTAAACTCGGACACTCCATCTGTTGAAATTCCATCTGTTCTTACGAGAAAGCCACAGAAAAGACACCTGCTCGTGCCCGCTGCCCAGGTGTTTGCCTTTTCTGTCAGCCACAGGAGTCACTTCCCCGTCTGTCCCCTACAGCTCAGGAAGTGGTTCAGATAACGTGAATGGCACCGCGTATTTGCTCTTCATTCCATGGGTAGGAAAATAAATGTGAGTGCTGTTTAATGCATCACCTCTTTCCATGTCGCGTTTGCTAAGAAAGTGCAATTTTATTGAACATCAGGATTGAATTCTTAACTGAGTAATCAATTTCAGTAGTAAGTTAAAATGCCTTCCGTTAATGGACAACTGCAACCGTTAATCAGAGTCACAGTGGATTAACAGTTGTCACATCTATGCTAATAGCACTTATAAACCACGCGCGTATGACTTGCACTTCAGAATTCCATATTTCTCAAACAGTTGGTGATAACTTTTTGCTTGGGGGTATTGATTGTTTTGAGCCCTTGCTGGCTACTTGGAGACCAAAAGAAAGCTAAATGACCTTTTCACGGTGATGACACAATATCACCTTCTGGTTTTGCACACTTGGCTTTGCGTCAAAATAGATGGAAAGGGTTCATTTGTTCTGGTGCTCTCCTGCTTAATTTGATCTGGTGTGTGACTAAAGCAAGACAAATAGTATTTTTAATGAAACCATTTAATAACCTCTGGTAGCTTAGAGTCGAAGGCATTGGAAAAATGCAATTAGAGGATGGCTAGATGTAAACAACAAAAAAAAATTGCTGCTGTAGCTTCACTGACCCAATTCATTTTGCTTTTAGTGTTTCATCGCCTTAAATGGTTTTGAACCAATGAAGCTGGATTCCCTTAAAAAGACGGACAACGCATCGCGTGAACTGTAGAGTTTGTGGACAGATTGATATTGGTGAGTTATTGTGAAATATCTCCAGGTAAAAGTTCAGATTTTCTAAAATCCCCTTTGGAATGTGTTTTCAATTAGTCGATGGCTATGGATTGCTGGCAGCCTCTGGATGTTTCACTGGAATGTCTAATAGCAGGATCATATTGATTGTCTTTCAATTAATTGCATCTGGTATTTTCATTTATCAAAAGCAAAATACATGTAATTAACTCTGAAGCAATATAGTTCGGTGTAAAGTGATTGTTGCTGCTGCTGTAAAGATAAGTCAACGGAAATTATACTGCTAGGAACTCAAGTCAGAATGGAAGTCGTCTTAGGGCTTCTCGGCATATGAATTACAAAGAATAAAAATGAGTTAGGGAATTAGTCTCGTGTCGCCCCCCAAGTCGCTCGAGCGGAATGGTGGATGGGCGCCTGTAGAGAGAGAGCAGCTCGCGGATGATGGTGCGTCTTTAGTGAGCGCGGATGTTTGGAGCTGCCGGCCTCCAGGACGTCTCGAGCGTGTCTTGATTTTTTTCTGTGGATTCGACGGGGAGTGTGGGCATGCCTTCGGTTCCGTCTGCGCTCATTGGGAGTGTGGCTGAGACATATCGATCGGTGTAGCCCTGTGCTCCACCGGAACCAGGCTCGGGGCGGCCCCGAGTTTACTTTCAACATTCCTTTAGCCATTTTCCACAAAACTTGGATCTTCCTCAAAGTTTCCAAGTGGCGACTTTTCAGAAGTGATTGATTTTTTATTCTGCTTAAAAAAGAATGGTTTCTCTTTGAGCTCCAACATCATTTTAAAGCAAGAAAAAAGAGTGCGTGAGCACATTTTCTCAGTGTGTTTTTCTGTCACACCCCTACACTTGTTCCCTGAAGTGTCGAATAGGACGGAGCCTCTGGTTTGAGGAAAGGTCAAGTTCACCACTGTGCTCTCAGCCTGGCATGCGTCGGCACTGTGAGCACCAGTGGGTGGCCGAGCCGAACCTCAGTCTGAACCCAACCCGCGGAGTGGGCCGTGGCCCCTCGAAAGCATCTCCCTGTGTGTCTCCCGCCACTTCCCCATGGAGTAGTCGGCTGGGGACACCGATGTAGCTGCCTGGTCACTAGCAGCCACCTCTCTTCTAGGCATTTGGAGGCCTCACTTATGAATTGAGTAGTTGGACTGGGATGGTCTCAGAAACTGCTGCCTTTTAAAAAGCTCAAATTTGAGGTAGAGGCTCAGAAACCTTTCCTAGGAGTGACCTGGGAGGGCTCGCCCCGCCAAGGACCACAGCAGAGCGTGACATTCAGCGAGGGTTACCCGTCAGCGGAGACTGTAACCTTTGGACAGTTCTCAGAATCCGAGCACTGGGGCACATGAGAGCCTGGAAAGGCCACCGAGCCTCCCCTGGGGGAAATAAGTCACTGTGGGCCTCACCCATATGCATGCAGCTTTGCCTTTCAAGGCCAACAGTTATCTGTTTTCTGGCTCTCGCCCATTGTCCTTTTTCTGGACCCCATGTGCTGGAATGGGCCCAGGATTTTCAGGCAGAGGCACTGTTGTACAGTCTGTGCATCTGGGGCTGGTGGGGGTTAGTCCCAGTTTGGGTGCTGGGGCTGAAGATGTTTCAGTGGTGATGGAAAGCCACGGGGCACCCACGTGCCCATGGATGTCCAGTCTGCGTCCAAGCCGTGCCCGGAGCCCCGGTCCTCCACAGGAAGATGCCCAAGGCTCACATGCCGGCGGGGGCATCTCGTCTGCGTAGCTAGAACTTGAGTGACACTCGGTACATTCTAGAAACTCCACGGGTTGGAAAACCATTTCCTCTCAAGATAAGAAAGTCGACATTCACAGTATAAGGATGAAAGGGACTTTTTAAGTATTAACAGTGGTTGAGGAACAGCGTGTCATTTGACTCACCCTGATACTTGAACCACTGTGGGGTCCTGGGTAACAGTGGTCTCGCTCTCAGAGAAAGCAACCCTAGCATTGCCCAAATGGATGCAGCATCAGAGAGAAATTGCAACACAGTTGTTGATTTGGCCTTGTATAGTGGTTCCCAGCACTGCTGTGTTTTTGGCGCAATTTGCAGTTGTGGTTTTTGTGAGGGCTTGAGAGGGTCAGTACGACACTGGAAGTGGCCACGATTGGAGCATGACCACTGCCGGACGGGCGCCTCTAGTGTCTGCAGCCGTACCCACGTTGTCTGTGGCCCCGTGGACCTGGCTGTCCCCCAGCTCTAGGCGCCCTGCCAGTGGGTTAACCTTCACCCCTGAACACACATGTACATACTCTCAGGGTGGAGTTCTCGCATGTCCCCAGAAAGCACGTGTTAAATCTTGAACCTCTGTGGCTCGTCACTTGTACCCCGGCCCCACCCACAATCAGTACATAGGGATGTCTTAGATTGCAGCCCAAGGAAGGCCCGCAGCTTGGTTCGGCCTGGCACACCTCACCTGCCTAGGTCTCTAGACTAGACGGGTCTTTTTTAATGTGGGCGGAGGGGAGGGAAGCAGGTGAAAAACACAAAGCTCATGAGAAGCCGCAGCCTCGGAAAGGCAGACCTGGGAGGCGCTACAGCCATTTACGCTTCATCTTTATCCTCTGAGTGACTCGAGTGTGTCTTCACTAGCGTTATATACCTGTTACTCTAGACTTAGTATTTTGGAGTGTTGCTTTTTTTTTTTCTTAATACGTTCAAGCATTTCATTTTTCTCCCCCCAAAGAGGCTCGCTTCGTCATTACTCATGAATTAATGACATGGCACATTGAGACCTGCTGCATTTTGTTCTGCATTTGCTGTCCATTCTGTATGTTGTCACTCGTTAACTACAATGAAACTTCAGTGGGTGCTCTGGTTTGCCGACTTCTGAAACCAGAGCCGGTTCTCCCCAGGTTCAGATGGACCCTTGTCTTCTGCCTCTTGGTTATTCGGCGTTGACAATTGTAATGGCACCCAGTTACCTCGTAATCTAACACAAGTGTCGGAAAAATAAATCCTTTTTGTTAAATGCCTGCAAATAAGTGGAAGTGGAAAGCAAAGCCCATAGCTTTTACTCGGTGAGATGGTGGCAGGGTCGCGGTGGCCTCGGTTTGGCAACTGTGTCGACGACTGTGTCGCCGGCTGCCTGCCCCCAGAGAGGCCTGCACACCGCGCCATTGGGGCAGAAGGGTGACCCACCATGCAAGCCCCCTGGGAAGGGCCATCTGAGGTCTTCGCGCCCTGGTAGGGTGCTCGGTGGTGGCAGGGCCTTGCCACAGCCCGCCCTGGGGGCCAGGCTGTGGACCTTCTGAAGCGTGGCTTCGGCGGGCCAGCAGGGTTCGTCCCGGTCTGCTCCCTGGTCATCAGGGCCTCTGCCCCATTGATGCCAAGACAGATTTCTTTCCTGAAAAACGGAAGGGAGAGTATTGCCTTACTTTAGAAACAAACACCCGCATCTCAGTGGCTCTGAGTGTTGGAGTGTCGGGGAGGTATCTGGCCCTGGCCATGCTGGTCCCACTGGTGGCCTCCCAGGGTCCTCCTGAACTCAGGGCCTGCACTGGTCATCCACCTTCCAGTCCTTCCCTCCAGCCTGCACCAGGGACCTGGGATCCGGTCCTGAGGCCAGAGGCACGATCACCAGTGTCAAACCACAGGCGCAAGGCAGACTCCGGGTCTTCATCTCCAGAGGACTTGCAGATGACAAGCAGCCAGGAGGCTGAGGCAGGGGGGGTGCTGGTGCTGGTGCTGGTGCCGCTTCCACAGCTTCCTGTGGATCGGGACGGGGCAGCCTGCCTGGAGCCCTGGGTTCTGGGTTCTGGTTTGGATTGGACTCCTGAGCTACGGATCCACGCGCACGTGGGAGCCGGCCTCTGGGAGGTGTCGATTCAGCCCCTGTCCTTTGTCGAGAACCTCACAGTCCCGGCATAGAGCGTCCGTGCTGGTCGCACGCGGTCGGGCGCCTGGCGCCTGCTCCTCCCGGAGGGCCGTTTCCTGCCTCCTCGGGGCCCTTCCCCTCCTCCCGCCCCTCACGACTGCTGGTTCTAATCAGAGTCGATTTCCCAGCCAGGGAGGCGCAGAACGAAACAGAGGATCTTAATTTTCAGTCTGTCACCCATGTGTCTGGGAGTAAGTGAGCCTGCCTGAATGCCCTCTGGTCCCTGGCCGGCCCGGGTCTCTGCTGAGCCGTGCTGTGCTGGCGGTCCCTGCTCGAGAGGGACGGTGGGCCCTCTCTCCCCCGGTGGGCAGGAGGTGCATTATCGCTGAGCACCCACTGGGGTGTGATGCTGGGAAGCAGATCACCTCTCTTCTTATGACCTTGGTCGAGATCCCCACTGGTGAGAACTGGATGCTCAGGTCCCTTTGCTGGCACCAGGGGCCTGCTTGTAGACCTGGGGCCCGGACCCAGGCTTCCCCTCGTCCCCTGCTGAAACCCTGCAGTAGTGTGACTTGCTTCGCCAGTGTTGGAGGGTCCCTGTGGTAGTCGGCGATGACTCCAGGGGTCCAGGGCTCTCTGAAGTTCATGTTCTCGGGTGTATGATGAGTCAGCCCCTCCCTCAAGCACTTGGTCCATGTGAAGTGGAGCCTGACCATGAGCTGCTTGACCCGAGCATGTGGCTTGTGTGCAGGACTCATAGATGCAGGGAAAGCCCCTCTGAAGCCAGCCGTGGTGGGGACCCGAGCAAGCCTCTGACAGGGATACCTGCCTCGCCCGGCCTCCCCAGCAGACAGAGAAATGACAGCCCAGGTTACAGGGACAACCAGAGGCAAATGACTGATCATTATTTTCCTGAGGCTTGTAGTATGTCCGTGTTAAAGGGAGAAAGAATGGGGAGGAGTGGATGGAGGTGACACCGGCCTGCAGAGGGGCAGGGGACAGGGTCAAGGCCCCACTTGTTGAAGGAAGTTCTATTTTATGTTGACTGTAAGTTTCAGATTGAGGATGGACACGTGGATGTGTGAGTGGGTAGGGGAGATGCGCTTTCTCTTATAAAAATGTTAGGTCTCAAGTCAGATGTTCTGGGTATGATTAATGAGTGAAAAAGGTTATTTCTTTGTGTAAGTATTTTTGTTTAGTATTTGTATATTACCAGCACCGCTGTTATCAACTACTCCTAGACCAGTAGCATTTTTTTTTTTCATCGTCTTAGTTTTGGGCACTTTCAGTTGTCCTGCCATCTAGGTGTCTGTGGAGGGACGCACACCACCTCCCAGGTTCAGGTGTCATCCGGCATTATTTTCAAGTTAGCAGCAGCTCCCTCGGCCACAAACCTTAAAGAAATAAATACTTCACAGCTCAGGAAACAGCCCATGTGATACCGAAGGAACCTGGGTACTTAGTTTTTCATCTCTGATTTCTGGATCCTGACTTTTAACGCACTTTCTAGAGCACGGCTTTGGGAACGGCTAGGAGTCGGTCATCGCTGGCAGAAGCGTGTCCGTAGGCCGTTGCCCGTTGCAGCTAACACCCACCGAACTTTGCTTTATTTATTGATTGACTCATTCATTTTTTTGGCAAACTTGGCAACTCCCACCTGGCCCCACACTGTTAAAAATAAAGTCTTCTTGGTTAACTGAATGCGTTAGCAATTCATTCTTTCCACATAGCAATTAAGATAATTCCCCTAGACTTACACCAGTTAAGGATAAATAGGTTTTAAAAGAAAACACATAATTCATCAGTTTTTTTGTGTGTGGGCACACGGGTGATACATGAAAAAATCTGCCACGGGTGGACCCCTGTGCAGGCAGGTGACACGGGACGTTTTTCTGTACCTATCCTGTGAAGCAGCTCAAGCAGTGACATTTATACATATTTCATAATGTGGTTTCTTTAGGGCCAAGAGAACAAACAAATCAATTTCTCAGCAGTATACTACTTAAAAGAAATAACAACAACTTGTGGGGTGGGTTGCAGAAACTGTTAAAATTAATTATATACGGCAAAAAGATAGAACATTAGGGGGAAAAAAATCCCAGACCAGGGATGAACGGCAGTTCCGAGCATCCGATTACAGTGTTGAATTTCCATGTCTTCCTAAATGTATATGACTAACAACGATGACTCCCACAAAGAACCCCCCATTCCACCTTCCAGGCAGACAGGATCGGATGTGCCCGTGGCTTCCGTCCGTCAGATCCGTTCGGAGTGGGCCTTGATGTATCGGACAGTGTTGCACTGCTGTTTAATGCAGAAGATTTGCAGAAAACGCGGTAAAGGTATCTGGCTCCGGCGCCCTGTAACTCGACACCCTTTCTGTGGCCGCCTCCTCTCTGCCCTTTCAGCTAAGCTATACATTGTTGGACTCAAAGGAACCCTTTGTTGGCCTGGCAGGGTGTAACCTGCAACTCCCTGAAAAATTCAGCTGAAGCAGTGCAGGGCGATCGGTTTCCTGGGGTGCAGGGGAGGCCGTCAGCTGGGCGGCGCTTCTGTTCCAGACAGAGCCTCAGAACAGGCCTTGCCCCTTCCCAGGGAGCTTGGGACTCTGGACCGGGCCGTGCAGGTGTCTCAGAATGGCCCTTCGTTCAGCTGGTCCGGCACCTTCGTCCCGCCCCTTCTGCAGACTGAAGATGGATGCCTGCTTCTACGATTCAGGAACTCGGGGGACCGAGTGTTATGAGGGGAGCATGGTGGAAGGGAGACTCATTGTCCCAGGAGGTCTGGACTCAAGCTGCCCTTAGCCTCATCTGCATCCCTGAATATGGGTAGTCACCTGGGATTGGCTTTGCTGGGTGCCCGTCAACCCTCTCACACTTTTTCAGCCCTCTGTGCATCCTCCGAGTAAAAGAGGGTGGCCAGTGGGCTGCCCTGAGCCCTTGGTCATTAAGAGCCCAGAAGCCCAGGATGACACTGAGCCTTCCGGCTCTATCGCGTGAAATTAGACAGAGGTGTTGGGAGCAGACTTGGATTAAGGAGGAGTGTGCTTTATTAACGTAGAATATTCTAGAGTGATTTCCACAGGCTCCCTGTGGCAGAGGCCTTGTCCGCTGCCCTCGTCTCCTTAATTTTCTGTGCGTGGTCTGCATGTCATAGAAGCCACAGGACTGTTTTTGAGTGAATGCATCCCCGGCTGCAGTGGGACCGGGGTGGTGTGGCGGGGTCCCTCCAGCACCTGTCTGAGAGGCAGGGCTGATTCTACGTGAGCTGGGAGTGCTTTCTGCCGACGGAAGGCAGACCAGCACGTTCACTACCTGTTGAGGGGAGGCATACGTGTCCTGAAATAATAAAGCATGTTCCTGAACTTTCCGAGGCATGGAAGTGAAGGTATGCCCATCTCCCCGGCCTGCTGGCTGCGTGGGGAGTTTGAATTCTTTGTGGCGTGGGCACCCAGCTGAACTTCCCTGTCATCCGAGGGTGCCGTGCTTGTGGCAGCCTCATGGGTGAGGGGTGCTGTGGTCAACTGCCTCAGTTGCATCTGAGCTGGGATTATGACAGCAAGGAGACCCAACTGGCTCCCAGAGTCTCATTACCCAGGGTCCCCTGGGACTAAAGGACAGATGGCTTGCATATCAAATTCCTTCATGGGCCCAGCATGGTGGCCACCTTCTTACCTGCCTTTGGAGATTTGGAAGCTGGCGTTTTCTGCATGAGTAAATGACGGCCCCAGTCCCACGTTTGTTAAAAACATTAACTGCGAGAGTACAGTACTCCAGGCTTTTCTCAATTGAAACTCGCTGCCACTTCCTAATTACAGCAAAAGATGACGACCTCTAAACTGACATGGCGCTGCAACTTCCTCCAGGAAGGAGGATTCGTATTGATCTGTACTGTGATCTCCCACGGGCTCAAACGGCAGCACCGCTGAGGCCTGTTTAAAGCCGGAAAGCCTTCCGCTTGCCTGTTTAAACAGCAGATTGACGCGGCCTTGGACTTGGCCGGGAAGCAGCCCGGCTCTCTTGTCAGAAACCCCGTCGGATCGGTGGTTGCCCGCAGCAGCCGCGTGGCTCCAGCACACCCTCCTTGCGTTTGTGGTGGTTGTGGGGGGGCGGGGGTAAAGACCCTAGATAGCGTGGTAAAGACTCGGCCGTGGCCTTGGGGATGGGTGTGGGGGAAGGGTCCTGATGGCAGGGCCAGAAATGCTTGCAGCGTGACCTTGGCCACCTCTGATGGCTTTGACCTTGAGCAGACCAAACCCCACTGCACTTGGTGTGCCTCAGGCTCCCTCTGTCAAGTGGATGTGAACAGTGGTGCATAATCTCAGTTGCATGGGATCCGGAAACAGTCGTAGAAGGGCTTAGCAAGTGCCTGGTCTCTTGGAAGGGCTTAATAAAGAATGATGCTGTCATCATCGTCGCCGTCATTAGCAGCACAGGAAATGAGGTAGCCGTAAGCTTCGCTTTGGGGGAGGCCCCAGGGACCTGCCTGCAGCCGGAGGAGTGTAGAGCGCAGACCATGTCCCCTAAGGAGTCACCTGGAGCTGGGGTCATGAGAACACTTAGATGAAAGATGGCGAAGACTCGAGACCTCCTTGCTCATGACAGTCAGTTCTGTCGTGGTTTCCTCCTGGGACTTTGGAAATGGGGTGGGTTCCCTTTTCCCATCAGCCTGGTAATGATGTTTCTCCATCAGGGGATGAAGGGCTTGAGGTTCCCTGAAGCTTTGCCCATGGGCCACACATTAGGTTTGAGTTCTTACTCATTTTTGTAAGGGGGGCTGATCCGAGCCACAGCAGAGGCCAGGTGCTGGCAGTCAAGGGACTGCTCCCAGGTGTGACTGGCTACCTGGACACCTAATAACGTGCGTCCTCTGGGCGCCCACTCTCCTGTCAGTGGCTCAAGGTCTCTGCGGTTTGCCCAGACATCAGTGTGACCACGGGAGTGAGGCCCGTGCAGCCCCGTCTATCTCCCTGGCAGTGACCGGGTCAGCTGTGGAGAGGCCTAGCACATGGGGCTTTATCCTGAGCTGCACTGGGAGAGGCCCGTTGACACGGCCACTTCACATGAAAGGCTATTAGATTCAGGTCACCGGGTTTGGACTCCTGTATTTTATGGCAAAGTCTGAAAATGCAGATTTGTGGCAACCAATGTTAATGAATTCAGACTGTTTGAATCTCGCACTGAATAATGGCTGGGATGATCAGAGCCTGGGGCTTATGAGATCCTTGGATCGGTGTAATCTTTTCTCAAGATTCAGTTGATAGCTTGATGTAATATCACATTACCTTTATTAACGGTCTTGGCCATGAAAGAAACACACCCATTAGGAGAGGAGAATTTAGTAAACGTAGTAGTAATAACAAGACAATTTGGAATATGTAATATATTCAGTAAATTTCAAAATGCCGCATCTCATTTAAAATGCAACACTGTGCCCATAGATGGTGACTGCAATACCTCTGGACCCCAGGGCTGCCTCTTTTCTGCGTTAAAAATATTCTATTTAAATGCAGATTTTGATTTGCCATCTTAGAAGAGAATCCAGGAAGTATGAGAAGGACAACTCTGCATCTATTAAGTCAATTTTGGTTTTCGCTTTTTCTTGCTTTCATTCTGCCTGTCGTTTCCTTCCCCAAAAGGTAATTTCTAAACATACTAGTAAGGAAAATGCACAGACTTTCCGAAGATAATACTGTTGTGATCCCTTTGTCTGTCTTAGAATTTCTCTCCACGTGCCCGCCCCCCAATAGCCAAGTTGGAGGAACACAAAAGCAAGGCCTCCGGCTTCCTGTCCAGGCGGAAGTTGAGAGTTTCTCTTTTTAAACTGAGTTGGTTGCCACAGGAGGGGATGAACACATGTGGTAGAACTCCGTTAATATTTACGCGCATTTGTGGCATTTGAATATTTTGATTTTATCGTTTATGGCCGCCAGTCTGGGGGGGGATGTGTTCTCCCTGAGCTCTGCCCTCCGTGGCTTTTCCACGTGCATTCCAGGTACCTTACATGCGAAACAAGCGACATAGCCGTATCGCTGGGTCCAGATGTCAGGGAGATGTTAGGGCCGCCCTTCTCAGTGCAGAAAGGACTTGTTTGACGTCGAGCTTCAGTTACCAAAGAAATGGATTTATAGCTTTTGACATTCTGCTCTTAGAATTAATTAGGTGGCTAATCATTATAAATACCATTTTCTTCTGCTCTTGTCTCCATTTAATAGAGCATCTCCTGCTATATGCACTTGTCAGTTTCCAACTGAGCATTGTGTTTTGGTTTTTATGATCTGTCAAGGGAAAAGGGAAGTAAATTCTTTATAATATGCTAATTGATCTATTTGGGAATTTTTAGATATAGACAACATCTGTGCTTGCCAGTAACACAGCTAATGGCTCCCGTTCTTCAACAGATGAGGGGGTTTTCACGGTCTGTATGTGACCTTGCTGAGACATACCGTGTCCTCCCCAGGGCTTGGCAGTGTGGAATTTGGAGGTCTTTTCTGCCACGTAGGGACTGGGCTTGAGCTGTGCAGATATTGTGAGGGTGCCCCTGGCCAGTGTGCTGGGATTGTGCTGGTTCTGGGAGGAACATAGGATGGCTGGCCCTGGGCTTATGGTGCCCCGCCCATCCCCACCCCACCCCCAGCCTAAGACCAGACTGGTTGGAGTGATGGGGTCACAGCAAGTTAGATCTTGGCCCTAAGCAGTCCCCAGAACTCTTCTGCCATTCTCGTTGATGGCACATATCCTGGTAGCCGGGCACCTTTGTGCTGTCTCTTAGGTAGTGGTTTTGGCAACTCTAGAGTATATTTTTCATGCAAACCTGTTGGTAGTTCATGCGGCCGGGAAATACTGTGTTTTCCTATTGAGCAGGAGGCCCTGCACCCTCTACACGCTGCCTGGTGGAGGAGAGTTCCTCCAGCAGTTGGTGAGAGGCTTCAGACTGAGTTGGGAAAGGGAGGGCCCCCCAGTAAGCCTGCGTGTTGGGGCTTTGGGGCTTGTGTCACCAGCTGGCTTTCCCTGGCTGTGGAAGGCAAAGTGGAAAGCAACTTTGATTTGAAAGCCCAGACTGGTCCAGCGCTTGCCCTGAGCAGGAAGCCCCATGAGCTGAGTGTTCTGAGCGTGCTGGTCGCTCTCAGGCACACAGCCCCGTTCTGTCCCCTATACATGACGTGGTCCCGCAAGGTTAAGGGTGGATGTCCTTACTTATTCTTATTGTTTTAATGAGTAATGGAAGTTAACTGACGTCTCCTGGCACTGGGCAGCAGCGGAGGCGGGATTCGAACCTGGACCCGGGTTTGACCCACACACCTGGCATGTTTCCTCAAACACCTCAGATGTTGGGTGTTGAAAGGTTGGATATTGAATGTACCTGATCAGCTGCTGATTTGATGGATGTCTTGTAGTCCCTCGCTGTAGACCCTCAGGTCTGTTTGGAAACAAACAGCCTCTAAGCTGGGGCTTCCTGCTGTGGTGGAAGCCAGCAGGTGAGCGTTTGAGTTTTATGTGTGGGGGGTGGCCGCCAGGCTGGACCAGCACCAGCTCAGACCTGAGTGTCTGTGTGCCTGTGTCTCTCTGTTCAGCAGAAGCAGCTCCCTGCTGGCTCACTGTCACTGTGAGGATGTGGCTCTGTGAGGGACCAGTCAGGACAGGAATGAATGGGAGGGTCTCCTAGCCTCCCTTTCTGGAAGCCTGGCCCACTTACCCCATAGGGTCTGGCCTTCCACAGCCCATTAAAAACAATAGCTCCAACTAAGTGATGTATTAAGGGCCAGCCATGTCCCAGACCTGTGCTCAGTGCTGCACATTGTTACCACTGGGTCTCAGCCACCAGTGATGGTGTGTGTAGGTGTCAGAATTACCAGCATAGGTAAGGAATAGGCTCCAACTTCGAGAGTAACCTGCCCAAACCCTATGGCCTGTTCCCTGGAACACATCCCACTTCACGTGAAGCCCGTTCAGTGGCTGAGGGCGGAGACGGTCTCTTGTGGCTTAAGCGCCTGCTGTGTAAATGTGGTTATTGACTGTGGCCATTGTTGTCGGTATCGGGGCCTCTTTTCCCTTTTTTCTGCACCTGGACCCTTTGGCGAAGATCATCGCCGCAGAGGGCATGTCGTTGAGTGCCCAGCACCCCCGACCTGTTCATCCTGGCGGAACTTGCTCACTCAGGTACACTTAGATGCACACACACGTGCACTTGTGCATACGTGCATGCTTGTGCGCACACGCTCATACATGTGGCATCTGGACCCCGCTTGTGGCGTGTGTGCCCATGGGCGCCAGAAGCCAGCCTGGGCGCGGGATTTCTTGGACCCCCGCCCTCATCTGCACGCAGCCTCTCT